>NC_072431.2:62565576-62870384 GCF_028878055.3 Symphalangus syndactylus | reverse complement strand
TTGCATTTTTAGTAAAGATGGGGTTTCGCCATGTTGGCCAGGCTGGTCTCAAACTCCTGACCTCAGGTGATCTGCCCTTCTAGGCCTCCCAAAGTGCTGGGATTACAGGTGTGAGCCATTCACCCGGCCTAACATCCCTTTAAGGACACAAAAGAATGTCGATTTTCACAGTGGGACAGCAGGCTTGGACAAATAAGCATGCCCTTTTCCCTGGCCGTGTGAGGCTTGGCTAATTACCCCCTGCCAGGACACTGGGAGCTTTCGGAGGCAGACAGCTGAGGTCCACCTTGCACCTCAAGTGCAGGCAGCAAAACTCTCATCCGGACGTCAGAGGCATCGGGGCTGGGGTCCCTCCTGTTGCTGGGAGGAGAGGGAAACACAGAGTGTGGGGATCCCGTTCTCAATGACTTGCTTTTTCTCAGCTCACATCTAAGGTCCAGACCATCTCCTCTCATCTGTCACCATGCAGTCCCCACATGGCCTAGGGAATCAGGCTTCAGGTATAAAATTCGTCTCTCCACTGCCTAGAACCCTCCAGGGCTCCCCATTGCCCTTAGGAAAAAGCCCAGTTTTATAGCCCAGCCATACAAGGCCCTCCCTGACTGAGTCCTGCCACTCCTCTGCTCTCATCTCGGTGCCCATTCCCTGGCCACTTGAGGTCTTCAAGGTTCTTCCCACAGTCACCCTCTAACTGCCACATCCATCCTTCAAGGCACACGTAGGCTGTCACCTCCTCCGGGAAGCTGCCCTTTAGCCCTACACTTAAAGAATTAAGTGTTTGTGGCCGAGGCCAGGTGTAACGGCTCACACCTGTAATCCCAGCACTTTGGGAGGCCAAGGCGGGTGGATCTGAGGTCGGGAGTTCAAGACCAGCTTGGCCAACATGGTGAACTCTCGTCTCTACCAAAAACACAAAAATTAGCCAGGCGTGGTGGCGGGTGCCTGTAATCCCAGCTACTCAGGAGGCTGAGGCAGGAGAATTGCTTGAACCCAGGAGGCAAAAGTTGCAGTAAGCCAAGATTGTGCCACTGCACTCCAGCTTGGGTGACAGAGCGAGACTCCATCTCAAAAAAAAAAAAAAAAAAAAGTATCAGAAGGATACAAAAGAACCCAGAAGAGATGCCCCCTTAGACCTGGCCTGGGAGAGATGGTGTGGTCTTGCAGAGGAGTCCCAGGAGCAGCCTTGCAGGAATCAGGGGAGAAAGAGTCCAGCCTGGCCCAGGGTAGTGTCCCCGGGCAGATGGCTCCTGGAAACTAGGAATAAACAAGCTTCAGTGCGTGTCACTGCCTTGGGCCGGGTGACATAACGCACAGATGTGCAACCACAGGACTGCGGGGCTAAGTGAGGAATAGCAGCTGTGGAGGGCGGTCTTGAGGCTGGAAACTGACGGACTGCAGAGGGGCCCTTAGCCAGCACCTTTTAGAGACTTCCCCTGGTAGGAGGAAGCTGTGAGTGTTTTCCATAAGTAAGAAGCGGTGGTGCGTGACTGTAATCCCAGCTACTTGGGAGGCTGAGGCATAGAGGATTGCTTTAGCCCAGGAGTTCAAGACCAGCTTGGGCAACATAGCAAGATCCTATATCAAAACATAAATAAAGCTTTTTAAAATTTTTGCTGGCCTTTGCCGGCCCACTTCTCTTGCAATAACAAGGTCTGAATAAGCAGGCTTTGCCTGTTCTCTTTGGGATGGTTTTGTTTATCACCACAATCCATGCAAAGTTTTTTTTGTTTTGTTTTGTTTTTTTGTTTTTTTTTGAGACGGAGTCTCGCTCTGTCGCCCAGGCTGTAGTGCAGTGGCGCAATCTTGGCTCACTGCAAGCTCCGCCTCCCAGGTTCATGCCATTCTCCTGCCTCAGCCTCTCCGAGTAGCTGGGACTACAGGCGCCCGCCACCATGCCCGGCTAATTTTTTTTTGTATTTTTAGTGGTGACGGGGTTTCACCGTAGTCTCAATCTCCTGACCTCGTGATCCGCCCGCCTCGGCCTCCCAAAGTGCTGGGATTACAAGCGTGAGCCACCGCACCCGGCCACAAAGTTTTCTTGTTTTTGTTTTTGTTTTGAGACGGGAGTTTCTCTCTTGTTGCCCAGGCTGGAGTGCAATGGTATGATCTCGGCTCACTGCAACCTCTGCCTCCTGGGTTCAAGCGATCCTCCTGCCTCAGCCTCCCAAGTACCTGGGATTACAGGCATGCACCACCATGCCCGGCTAAGTTTGTATTTTTTAGTAGAGAAGGGGTTTCTCCATGTTAGTCAGTCTGGTCTCGAACTCCCGACCTCAGGTGATCCGCCTGCCTCCACCTCCGAAAGTGCTGGGATTACAGGCATGAGCCACTGCACCCGGCCTCATGTAAAGTTTTAAGCTTAAGCTTCTCTTGTAACAATCCTCAGCCATGTCAGCTTTCCTTCACACAGCAGGGGAGGCCTTGTTATCTTCCCTTGGGAAATCCAGGGAGGCTGCACAGAAAAAGCCCCCGCACATCTTGGAAACCCCCAACGAGGGGAAGTTCCCCTATCACCTGGCAGCAGAGAGCTACTGTGGCCTTCCTTTACCACTGGGCTGTTTCCACTGGCACTGTACCAAGCCGGAGGGAGGTACAGGGGCTTCCTCCAAGACCAATATACACCAAGGTGGGGAGAACTGGATACAGGCAAAGTCCATGCAGTTGAAAGTCAGGGTGTGGCCACCGGCATGATAGCCTTAGCTGGTATCTCCACGGTGACGCCATTCCCAGCCTGTGCCACCTGCCACACTGGGCAGCCTCTGCTCTGCTAGGCAGAAAGGTCACAGCAACATTCAATCATTTCAACATAAGCGGTTTGGTTTTAAGTTTCTTTTATTAGTCCCCAAAGCGGCACATGCCTGTTGTAGGAAAATGCAGGAAAGCAAAGAAAAAAGTCCCACGGATTCCCCCAACCCAAAGCCCACCACGGTTACCAGTTTTTTGAGACAAGGTCTCACTTTTTCACTGAGGCTGGAGTGCAGTGGTGTGATCTCAGCTCACCACAACCTCCGCCTTCCAGGTTAAAGCGATTCTCCTGCCTCAGCCTCCTGAGTAGCTGGGATTACGGGCGTATGCCACCATGCCTGGCTAGCTTTTTGTATTTTTAGTAGAGACAGGGTTTCATCATGTTGCCCAGGCTGGTCTCGAACTCCAGGGCTCAGGCAATCCTCCCGCCTTGGCCTCCCAAAGTGCTGGGATTACAGGTGTGAGCCACCACAACTGGCCCACAATTTTTTTTTAAAAGTAGAATAAAGATGGGATCTTGCTCTGTTGCCCAGACTGGAGTGCAATGGCATGATCATAGCTCACTGTAGCCTCCAACTCCTGGGCTCAAGCGAGCCTCCCACCTCAGCCTCCCCACTCGCTGGGATGACAGGCGTGAGGCACTGAGCTTGGCTCCATACCCGCAGTTTTATGAAGTGTATTTTCCTGGTGGATGTAAATACATAAGTGTTTCCCCACATTATAACAAATGCCTTGTAAACAGCGTCTGCAAAAATATCCCATCCTGTGGCTGTCCTATGGATTCTAAAATGAAAAATAAAAAAATAAAAATAGGCCAGGCGTGGTGCCTGGAGCCTGTAATCCCAGCGCTTTGGGAGGCCAAGGTGGGAGGATCACTTGAGGTCAGGATTTCGAGACCAGCCTGGGCAACATAGAAAGCCTCTGTCTCTACCCCCGAAAAAGTAAAATAATAAATAAACAAATAAATAAATAAATAGTATACCAGAGAGATAGCCACCTGCAAAGCAGCCCAGACCTCTCCCGTGGTTGGCCCATAGCAGGCCTCAGAGAATTCAGCTCTGGCTCGAAAATTATTCCCAACCCTCTCTTCCCATGAAAAATCCTCTCATGAGGCTGCTGGTCACAGCCGGCGTCAGCAAGAAAATGACCAAATCAGCAGTTTCAGTGGAGACAAAAGGCCTGGGTGAGAGGTTTGCTGGGAGAACACCCCCTCCAGATCCCCCTGCCTGCCTCCCCACCCATCACGGGGGCCTGATGCTAGGGCAGGGGCCAAGGCCAGAACCCCAACCCTCACATCAGACAGCATCAGATTCATCTACTGAAAAAAGTAGAAAAACTCAAACGCAAACTTTTTTTTTTTTTTTGAGACAAAATCTTGCTCTTGTTTCCCAGGCTGGAGTGCAATGGCACGATCTCAGCTCACTGCAACCTCCACCTCCCGGGTTCAAGTGATTCTCCTGCCTCAGCCTCCTGAGTAGTTGGGATTACAGGTGTGTACCACCACGCCCGGCTAATTTTTTTTGTTTGTTTGTTTGTTTGAGACGGAGTCTCGCTCTGTCACCCAAGCTGGAGTGCAGTGGCGCAATCTCGGCTCACTGCAGGCTCCGCCTCCCGGGTTCACGCCATTCTCCTGCCTCAGCCTCTCCAAGTAGCTGGGACTACAGGCGCCCGCCACCACGCCCAGCTAATTTTTTGTATTTTTAGTAGAGACGGGGTTTCACTGTGGTCTCGATCTCCTGACCTCGTGATCCGCCCGCCTCGGCCTCCCAAAGTGCTGGGATTACAAGCGTGAGCCACCGCGCCCGGCACGCCCGGCTAATTTTTTGTATTTTAAGTACGGACGGAGTTTCACCATGTTGGCCAGGCTGGTCTCGAACTCCTGACCTCAGGTGATTTGCTCGCCTCGGCCTCCCAAAGTGCTGGGATTACAGGTGTGAGCCACTGCACCCAGCTTTTTTTTTTTTTTTTTTGAGAAGGATTCTCAGTTTGTCGCCCAGGCTGGAGTGCAGTGGCACAATCTTGGCTCACTGCAACATCCGCCTCCTGGGTTCAAGCAATTCTCCTGCCATAGCCTCCTGAGTAGCAGGGATTACAGGTGCCCACCACCACGCCTGGCTAATTTTTGTATTTTTAGTACAGACAGGGTCTCACCATGTTTGCCAGGCTGGTCTCAAACTCCTGACCTTGTGATCCGCCTGCCTTGGCCTCCCAAAGTGTTAGGATTACAAGTGTGAACCACTGTGCCCGGCCCCCCAAATGCAAACTTTAACAAGACAGAAACCTGTCTTCTCTCATCTGGAGCAAGAACAAAAGGTGTCCCTCTCAGGCGAGTTGCTCTTTGAAGCTCCATCCACCAGTGGCCAGGTAAGGTCTGTTGACTGCAGGCTGTTGCTGTGAATAATACTGGGGGCCATCAGTGAGGGAGGGGGTGCCTGTGAAGATTGGGGGCCCCTGCCTACCTCCTGAGGCACGAGTGGGAGGCTACATCTG
The DNA here is from genome assembly GCF_028878055.3 of Symphalangus syndactylus. NCBI lineage: Eukaryota > Metazoa > Chordata > Mammalia > Primates > Hylobatidae > Symphalangus > Symphalangus syndactylus. The sequence goes on along the minus strand of NC_072431.2, from coordinate 62,865,149 downwards.
CTGGGCAGGGGCTGGTGAACTCAGGTACATCCCAGCAGGACCCATGTCACCTTGGCAAATCCCTGCCTATTTTATTTTATTTATTTTATTTTATTTTATTTGTTTATTTATTTTATTATGTTATGTTATGCTATGCCATGCCATGCTATGCTATGCTATGCTATGTTATTTTATTTTTTCATTCTGTTGCCCAGGCTGGAGTGTAGTGGTGTGATCTCCACTCACTGCAACCTTCGCCTAACGGGTTCAAGCCATTCTCAAGCCTCACCCTCCCGAGTAGCTGGGATTACAGGCATGCGCCACCACACCCAGCTAATTTTTGCATCTTCTGTAGAGATGGGGTTTCATCATGTTGGCCAGGCTGGTCTCGAACTCCTGACCTCAGGTTATCCGCCCGCCTCCGCCTCCCAAAGTCCTGGGATTACAGGTGTGAGCCACTGCGCCTGGCTGGTTTATAACCGTCGATATACAGGTCATGCATCCCAGCCACAAGGAACAGTTAGCTCCCTGTTTTCCTGAACACCGCCCTCTCCACCCTGAGTCTGCTCCCTCCCTATGGGTTCACACCTCCTACAGAAGCCCAGTCTTCCTGGAGTTCACTCTGAACCTCCTCCCTTCTTAGTCTCCAAGTCTGGCTCTCCACACCAACTGGGCACCCCCTCAGGGCTGACCCCATGCACAGCCTCCATCATTACAGCATTGCATGTTCGCTGAACTGAATTGAAACACTCTCCCCAATTTACAGATGGGGAAACTGAGGTCAAAATGTTTAGGCCAGGCACAGTGGCTCACAGCTGTAATCCCAGCACTTTGGGAAGATCATCTGAAGCCAAGAGTTTAAGACCAGCCTGGACAACATAATGAGACCCCATCTCTATAAAAAATACAAAAAATTAGCCGGGCATGGTACATGCCTGTAGTCCCAGCTACTCTGGAGGCTGAGGCAGGAGGATCGTTTGAGCCTGGGAGTTTGAGGCTGCAGTGAGCTGTGATTGCACCACTGCACTCCAGCCTGGGTGACAGAGTGTGAGACCCCTTCTCTAAAAAAACTTTCACCCATTTCTCAAAGATTGTGGGTACCAAGACAGTTGAGGGGTGGTAATGTTAACTTAGCAAGTTCATTCATTCATTCAACAAATATTACTGGATGTCCACCCTCTGCCAAGCATTGCACTGGGTCTCGTAGGGGATAGGAACAAGACCGTATGTGGCACCTCTCTCCCACAGAACAGTGGTCTCACCATACAGACCACAACCTCCCCCAACACCCACGTTCCTGCACTCAGGGGAAAAGCAGGGACATTTAAGCTGTGCTTTGAAGGGGAGTATGATTTGTCAAACAGAGAAAGGGGGCAGGGCAGGACTGGTAGAAAGGCCAGCTAGGTCAAAGCCATCCAGGCTAGCTTATCAAGGGAGGACAGAAGGAAACCAAGCCACAGAAGCCAACTGCAGCCTGGGCATGGACGGGGGCTGGGGCTTGGTCACTGCTTAGTTCCTGAGCTGTCACTTGGCATCTGCCTCTCCACGAAGGAGGGGACCTGGCAGCTGCCTCAACTCCTCTGAAATAGCAGTAGACTGCATCCTGTCCTGGGGAGGGTTCATTTGTATCTTGGGAGCTGATCACCATGAGATCCTTCTTTTTTTTTCCTTTGGGACGGAGTCTTGCTCTGTCACCCAGGCTGAAGGAAAGTGGCTTGATCATGACTCACTGCAGCCTCGACCTCCTGGGCTCCAGCGATCCTCCCACCTCAGCCTCCCCAGTAGCTGGGACCACAGGCGCGCGCTCAGCTAATTTTTGTATTTTTTTTGTAGAGACGAAGGTTACGTGGCCCAGGTTGTTCTCGGACTCCTGGCCTCAGGCGATCTGCACCCCCTGGCTTCCCGAAGTGCTGGGATTACAGGCGTGAGCCACCGCCCAGGCTATGAGATCCTCGATAACCATGAGACCCTATGCCACAGTTCCCCACCCACGCTGGCCCCAACACAGACCTGAAGTTTTCGCCCCAGCTGCACTGTCCCCCTCCTCATCCCTTTCTGTCTAGCGCCAACAGCATCTCACCTTCCCAAGCTGCCGTCCTTCCCAATGACCAGAGACATCTTTGCAAGCATAGCATGGCTGGAGGATGCGTTTCGCCAAACGCGATGTAAGCACCACCAGGTGCCCAGCGCGGAGGTGGATGTGGGCGAGCCCTGGACGCCCCACAAAGGACAGCTGCGGCCTGGGAAGGGAAGGAGATGGAGCGGGGAGAGAGGGAAGAGGTTGCTCCGCGTTTTCCGCCCGCCCGCCCGCTTTCCGCGCGGCACTGAGGCCTGAGAACCGCGAGGCCGCCCACGCGCGCCTGACCCGCCCCCCCACTCCCGCCCGCCCCAGGCCCCGCCCTCCCGCGCCCGCCCCAGCGCCGGCCCCTTTTGTTCCCTCCCGGAGCCGGGCCGCTGGCTCCGCTGGCTCCGCTGGCTCCGCGGGCGCTCGGCTTGGCTCGGCCGCGGGGCGCGCAGGCGGCTGCCGGGCGGCCTCGGTGCGCGCCTCCCGCCTTCCCAGAGACGTGGCGCGAGGCCCGGGCCCCGAGCACCGATCGCGGGGATCCCCGGCGCCAGGAGGGGGTGCAGCCGGCGGGCAGCGCCGCGCAGGGAGGGGCCGCAGCATCCTCGCCCCCCAGCGCGCCCGGGCCCGAGAGGAGGAGGCCAGGGCTCTCCGGGCCTCCCGCCGCTTAGCCTGATGCTGGAGGGACGAAGGTAGGGGCCGCTGGAGGGGCCGAGGGAGGGGGTCGCACGGGCAACAAAGGACGGAGAGATGCGGGGGGCGGCGGCCTGGCCGAAAGCGGGGCTGCGGGCCCGGAGGCATTGTCGGGGCGTGGGCAGGGGCGGGAGGGTTCGAGGCCGGCCGGTGGGCGTGGGTGGGAGCTGGCTGGGGTGTGCCCCAACTTCCCCGTTGCTTGCAGGAGAGGAGGGGGCACTGCTTGCGGTGCCAGGGTTGGGGGCTATTCCCGGGCTGCGGGTCCCCCTGTTGAAAGCATCACCAGCGTCATCGGGGTCCCTACCCTCGGACGGGGTTCGTTTGGCCGTTCTGTTGGGGGGCCGCCCGTCCCCCCTTCCAAGGGCAGAGCAAGACGGCTGGACGCGCCGCAGGGCTCTCTGGGCTCACAGAGCCTGGGGAGCACAGCCTGGTGGGCGCGGCCTTGCAGCCCCCATCTCCAAACCTGGAGTCTGGGAGAACAGGGACTGCCCCCCGCTCCTCCCTGCTACACCGTCTGGGGTCGCCTGGCCGATGCCCTTTGCAAAACTTGGTTGAAGTGCATGGCTGAGGTGGGGTAGGAGAAGATTGAGGCGGGCGGCTTCCCTCAGGGGGTGCCCCCCCAAGCTGGCGCTGGTGGCTGGTGAGGCAGCAGATTTTCTGCGCTCCTCCCGGGGAGGGGCGGCGGCCGCGGAGGATGCTTGGCTAAACCTCCAGGGCCCGCCCGTTTGGACCTTTCAGGCAGAGCTTGGGCGCAGCGGGTGCCCACTGGGCACTGCCACGCAGGCCCCAGCCCCACCCTGGGAAGGATGGGCAGAGGGAGCACCTTGGGGGGAATCACCCACCCAGTAGTGTGTCCCCCCAACGTCTGAGACCCCTTCTCTCACTTCTGGGTGAGAAGTGGGGGTCTGGGATGAAGGGGGCTGCCCTCACTCTTGCACGATGCCTGAGGGAGGTGGGTGGGGTGGCCTAGGGCTGTGGGCAGAGGAGGAGGAGGAGGGTGCGGGGAGCACCACGTGTGTGCTTCAGAAGCCTCTTCCCCATCGGTTGTAAATGTAAACAATAAGCCCTTCATTCATTCAGCTGCTGTTACCTGGCCCGGCACTTCTAGGTGCTGGCTGGTCCACAGGACAGCAGCCTCGGTGCCCCCAAAAAGTGCAGGCCCGGGGGTTGATGAGTGCATTAGTGGGGAAACTGGGGGCATAGAGGGGGTCCCCTGGAGGATGGGGCAGACCGGGAAGCTTCATAGAGAGCATCATACAGAAGTTTGCTGCCAGGTTGCCTGAAGGGGGTTTTGTGCAGGAGAAACAGCGTGAATAAGGGCTTGGAGTCAGAAAAGGAGGCTATCGGGTTAGAGAAACAGCTTAGGATTTAAGGAACTTAGACCTGCGTTGAGCACAGGATGCATTCTTGTCTGCAGTGCCTTGCCGGGGAATGATGGGATTCTGGCTTCAGGACAGGTGGAGGCGGTGGAGATGGAGAGGGGCTCCAAAGGCAGAAGAGGCAGTTGGAGGCGCCTGGGAGGAGCCTCCTCCACACACACCTGTGTGCACCTGCAAACTCCAGCCCTCAGCACTGTGCAGGCTGGGAAGGTGGTGCCTGGAATTCTGCACTCAGAGCCCAAAATCCCAGCAGGGGGAATTTACTCTAAGGAGCAGTAATCGCTTTCCAGCATCTGCTGTCTACCTTGGCGGTGAAGAGTTCAGACCCTGGAGCTTAACAGCCCGGGGTTCAAATCCCAGCTCTGCCACTCCCTAGCTATGTGACCTCACACATTGCATCTCTCTCTGCCTCGACATCCTCATCTGTAAAATTGGGATCCTTATGGTATCTGGCTTTTAGGTTGTTAGGAGAACTGTGTGCCCCTGTGACAGAGTAGATGTCCTGTAAGTGTTGTTGCTGCCGTACAGAGTGACTTCCCGGCCTCCACTCACAGATGTTTCAGGGAGAGGAGGCTCATGCCCCTTCCAGGCTGTTTGTCCTTCTTCGAGCAGCCTTGCTGGTTAGCCCTGACCCGGGACCTGCTGTTCTCTACCTCACTGCAGCCTCCTGCCTGGTCCTGCCTCCCTTGGTGATGTAAAGGGAGCTGTCCCTGCTCCCCACCTGGAAGGCCTGCCCATGTGTGGTCCCCCAGTTCCCTCTTGGCCTCCCCTCCTAGCCCTGCCACCCTGACAGTTGATCCTGCCCTCTTGTTTTTTTTTTTTTTTGAAATGGAGTTTCGTTCTTGTTGCCCAGACTTGAGTGCAATGGTGCGATCTTGGCTCACTGTAACCTCTGCCTCCTGGGTTCACGCGATTCTCCTGCCTCAGTCTCCCAAGTAGCTGGGATTACAGGCATGTGCCACCATGTCCAGCTAATTTTAGTATTTTTAGTAGAGACGGGGTTTCACCATGTTGGCCAGGCTGGTCTTGAACTCCTGACCTCAGGTGATCCACCTGCCTCAGGCTCCCAAAGTGCTGGTATTACAGGCGTGAGCCACCGCACCCAGCCAGTTCTGCGCTCTTGACACCACCCACTCTACCTCCACTTCCATACCCAGGGGAGGGAAGCTGCATTTGTGACCCTCAGTTTCCCTGCTCACTGGTTCTTGTGAGAACTTCAGCTTTTGTGCAAAAAAAAAAAAAAAAAAAAAAAAAAAATGTATATATTAAGTGCTTACTTTGTGGAGAATTGTTCTGAGCTTTTTTGAGACAGCGTCTTGCTCTGTTGCCCAGGCTGGAGTGCAGTGGTGCCACCTCGGCTCACTGCAACCTCCACCTCCCAGAGTCAAGTGATTCTCCTGCCTCAGCTTCTCGAGTAGCTGGGACTACAGGCCCAAGCCACCAAGACTGGCTAATTTTTTGTAGTTTTAGTAGAGGCAGGGTTTCACCATGTTGGCCAAGCTGGTCTCAAACTCCTGACCTCTCAAAGTGCTGGGATTACAGGCGTGAGCCACCACGCCCGGCCTGGTTCTGAGCTCTTTAAATTCATTCCTTTATTTGTGGATATTTTAATAAGGCTGCCTACATTTTACAGATAAGAATATCCTGGCACAAAGAGGTGGCTGTGTCTGCCCTTGATGCATTTGCTAAGCACCTACTGTATGCCTGGGAGGCATGCTTCCTTCGGTCACACCATTTTACCCACCCTCTTCGGGTTCATGTCCCTGAACAATTATGATTCTGCCTTCTCAGACACCCATCCCTTTTGCTCAGGTGCAAAGTCCAAACACGCTATCTAGCTTTTAGGGTCTGCCCCCAGTTGGTTGTATCTTTCCACTGCAGCTCTTCCCATGCTCCCAGGCTGGGCACACCCAGACTTGCCTCACCTAAGGCTGACGTGGCCCCTTTAATAAACTGTCAGGAGTGGGCATGGTTTGAGGAGCAGGGCTGGCTTTGAGGGTGGTGTGGGGGTGCCCTCCGATCCCATACCTTTGGGATTATTTTGTTGCAGGGAACAGGAACCTGCTTCAATTAGGTTAAGTGAAAAGGGACTTAAGAGTGGAGAACAGAGAACTTGTGCAGCAAACAATTGGAGGCGACCTGGCCCCCCGGGACCCCGGAAGCTGGCAGGCAGCTCCTCCTCTGGCTTTCCTCTCTGTGGACTGCAGTTTCATTTTCTCGGCCTTTCTCAGCGCATCCATCCCGTCTCTTTCTCCTTTCCCCTACAGGCTCCGTCTCCTTGGGTTGTGAGCATGGCTGTGTTGAAAGGGGCTGTAGCCTGAGTCCATGGGACCTCCCAGTGGGGGTCTCCTTCATCTTGGGGTGCAGAGAGACACTGATTGGTCCAGCCTGGATGAGGAAGCCCACCCGCCTCTGCTTGGCTGGTCGGTGGGGGGCCGGGGGACAGGTCACGTGGTCTCTGGGGCTGGCACAGCTGGGATAATTGGTCGGCTGCATTGATGATGAAGGTTGTGTGCTAGGTGAGGACCAGCGAATCTGGGCATTCGGGGAGTTCATGAGCTGATGGGGGAGGCAGACCTGTGGTCAATTAGCCATTGTGCCACAGGATGTGGGACTGATCACTTGCAGCATGATTTGTTGAAACCAGAGTGCACTGATCAGGCCAGTGTGGGGAGGAGAGGACAGGTGGGATGGCCAGGGCTGCCTGCCACTGGCTTCCCCTGGCCCTGCCCTGGGACAGTAGGAGGCCATCTCCTTTCAAGACCTGGAGATTTGGGTCCAACCGGCAGCGTGGGACTCGAGCTTTTTTTTTTTTTTTTTTTTTTTTTTTTTTTTTTTTTTGAGATGGAGTTTCGCTCTTATTGCCCAGGCTGGAGTGCAGGGGCATGATCTCAGCTCACCAGCTCACCACAACCGCTGCCTCCGGGGTTCAGGTGATTCTCCTGCCTCAGCCTCCTGAGTAGCTGAGATTACAGGCATACACCACCATGCCTGGCTAATTTTGTATTTTTAGTAGAGATGGGGTTTCACCATGTTAGCCAGGCTGGTTTCGAACTCCTGACCTCAAGTGATCTGCCCGCCTTGGCCTCCCAAAGTGCTGGGATTACAGGCATGAGCCACCGGGCCCAGCCAGAGCCTCCTACCCTGGCTCTTCTCACTGGGCTGCAAGGCTAGGGCCATCAGGCTAGGGCCGTCACAACAGAACCAGTAATACAAAACTCATGTTTGCAGAGGAAATACTTCAAAATGTTAATGAAACGTTTCCCTTCTGAGTAGAAGGCAGAACAGGACAGATGGTTTTTATTAACAAGGCCTGAATTTAGGACCTTCTCTACTTAACGGCTTCTGTCTTGACGGAGCGTTTCTTGCTCCATGGCTGGGATCATACCTTCCACTCTAGCCTGAGCCCTGAGCGACACCCACTCCGGATTCATTTCCCTCCTTTGCCTTTTCGGCCCCTTGGGATGAGAGGGTGGAATTTCCGGCTCACAAGGAGGAGTGCCTGGTTTTTCAACGTTGCCCCCATCACCCTGAGGGTCTCAAGCTGGTCTGCCCTTGCCTGTAGCTAAACCTGGCTGATGCTGCCCTAGCTCCTTTTGGGGTGCTCCAGCCCCTGCCCACCTCACAATGTGCAGCATTGAGCTTCCAGAAGCTTTTACTAAATTGGGAAGACATCCGCCCTGCTTCCTGACGATGTAAACAATATCAGCCCTTTCCAGAAACATTTCAAGGCCAGACACTTTGATGCCTAGTGGAGCTGTTGGCTGGGCAACGGTTGCATATTGATCTGAAGGTTATGCAGGGAGGCTGGGCTCTGGTGTGGTGGGTGGGGTAGTCTGAAGGGCTTCCTGGAGGAATAGAACTGGGGCTAGGTTTTGTTTTGTTTTGTTTTGAGACAGGGCCTGGCTCTGTCACTCAGGCTGGAGTGCAGCGGCGTGATCTCGGCTCACTGCAGCTTCGACCTCCCAGGCTCAAGCCATCGTCCCACATTTGTTAGCATCTCTAGTAGCCATGATTACAAGTGCACGTCACCATGCCCAGCTAATTTTTATATTTTTTTGTAGACAGGGTTTTACCGTGTTGCCCAAGGTGGTCTCAAACCCCTGAGATCAAGCAATCCTCCCACCTTGGCCTCCCAAAGTGCTAGGATTATAGGTATGAGCCACCGCACCCAGCTGGGGCTGAGTTTTGAAGCATAGGTGGGCTTGAGGCAGTTAAGGAGGGCATTCATGATGGGGTCAAAGGGAGAAAAGTCGAGAAGCTGGGGAAGCAGGGAGTAGAGTGTTGGTCTGGGGGCTCATTGAAGAACCCACCATTCTCCCACGTTGAGTGTGAAGTTGGGGAAGTTATACTGGCAGCAGGAAGAAGTAATGTTGGGTGTCTGGGTTTTTTGCCACCTCGTACATTTCTACTTCTGCTAGGCTGTTCCCTTTTGTAATGTAGGCTGTTCCCTGCACAAACCCATTCATTCGTTTCTTTACTTTGCTCACGTTCAGCTTCTTTGGAGCCAGGGGCCACAGAGGAGAGGGAAGACATCTGAAAGGGGCTTGTGTGTTCTTCATCTGATTCCAGAAAGGACTTGAGGTGATTTACAAAGATAAATGCAGTCTAACCAGATTAAAAGTAAATGAAAAAATTAGGCCAGGCATCAGGGCTCACGCCTGTAATCCCAGCACTTTGGGAGGCCAAGGAGGGAGAATCGCTTGAGCCTAGGAGTTTGAGACCAGCCTGGGCAACATAGCCAGACTTCATCTCTACAGAAAATTCAAAAATTAGCTGGATGTGGTCCCAGCTACTCGGGATGCTGAGGCAGGAGGATCTCTTGAACCCAGGAGTTTGAGTCTGCAGTGAGCTATGATCGTGCCACTGCACTCCAGCCTGGACGACAGAGTGAAACCCTGTCTCCAAAAAAAAAAAAAAATAGAGTTTTTATAGAGGTAATCAAGTTCAAATGAGGTCATTTGGGCCCTCATCCAATATGACTGGTGTCCTCATCCAATATGACCGCTGTCCTTGTAGGAAAAGGACATTTGGACACAGGCATGTTCAGAGGGAAGACCACACGAGGACCCAGGGAGAAGACAGCCATCTACACGCCAAGGAGACAGGCCTCCGAAAAAAACAACCCTGCTGTGCCCAGCGCGGTGGCTCAAGCCTCACGCCTGTAATCCCAGCACATTGGGAGGCCGAGGCAGGCAGATCACCTGAGATCAGGAGTTCGAGACCAGCCTGGCCAACATGGCGAAACCCTGTCTCTACTAAAAATACAAAAATTAGCCAGATGTAGTGGCGCACACCTGTAATCCCAGCTACTCAGGAGGCTGAGGCAGGAGAATCACTTGAACTGGGGAGACAGAGGCTGCGGTGAGCTGAGATTGCCACACCGCACTCCAGCCTGAGCAACAGAGCGAGACTAAGAGGGCCGAGCATGGTGGCCCATGCCTGTAATCCCAGCACTTTGGGAGGCTGAGGCAGGCAGATCACAAGATCAAGAGTTCGAGACCAGCCTGGCCAATATGGTGAAACTCCGTTTCTACTAAAACGATAAAAAATTAGCCGGGTGTGGTGGTGCGCACCTATAGTCCCATCTACTTGGGAGGCTGAGGCAGGAGAATTGCTTGACCCCGGGAGGCGGAGGTTGCCGTAAGCCAAGATTGCATCACCGCACTCCAGCCTGGGCAACAGAGTAACTTTGTCTCAAAAAAAAAAAAAGAAAAGAAAAGAAAAGAAAAAGAAACCAACCCTGCTGATACCTTGGCCTTGGACCTCCAGCCTCCATAGCTGTGAACCCTACATCTCTGTTGTTTAAGCCACCTAGTCTGTGGTCCTTTGTAATGACAGCCATAGCAGACTAATACAGTCCCTAAGACCAGCATTTGTTCCCTTGCAGACACCATTGTCCCCAGTTACTTGCTGATCAGCAGTGGGTCACCTCTCTGACGCAGGTATCTGGGCTCCTGGCTTGCTGCTCCGTCCCTTCTCCTTGGAGTCTGTGTCCTCAGTCAGCTTGGGCCTGGGGTACGGGGGAAGAGATGCATCTGTACAGCTGCAGAATCCTGGTGTGAGCTCAAGAGAGCCTCTAAGGGCAGCTGTGCCAACAAGAGCAGGGACCGGCTGGGTGTGGTGGCTCACACCTGTAATCCTAGCACTTTGGGAGGCCAAGGCAGGAGAATTACTTGAGCTCAGGAGCTTGAGACCAGCCTGGGCAACCTAGCAAGGGCCCATGTCTACAAAAAAGAAGAAAAAAATAACTGGGCATGGTGGCGCCTGCCTGTAGTGCCACTGGGGTGGGAGGAGCTGAGGCAGGAGGATTGCTTGAGCCTGGGAAGTTGAGGTTGCAGCGAGCCATGATTGTGCCACCACCCTCCAGCCTGGGGGACAGAGCGAGACCCTGTCTCAAAACAACAACAACAACAACAAAAAACAACAACAAAAAAAACAGAATAACAAAACAAAAGCAGGGCCTCCACTTTGAGAGGAAGCCTCAGCCTCTGTCTACTTGAACCCCTCCAGTGATGGGGGGCTCACTGCCTGTTCCTTTGTTTGTGGGACCTACCCCTGGGAACACTCCATGCCTTGCGTGCTTGGGGGACCAGCCTTTCCAGCATGATCTGTCAGTCGGAATGTTGATCTGTTTCTCTCTGTCCTTCCCAGAGATAGCTCCAAGCAGGCTGGGTGAATGTGGCGATGGGGTGCGAACAAGGCACTGTAAGAATCCAACTCGATGTGGGGAGGATGAGAGTAGCAGAAGAGGGCATTTTTTTCTTTTTTTTTGAGACAGAGTCTCGTTCTGTCACCCAGGCTGGGGTGCAGTTGTGCCATCTTAGATCACTGCAACCTCCACCTCCAGGGCTCAAGCGATCCAGAGGAGGGCATTTTAATGCATTCATATATTCACTAAACATGTATTTTTGAGCCCCTCTATGGGCCGGGTGCTGTCCTAGGTACCGAGAGCTCAGCAATGAACAAGATATGCAAAGATCTTGCCCTCCTAAAGCTGCACCCACGGTCTGGTGCAGTACCCACGCTTGCAATCTCAGTGCTTTGGGAGGCCAAGGCAGGAGGATCACTTGAGCCTAGGAGTTCGAGACCAACCTAGGCAACATAGTGAGACCCTGTCTCTTATTTTTATTTATTTACTTTTTTTTTTGAGACACAGTTTCACTCTGTTGCCCAGGCTGGAGTGCTGTAGCGTGATCTCAGCTCACTGTGACCTCCACCTCTGGGTTCAAGCAATTCTCATGCCTCAGCCTCTCCAGTAGCTGGGATTACAGGTGCCTGCCACCACACCCTGCTAATTTTTTTTGTGTGTGTGTGTTTTTAGTAGAGACAGGGTTTTGCAATGTGGGCAGGCTGGTCTTGAACTCCTGATCTCAGGTGATCTACCCATCTCGGCCTCCGCAAGTGCTGGGATTACAGGCATGAGCCACCACACCTGGCCCCTGTCTCTATTTTATTATATTTTATTTTTATTTATTTTATTTTATTTTTATTTATTTTATTTTTTATTTTATTTTATTTATTTTATTGAGACAGAGTTTCACTCTGCTGTCCGGGCTGGAGTGCAGTGGCGCGATCTTGGCTGACTGCAGCCTCCGCCTCCTGGGTTCAAGCAATTCTCCTGCCTCAGCCTCCCGAGTAGCTGGGATTACAGGCACGTGCCACCACACCTGGCTAATTTTTTGTATTTTTAGTAGAAATGGGATTTCTCCATGTTGGCCAGGCTGGTCTCGAACTCCTGACCTCAGGTGATTGCCACCGCCAGCCTCGGCCTCCCAAAGTGCTGGGATTACAGGCATGAGCCACCGTGCCCAGCCTGTCTTTATTTTAAAAAAATGTTTAAGTAAAAAAGTTGCGCCCAGTGAGAGGAAGGGCATTCTAGGAACCCGGCATGGCACATGCAAAAGTCTGGACGTGTGACCTAGTGGATATGAGTGTGGGTGGGTGTCTGTGGCTTTCAGCCAGAATTTGATGACTAACATGCAGTTCCCTTTCTGGAAGCAACAAAAGAAAAAAAAACTGATGTTGAGGCCAGGTACGGTGGCTCACACCTGTAATCCCAGCACTTTGGGAGGCCGAGGCAGGATGATCACTTGAGCCCAGGAATCGGAGAACAGCCTGGGCACCTTGGCAAAACCCTGTCTCTATAAAAAATGCAAAAATTAGCCGGGTGCAGTGTCTATAATCCCAGCTACTCAGGAGGCTGAGGTGGGAAGATTGCTTGACCCCAGGAGTTTGAGGCTGCAGTGAGCTGTGATCGTGCCACTGCATTCCAGCCTGGGCAACACAGCAAGACCCTGTCTAAAAAAATAAATTAAATAAATAAATAAATAAATAAATAAAGACCCTGCCTTGAAGGCTTATTAGTGACTGTCCTAACTCCTGGGCCACCAAGTTCTATTCCTCCTCCACCCTCCCCACCCCTAGTAGTGTCCTGGGCTGCCCTTCAGGGGCATAGCAGGTGCTCATGGCCTGCTGGGTTCATCTTTTCTCCAAGCTACCACACCCTAGAATGGACCCTGGTTTGCACCCTGTCCCCTCTGGCTGGGGCCGCTTATGCCACTCAGGGACCAGGCCTGAACCTCAGTGGGCTCAGCCTCTTCCCCAACCCTTGCCTGCAGGAGAAGGTGTGGGAGTGAGAGAGCTGGGGTGCTGACTCGAGGCCCTTCTTCTTCTTCTTCTTTTTTTTTTTTTTGAGACGGAGTTTTGCTCTTGTTGCCTAGGCTGGAGTGCAATGGCACGATCTCGGCAGCTCACCGCATCCTCCGCCTCTCGAGTTTAAGCGATTCTCCTGCCTCAGCCTCCCAAGTAGCTAGATTACAGGCATGTGCCACCATGCCCGGCTAATTTTGTATTTTTAGTAGAGACAGGGTTTCTCCATGTTGGTCAGGCTGGTCTTGAACTCCCGACCTCAGGTGATCCACCTGCCTTGGCCTCCCAAAGTGCTGAGATTCCAGGCATGAGCCAGTCCACCCAGGTTTTTTTTGTAGACAGAGTTTTGCTCTTGTTGCCCAGGTTGGAGTGCAGTGGCGCGATCTAAGCTCACTGCAACCTCTGCCTCCTGGGTTCAAGCGATCCTCCTGCCTCAGCCTCCCTGGTAGCTGGGAATTCAAGCACGTGCCACCACACCCAGCTAATTTTTGTATTTTTATTAGAGATGGGGTTTTGCAAATTTGGCCAGGCTGGTCTCGAACTCCTGACCTCAAATGATTCACCCGCCTTGGCCTCCCAAAGTGCTGGGATTACAGGCATGAGCCTCCGCGCCTGGCCTCTTCCCACCTTTTGTAGTCTCCAGCGTCTATTATTCCCCTCTGTATTTTCACGTATACCCACTGTTTAGCTCCCAGTTACAAGTGCGATCATGTGGTATTTGATTTTCTGAGTTGTTTCGCTAGGGATAATGGCTCCCAGTTCCATCCATGTTGCTGAAAAAGACATGATTTCATTTTTTTTTTTTTTTTTTTTTTTTGAGACAGAGTCTTGCTCTGTTGCCCAGGCTGGAGTGCAGTGGTGCCATCTCAGCTCACTGCAAAATCCGCCTCCCGGGTTCACGCCATTCTCCTGCCTCAGCCTCCCGAGTAGCTGGGACTACAGGCGCCCTCCACCACACCCGGCTAATTTTTTTGTATTTTTAGTAGAGATGGGGGTTTCACTGTGTTAGCCAGGATGGTCTCGATCTCCTGACCTCATGATCCTCCCGCCTCGGCCTCCCAAAGTGCTGGGATTACAGGCCTGAGCCACCGTGCCCGGCCTGATTTCATTCTTTTTGATGGCTGAGTGGCATTCCGTGGTAGACATATACTGCATTTTCTTTATCCAGTCCTCCCTTGACGGGCACATATGTCGATTCCATATCTTTGCTCTTGTGAATTGTGCTGTGATCAACATACCAGTGCTGGTATCTTTTGGACAGAATGAATCATTTTCCTTTGGGTAGATGGCAATTAGTGGGATTGCTGGATGGAAGGGCCGTTCTATGTTCAGTTCTTTGAGAAATCTTTGCACCATTTCCCATAAAGGTTGTACGAATTTACATTCTCACCAACAGTGTATACGCGTTCCCTTTTCTCCACATCCTCTCCAACATGCATTGTTTTCAGGCTTTTGAATAATAGCCAGTCTGACTGGCATAAGATGGTATCTCATTGTGATTTTAATTTGCATGTTCTGATGATCTGTGATGCTGGGCATTTTTTATATAGTTCTTGGCCGCTGGTATGTCTTCTTTTGTATACACTCTTTTTATGTCCGACTTCTTTCACTTGAGATTGTAATTGCAAGGTTCTTACACATCATTGCATGCAGTTGGCATTCATTCATTCTCATTGCTGTATGTTATTCTATTGTGTGAACAAACCACAACTTATTTACTTATTATTATTATTATTATTATTATTGAGATGGAGTCTTGCTCTTATCGCCAGGCTGGAGTGCAATAGCATGATATTGGCTCACTGCAACCTTCACCTCCAGGGTTCAAGCGATTCTCCTGCCTCAGCCTCCTGAGTAGCTGGGATTACAGGCACCCACCGCAACGCCCGGCTAATTTTTTTTTTTTTTTTTGTATTTTTGGTAGAGACGGGGTTTCACCATGTTGGCCAGGCTGGTCTCAAACTCCTGACCTCAGGTGATCTGCCCACCTCGGCCTCCCAAAGTGTTGGGATTACAGGCGTGAGCCACCACACTTGGCATTTTTTTTTTTTTTTTTTTTTTTGAGACAGTCTTTCTCTGTTGCTAAGACTGGAGTACAAAGGTGTGATCTCAGCTCACTGCAGCCTCTACCTCCTGGGTTCAAGTGATCCTCCTGCCTCAGCCTCCCAAGTAGCTAAGATTACAGGTGCCTGCCACCATGCCAGGCTAATATTTGTATTTTTAGTAGAGATGGGGTTTCACCATGTTGGCCAGGCTGGTCTCAAACTGCTGGCCTCAAGTGATCCACCCGCCTTGACCTCCAAAAATGCTGGGATTACAGGCGTGAGCCACCATGCCTGGCCTTATTGACTTATTCTAATGGTGATGGATGTGTGAGTTATTTTCAGTGTTGAACCTTTTTTTGTGGCTGGTGGTTCTGAGCATGCCAACTCTGTGTGTGTGTCCAGCTCCCTCGAGACAGACAGGCTGGGCGTTCCCAGGGCCCTGTGGTCCCCCAGGCTGTTGGCAGGGCAAGGAAGATGCCTCCTTTATTTTTTATTTTTTTATTTTTAAAATTTTTTTGAAATAAGAATCTTAGTCTGTCACCCAGGCTGGAGTGCAATGGCGTGATATCGGCTCACTGCAACCTCCGCCTCCCTGGTTCAAGAGGTTCTCCTGCCTCAGCCTCCCAAGTAGCTGGGATTATAGGCGCACACCACCATGCTCGATTAATTTTTGTATTTTAGTAGAGATGGGGTTTCACCATGTTGGCCAGGCTGGTCTCGAACTCCTGACCTCAGGTGATCCACATGCCTCAGCCTCCCAAAGTGCTGGGATTACAGGTGTGAGCCACCACGCCTGGCTAGAAGACACCTCCTGTACAACTGAGGAACCGCGGCCCTGAGCTCGGACATAGTGAGAATGGTAGCGTGTGGGACTGGAACCTGGGCTTCTAGACTCAACCCTTGCTTGTCTCCCAGCTGCAGGTGCCAGAGAAGTTGGGGTTTGACTGGGGCACTTGGCCTGGGTCTGTCCTGCCCTGCTCAGCCCACGAGCGCAGAGCCCTTCACTGTGTAAACCTGGTCTGCACTATCCACTGTGGTCTTGCCAGTTTCATCTCTCTCCCTCCTGTTTGAAGCCACGTGGGCTTGTGGAGCCTGGGTTCGAGCCCCGGATCTGCTGTGATGCTGGGGCAAGGCCCCATCCCCATGCTGACTCTCAGCTGTCCCCACTATCTGGATGGCCGCCAGGCCAATGGGTGCTCTCAGGGCAGCTCGAGATTTATCCTCACCCCATTCTTCTTGGGGATCCCCCATACCCCTACTGCTGGCCAGCAGCTGTGTGAGTGTTGCCTGCACAGCTGGGGCTGCAACTCCCCCCAGGCCTGGCAGAGAAGACTGACCAAGTATGGGTGGAGACAGCAGTACAGACAGCCGGGCACCCTCCCATCAGCTCTCCCAGGCCGGAGGGATAGTGGGTATAAGGCTCAGAGCTTCGGCTTCCGCCTGAGAGCCGGCAAGACTCACAGGGAAGGGGCCGTCCAGCCCTGCCCTCTGCTTGCCCTGGACAGGGAGGATGTGGAGACTCTAGCTTCACCACTGGGTGACCTAAGTCAAGCTTCTCAGATTCCCTGAGCCTTGGGCAAATGCAAACAAAGCCGTGTGGGATGGATGGGCAGTGGGGCCCGTGGGGCAGGTGAGGTGCCAGCCTGGAGTGGTGTTACACCCAGGACCCCCTGCTGGATTCTGCATGGTGCAGGATTGGGGTGGGACTGGCATTCAAGTGCATGTGTGGGCATTGGGGTGCTTGGCAGGGCAGGGCAGGGCTTGGGGAGCCCCCTTCATGCTCAGAGAAGGGCTCACCATTGGCTCGGAAAGCCTGGCCTGGCAGTGAGCATTTTGGGGTCCTCTCTGTTGGGGGCTTGCCTTTTGGTGGGTGTGTAGTGGAGATAATGTTTCCTTCTCTCTCCCCTTGTGTCTCTTATCTTTTTTTTTTTTTTTTTTTTTAGAAATAATGTCTTAGGTCGGGTGCGGTGGTTCACGCCTGTAATTCCATCACTTTGGGAGGCGAAGGTGGGTGGATCACCTGAGGTCAGGAGTTCGAGACCAGCCTGGCCAACATGATGAAACCCTGTTTCTACTAAAAATACAAAAATTAGCCAGGTGTGGTGGCGCACTCCTGTAGTCTCAGCTACTTGGGAGGCTGAGGCACAAGAATCGCTTGAACCCAGCCGGCAGAGTTTGCAGTGAGCCAAGATCATGCCACTGCATTCCGGAATGGGTGACAGAGTGAGACTCGGTCTCAAAAAAAAAAAAAAAAAGATAGGGTCTTGCTCTGTGGCCCAGGATGGGGTTCAGTGGCATGATCACAGATCACAGCTCACTGCAGCCTCAAACTTCTGGGCTCAAGCAATCTTCCCGCCTTAGCCTCCTAAGTAGCTGGGACTATAGGTGTGTGTCACCATGCCTGGCTTTTTTTTTTTTTATTTTTTTTTATTTTTTAGGAGGTGAGGTCTCACTGTGTTGTCCAGGCTGGTCTCGAACTCCTGGCCTCAAGTGATCCTCTTGCCTTGGCATCCCAGAGTGCTAGGACTGCGGGCGTGAGCCACTGTATCTAGCCTATCTTTATCTTTCTTTTAAAAAAGTGATTAAGAAGCCAGGCATGGTGGCTCATGCCTGTAATCCCAGCACTTTGGGAGGCCA
This sequence comes from Symphalangus syndactylus, assembly GCF_028878055.3. NCBI lineage: Eukaryota > Metazoa > Chordata > Mammalia > Primates > Hylobatidae > Symphalangus > Symphalangus syndactylus. The sequence goes on along the minus strand of NC_072431.2, from coordinate 62,847,702 downwards.
AGGCAGGCAGATCACCTGAGGTCAGGAGTTCAAGGCCAGCCTGGCCAACATGATGAAACCCCATCTCTACAAAAATACAAAAATTAGCTGGGCATGATGGGAGGTGCCTGTAATCCCAGCACTCTGGGAGGCTAAGCCAAGAGGATCGCATGAAGCCAGGAGTTCAAGACCAGCCTGGCAACATAGTGAGATCCTGTCTCTACAAAAATTACCGAGTATGGTGGCATACACCTGTGGTCCCAACTACATGGGAGGCTAAGGAGGGAGGATCACTTGAGCCCAGGAGTTCGAGGCTGCAGTGAGCTATGATTGCGTCACTGCACTCCAGCCTGGGTGACAGAGGGAGACCCGATCTCCAAAAATAAATAAATAAATAAATAAAGTTCCCAGGTATCCCACCCCAGTCCCCTCTCACCACCAGACCACCCCTCCCTGCTCTTACAGTGGAGTTCATCCTGTGGGTGCCTCCAGGGCAGGTGGGCCAATTGCCAGGGAGGACCCTCTAGGGGACCACCTGTCCCTCCAGTGTACACTCACGTCCCCTGTCCAGCCCAGGCGCTCTGCCATCTGTGCCCATCCACCCACTGCTCTGCCCACTCTCCAACACTTGGCATTGCCAGGCCTTTTGACTTGCCCATCAGATGGGGCACCCTAGGTTTGCCTTTTCCTGTTCCTGGGGAGGCCCAGCGGCTCTCTGTCTCTCAGCTGGTGGATTTTGCAGCCTGCCTCCTCCGCAAAGGCTGGTCCCATTCCTGCCCCCCTATCGTTGGGTTGCCCTCAGGTTGGTGCCCTGTGGTTGCTTTGAGTTCTCTGCTGCAGCCCCTACCTCCCCCCGCCTCCCTCCCAGCGTCCCCTCTCTGTCCCAGATCAGGCCTCATTTTGTTTGTTGTTTGTTTGTTTGTTTGTTTTTGAGATGGAGTCTCACTTTGTCACCCAGGCTGGAGTGCAATGGCACCATCTCAGCTCACTGCAACCTCTGCCTCCTGGGTTCAAGTGATTCTCCTGCCTCAGCCTCCCAAGTAGCTGGGATTACAGGCACACGCCACCACGCCCGGCTAATTTTTCTACTTTTAGTAGAGATGGGGTTTTGCCTTGTTGCCCAGGCTGGTCTTGAACTCCTGATCCTCCCGTCTTGGCCTCCCAAAGTGCTGGGATTATAGACATGAGCCACCGTACCCGGCCACATTTTGGGGATCTGCTTCCATCTTAGCAGCTCCCAGCTGGCTTCTCTCCCTGTACCCCAACCCCCCCGCCCCTGCTGCCAGTTCACCATCATCCTCAGCTCCCAGAGCGGTCTTGCTGGTGTGCTTGTCTGATCGTGGGGGACCCCTAGCTTGGAGTCTCTCTGTGGCCCCTCATCCCCTCAGCCTGATTGCTGGGGCACGTCCAGGAGACCCTGCCTGTCTCTCACACTCTCTAGATCCCCCCCTGCATTCCAGTCCCACCAGATCCTTGGGTGTTGAGTGGGCCTGGCAGAGTGTGGTCAGTTTCCCTTACCAGATCCCAGACCCTCTGCCCCGCAGGTGCTCCCTGCCCAGGCTCCCAGTTACGGGGCCCTTGTTCCTCCGAGAGGTGCTGTTGTGCCTGGCGCCCTAGGGCTTGTGGCATGTGGGCAGGGGCTGTGCTGAGCCTACCTCTGGGGCCTGATTGTGGGGACTGCGGGTTACACCTCAGGAAGTGTGGGCATGAGCGCCCCAGCTGCCGGGACCCCCGAGGGCCCTGGGGAGAGTGGGCTCTGGTGAAGGCTGGATGTGACCCACCCCAGCCAGCAGCAGCGTCCCTGCCAAGCCCCTGCCCCTCCAGGAGTGAGCCACGTCCGGGGCCTCTGCAGGCGTGCCCGCTTCCTGGCTCCTGCCTCCCTCGCCCCAGGACGAGGCTGGCCCGCCAAACCGAGATGGGCTTTCCACTGCTCTATTTGGCACCCGTCCCCCTCCGCCAGGGCCCTGATTGGCAGAGAGTTCCGAGGCTGCAGCCCGCCACCCCCGGGCAGCTGAAATGGAAGCCGTGAAATGCAGCTGGGGCTTGTCTCCGGGAAACGGCAGCAGAGGGTGGCACAAAAGGGGCCTGTTAGTTTGAATGCCACCCCGCCCTCGCCTGTCCGTCCTGTGCACCAGGGCCTCCAGAGAGTAGTGACAGTCCCCTTCCCGAGCAGCCGGGCACACTCCTGAGGTGTCTTCTCTGCCTCACTCCCAGGAGGTGGTGACACTTGTACCCCATTTTACAGGTAATGAAACTGAGGCTCTCACTGAGCCAAGGGCTCACAGCCACTCAGGGTAAGTCTGGGGTTTGGAGCTGGGACTGCGCCAGGCTTCTCCACCTCCCATGTCGGCCAGTGTGGCCAGAGGCCAATTTATCATCAAGTCTCAGCGTTTTCCAAGAATCCCTCTCTCTTCCTTTGTCCCACCAGCGCAGCTGAGTCACACGAGGGCAGGTGGCCTCCCCCTTCTTCCTGTTCACTATTCTCCCCTCTCCCCTTCCGGGTGTTCCTTAAAAACAGGGGGGGCTGCTCCCCCTCTGCACCCTTCTCCCCCTCCCACAGCAAGGATGGCTGGGCCTGACTGAATGCTGCCTTGGTTCTCCTCTCCTGCCAGCTCTTTGGTTTCCTTTGTGAGCCGTGGCAGGCGGACGCTGTCCCCAGAGGCCAGGGGGCTCACAAATGTTATTCCAGGGCTGGGCTGGGCAGGATGGGAGGTAGGGAAGGGCCAGACCCGGGTCTGATTCCAGGACAGCCACTTAGCAGTGTGTGACTTTGAGTCCCCGAACTTCTCTGCACTTGGGAAGCTCTACCTGTCAGAGGACATCTGCCTTGTCCAGGGGCTGGGGAGGACATGAGGCCACATTCATGCAATGCCTGGTAGACAGTAGGTTCGTTTTTTGTTTTTTTGTTTGTTTGTTTGTTTTGAGTCTCGATCTGTCGCCCAGGCTGTAGTGCAGTGGCACCATCTCGGCTCACCCCAACCTCTGCCTCCTGGGTTCAAGTGATTCTCCTGCCTCAGCCTCCCGAGTAGCTGGGACTACAGGCGCCTGCCACCCTGCCTGGCTAATTTTTTTGTATTTTTAGTAGAGACAGGGTTTCACTATGTTGGCCAGGCTGCTCTCAAACTCCTGACCTTGTGATCTGCCCGCCTCAGCCTCCCAAAGTTCTGGGATTACAGGCATGAGCCACTGTACCCGGCAACAGTAGGTTCTTCATACTGGAGGCTGCTGGGGGGTTCGGGAGGGCCAGAGGGCAATTTTGGGAGCGTTCCCTGGCAGGAGTGTTTCTGGTGATTTGTGGCCTGGAAGGCCTTTGTCCTCTGGGCCGCTGTAGATGTGCTCTTGTGGGAATTCCAGATCATGGCTCTGTGCCAGGCACCATGGCTCAGGCTGGGTTCTCAGAGAAGAGAGACTATGGCCCCGCCTGAAGTTGCCTGTAAGCTCCCAGGTGGCATGACGAAGACAGACAAGAACAACATACTCTCTCCTCCTTGGCTCCACATGTGATCCTGAGGTCTCTGTGGGCCAAAGGTCCTGGGAGGCTTCCTGGAGGAGGTGGCATCAGGCTAGGTGTCAGTAGGTAATGCAAATAGGTGAAGTGAAGCAAGTGGGAGAAAAGGCACAGGCGGCCTCTGGGAGGTGGGACAGTGTCAGGCGGGTGGTAAGGACTGCAGGGTCATCTGCAGGAGCCTCCAGTGCCAGGGACAGGGTTCTCACGCCTGGTCTCTGCCTCTTAGGGGATGCTGGCTGGTGGGGAGGCCAGATCGGCTGTGTGATGACCTGTGGTGTCTGACCAGCTGGGCTGATCACCACGAGCCACTCAGACCTGAGTGCTATGTCCTAAGGAGGTGAGAATGGTGTCCTGGACTTCTCACCTCTTGGGTCAGTATCATTCATTCATTCATTCATTCATTCATAATCTAGTTTGTTTGTTTGTTTGTTTGTTTATATTTCTTTATTTTGAGATGGAGTCTCGCTTTGTTGCCCAGGCTGGAGCGCAGTGGTGCGATCTCGGCTCACTGCAACCTCCGCCTCCCGGGTTCAAGAGATTCTCCTGCCTCAACCTCCCAAGTAGCTGGAACTACAAGCGTGTGCCACCACGCCCGGCTAATTTTTGTATTTTTAGTAGAGATGGGGTTTCACGACGTTGGGTGGGCTGGTCTCAAACTCCTGACCTCCAGTGATCTGCCTGCCTCGGCCATCTTTTCATGTGCTTATGGGCTGTTTATATATTTTCGTTGGTGAAATGTGTATTCAAAGTGCTGAGATTACAGGCGTGAGCCACTGCGCCCGGCCCTTTTTAAAAAAATTTTTAGGCCGGGCATGGTGGCTCACACCTGTAATCCCAGCACTTTGGGAGGCCGAGATGGGCAGATCACGAGGTCAGGAGATCGAGACCATGGTGAAACCCCGTCTCTACTAAAAATACAAAAAATTAGCTGGGCGCAGTGGCGGGCGCCTGTAGTCCCAGCTACTCAGGAGGCTGAGGCGGGAGAATGGCGTGAACCCGGGAGGCGGAGCTTGCAGTGAGCCGAGATTGCACCACTGCACTCCAGCCTGGGCAACAGAGCGAGACTCTGTCTCAAAAAAAAAAAAAAAAAAAAATTTAACTTTTTTAGAGACAGGGTCTCACTCTGTCTCACTCTGTCACCCAGGCTGGAGTGTGGTGGTGTGATCACAGCTCACTGCAGCCTCAACCTCCCGAGCTGAAGCAATCATCTCACCTTAGCCTCCCCAGTAGCTCAGACTACAGGCACGCACCACCACACCCGGCTAAATTTTGTATTATTTTGTAGAGACAGATTTTCACCATGTTGCCCAGGCTGATCTCAAACTCCTGAGCTCCAGCAATTCACCCACCTCGGCCTCCCAAAGTGCTGGGATTACAGGTATAAGCCACTATGCCCAGCCTCTCCCATCTTAAGTGTATGGTTTGGGCCCGGCGTAGTGGCTCACACCTGTAATCCCAGCACTTTGGGAGGCCAATGCAGGTGGGTCGCCTGAGGTCAGGAGTTTGAGACCAACCTGGCCAACATGATGAAACCCTGTCTCTACTAAAAATTAAGTGTATGGTTTGATGACTTCTAGTATAAACATAGAGTTGTGCAACTATCACCACACCCCAGTTTTAGGACATTTCTACCACCCAGAAAGTTCTCTGTGCCCATTTGCAGCCAATCTGTGTTTCCAGGCCCAGGCAACCACTGATCTGCATTCTGTGTATACAGTTTTGAAATTTCATATGAATGGATTCATGCAATATGGAGTCCTTCATGTCTAGTTTCTTCTACTTAGCAAAATGTTTTAAACATTCATCCGGCCGGGTGTGGTGGCTCACGCCTGTAATCCCAGCACTTTGGGAGGCTGAGGCAGGTGGATCACCTGAGGTCAGGAGTTCGAGACCAGCCTGGCCAACATAGTGAAACCCTGTCTCTACTAAAAATACAAAAAGTTAGCTGGGTGTGGTGGCGGGTGCCTGTAATCCCAGCTACTCAGGAGGCTGAGGCAGGAGAATCACTTGAACCCGGGAAGTGGAGGTTGCAGTGAGCCAAGATTGTGCCATTGCACTCCAGCCTGGGTGACAGAGCGAGACTTCGTCTCAAAAAAAAAAAAAAAAAAATTCATGCATTCATCTATGTTGCACATATCAGTAGTTCTTTATTGCTGAGAAGTATTCTATTATATAGATATACCACTTTGGGCCAGGCACAGTGGCTCATACCTTTAATCCCAGCACTTTGGGAGGCTGAGGTGGGGGGAATTGCTTGAGTCCAGGAATTCAAGACCAGCTTGGGCAATATAGCAAGACCCTGTCTCTACAAAAAAAAAAAAAAAAAAAATCATTTAGCCAGGTGTGATGGTGCATGCCTGTAGTCCCAGCTACTGGGGAGGCTGAGGTGGGAGGATTGCTTGAGCCCAGGAAGTCGAGGCTGCAGTGAGCCGTGATCACGCCACCACACTCCAGCCTAGGTGACAGAGACCTGTCTCTGTTCTGAAATTAAAATGAAAACTGGTCATGGTGGCTCACTCCTGTAATCCCAGCACTTTGGTAGGCTGAGGCAGGAGGATCCTTTGAGTCCAGGAGACTAGCTTCGGCAATATAGTGAGACTCCAGCTGCAAAAAATAAAAAGTTAGCTGGGCATGGTGGTACTCGCCTTTGGTCCCAGCTACCCAGGAAGCTGAGATGGGAGGATCACTTGAGCCCAGGAGCTTCCAGGCTGCAGTGAACCATGATTGCACCACTACACTCAGCCTGGGTGACAGAGTGAGACCCTGTCTCAAAAATAAAAATAAAATTAAAATAAAAAACAGCTGCCCTACTTTTGTTTGTACATGCACTGGTTGATGGAGATTTTACTTTTGGGCTGTTATGAGTAAAGCCGGTATGAACTCTTGTTTATAAAACTTTCTATGGACACATGTTTTTGCTTCTCTTGGGTGGTTGGGTTATATGGGAGGTATATTTTTATTTTTATTTTTATTTTTATTTTATTTTTTTTTTAATTTTTTTTATTAATTTTTTTTGCACACATAAACAATAAACATTTTCTAAAAATACATACAAACAAAAAGATGCGTATCAAACATATTAGGAAGGTTGCACATGGGAAGTCGGGGAATAAAAATGGGGGGTGGAAGTTAAAATAAATGAGAGAGGGACTTTATATGGATCAGTGATAATAACTCAATCCTCTATTTGACAAAGAAGAGGGAGAAGGAAGAGGAAGAAAAAGAAAGTGGGATAAAGGATCAGAAAGGGAGGAAAATAGAAAAAATTAGAGTATGACTCCAGGGTAGACCGGTTTTGTTGTCACTGAGTTGGTTGGTTGGTTTGTCTGCTGTATTTTTCATGCTTCGCCAAGTTGGCCAGACTGGTCTCGAACTCCTAGCCCGAAGTGATCAACCCGCCTCGCCCCCCAGAGTGCCGGGACCACAGGCGTGAGCCACCACGTCCAGCCCCCACATTGCCCCTGGCCTCCGTGGTAGACCTCCCAGACTGGGCGGCCAGGCAGAGACGCTCCTCACTTCTTCCCAGACGATAGGTGGCCGGGCAGAGGCGCTCCTCACTTCCCAGACGATGGGTGGCCGGGCAGAGGCGCTCCTCACTTCCCAGACGATGGGTGGCCGGGCAGAGGCGCTCCTCAGTTCTTCCCGGACGGGGCGGCCGGGCAGACGCGATCCTCACTTCCCAGACGGGGCGGCCGGGCAGAGGCGCTCCTCACTTCTTCCCGGACGGGGTGGCCGGGCAGAGGCGCTCCTCACTTCCCAGACGGGGCGGCCGGGCAGAGGCGCTCCTCACTTCCCAGACGGTGGGTGGCCGGGCAGAGGCGCTCCTCACTTCCCAGACGATGGGTGGCCGGGCAGAGGCGCTCCTCACCTCCCAGACGATGGGTGGCTGGGCAGAGGCGCTCCTCACCTCCCAGACGGGGCGGCCGGGCAGAGGCGCTCCTCACTTCTTCCCGGACGGGGCGGCCGGGCAGAGGCTCTCCTCACTTCTTCCCGGACGGGGCGGCCGGGCAGAGGCGCTCCTCACTTCTTCCCGGAGGGGGCGGCCGGGCAGGGGCGCTCCTCACTTCTTCCCAGAGGGGGCGGCCGGGCAGAGGCGCTCCTCACTTCTTCCCGGACGGGGCGGCTGAGCAGAGGCGCTCCTCACTTCCCAGACGGTGGGTGGCCGGGCAGAGGCGCTCCTCACTTCCCAGATGGTGGGTGGCCGGGCAGAGGCGCTCCTCACTTCTTCCCGGACGGGGCGGCCGGGCAGAGGCGCTCCTCACTTCTTCCCGGACGGGGCGCCCGGGCAGAGGCGCTCCTCACTTCTTCCCGGACGGGGCGGCCGGGCAGAGGCGCTCCTCACTTCTTCCCGGACGGGGCGGCCGGGCAGAGGCGCTCCTCACTTCCCAGACGGGGCGGCCGGGCAGAGGCGCTCCTCACTTCCCAGACGGTGGGTGGCCGGGCAGAGGCGCTCCTCACTTCCCAGACGATGGGTGGCCGGGCAGAGGCGCTCCTCACTTCCCAGACGATGGGTGGCCGGGCAGAGGCGCTCCTCACCTCCCAGATGATGGGTGGCTGGGCAGAGGCGCTCCTCACCTCCCAGACGGGGCGGCCGGGCAGAGGCGCTCCTCACTTCTTCCCGGACGGGGCGGCCGGGCAGAGGCTCTCCTCACTTCTTCCCGGACGGGGCGGCCGGGCAGAGGCGCTCCTCACTTCTTCCCGGAGGGGGCGGCCGGGCAGGGGCGCTCCTCACTTCTTCCCAGAGGGGGCGGCCGGGCAGGGGCGCTCCTCACTTCTTCCCAGAGGGGGCGGCCGGGCAGAGGCGCTCCTCACTTCTTCCCGGACGGGGCGGCTGAGCAGAGGCGCTCCTCACTTCCCAGACGGTGGGTGGCCGGGCAGAGGCGCTCCTCACTTCCCAGATGGTGGGTGGCCGGGCAGAGGCGCTCCTCACTTCTTCCCGGACGGGGCGGCCGGGCAGAGGCGCTCCTCACTTCTTCCCGGACGGGGCGCCCGGGCAGAGGCGCTCCTCACTTCTTCCCGGACGGGGCGGCCGGGCAGAGGCGCTCCTCACTTCTTCCCGGACGGGGCGGCCGGGCAGAGGCGCTCCTCACTTCTTCCCGGACGGGGCGGCCGGGCAGAGGCGCTCCTCACTTCTTCCCGGACGGGGCGGCCGGGCAGAGGCGCTCCTCACTTCTTCCCGGACGGGGCGGCCGGGCAGAGGCGCTCCTCACTTCCTCCCGGACGGGGCGGCCGGGCAGAGGCGCTCCTCACCTCCCAGACGATGGGAGGCCAGGCAGAGGCGCTCCTCACTTCCCCGACGATGGGTGGCCGGGCAGAGGCGCTCCTCACTTCCCAGACGGGGCGGCTGGGCAGAGGCGCTCCTCACTTCCCAGACAGGGTGGCCGGGCAGAGGCGCTCCTCACTTCCCAGACGATGGGTGGCCGGGCAGAGGCGCTCCTCACTTCCCAGACGGGGTGGCCGGGCAGAGGCGCTCCTCACTTCCCAGACGGGGCGGCCGGGCAGAGGTGCTCCTCATTTCCCAGATGATGGGTGGCCGGGCAGAGGCGCTCCTCACTTCCCAGACAATGGGTGGCCGGGCAGAGGCGCTCCCCACCTCCCAGACGGGGCGGCGGCCGGGCAGGGGCTGCAATCCCAGCACCCTGGTAGGCCAAAGCAGGCGGCTGGGAGGCGGAGGCTGCCGCGAGGCCAGACCACGCCACCGCACTCCAGCCCGGGTAACACCGAGCACCGGGTGAGCGAGACTCCGTCTGCAGTCCCAGTACGTCGGGAGGCTGAGGCGGGCAGAGCACTCGGTGTCAGGAGCTGGCGACCAGCGTGGCCAAGATGGCGAACGCGTGCCTGCAGCCAAAGGAGAAAAAGCAGGCAGCGGTGGAGCGTGCCGCTCTGTGGCGCAGGCAGCAGGGAGCCAAGTAGATTGCAGCCTGGGCCACAGAGGGACAGGAGGAAAGAAAGAAAGAAAGAAGGAAAGAAAGAAGGAAGGAAGGAAGGAAGGAAGGAAGGAAGGAAGGAAGGAAGGAAGGAAGGAAGGAAGGAAGGAAGGAAGGAAGGCAGGCAGGCAGGCAGGCAGGCAGGCAGGCGGGAGGTATATTTTTAACTTTCTTTTTTTTTTGAGACAAGGTCTCACTTTGTCATCCAGGTTAGAGTGCAGTGGCACAATCTTGGCTCACTGCAACCTCTGCTTCCTGGGTTCAAGCGATTCTTGTGCCTCAGCCTCCCAAATAGTTGGGACTACAGGCATGCGCCACCATGCCCTGCTAATTGTTTTTGGATTTTTGGTAGAGATGGGGTTTCACCATATTGCCCAGGCTGGTCTCCAACTCCTGGGCTCAAGCTATCCGCCTGCCTTGAGCTCCTATTTTTAACTTTTTTTTTTTTTTTTTTTGAGATGGAGTCTTGCTCTATCGCCCAGGCTGGAGTGCAGTCGCGCGATCTTGGCTCACTGCAAGCTCCGCCTCCTGGGTTCACGCCATTCTCCTGCCTCAGCCTCCCGAGTAGCTGGGACTACAGGTGCCCGCCACCACGCTCAGCTAATTTTTTGTATTTTTAGTAGAGATGGGGTTTCACCGTGTTAGCCAGGATGGTCTTGATCTCCTGACCTCGTGATCCACCCGCCTTGGCCTCCCAAAGTGCTAGGATTACAGGCGTGAGCCACCGCACTCGGCCACTATTTTTAACTTTTTAAGAAACTGCCCAACTGTTTTCCAAAGTGATTGTACCATTTTTTATTTCCGCCAACACTACGAGCATTTCAGTTGTTCTGCATCCTCATCAGCACTTGGTATTGTCAGCTTTTAAAATTTTTAGCCATTCCCCTTGATGGTAAGTGGTATCTCTTGTGGTTTTGATCTGTATTGCCTGGATGAATAATGATGTTAGTCATCTTTTCATGTGCTTATAGGCTGTTTGTATATCTTCTTTGGTGAAATGTGTATTCAAACCTTTCACCCATTTTTTATTGGGTTGTTGTCTTCTTAGTAAGTTGCAGAGTTCATTATGTTTCCTGAATACCAGCCCTGGCTGGGCGTGGTGGCTCACACCTGTAACCCCAGCACTTCCAGAGGTGGAAGCAGGAGGATTGCTTGAGCCCAGGAGTTTGAGACCAGCCTGGGCAACATAGCTAGACCTAGTCTCTACAAAAAATAAAAAACAATTAGCCAGGCATGGTAGGGTGCACCTGTAGTCCTAGCTATCCAGGAGGCTGAGACGGGAGGATTGCTTGAGCCCAGGAGTTGGAGGCTGCAGTGAGCTATGATCGTGTCACTGCACTCCAGCCTGGGCGACAGAGGAAAACCACATCTCAAGCATAAAAAAAAAAAAAGAATAAGAAAAAAGAATGCAAGTCTGGGCCTGGCGTGATGGCTTACACCTGTAATCTCAGCACTTTGGGAGGCCGAGGCAGGTGGATCATTTGAGGTCAGGAGTTCAAGACCAGTCTGGCCAACATGGTGAAACTCCATCTCTACTAAAAATACAAAAATTAGCCAATGTGGTGGCAATGGGACGCCTGTAGTCCCAGCTACTTGGGAGGCTGAAACAGGAGAATCACTTGAACCTGGGAGGCGGAGGTTGCAGTGAGCTAAGATTGCATCACTTGGGTGACAAAGCAAGACTCCGTCTCCAAATAAATAAATAAATAAAAGAATGAAAGTTTGTCATTAGATACGATTTATAGCTGTTTTCTCTGTGGGAGGGATTTTGGGCAGAGAAGAGGCCCTGGTAGGGGGGGCGGGGGTCAGGAGGTGGCGGGAGTTCCTTGCACCTCACTTGAGTCTCAGCAATGCTCTCTCTTCTCTGCATCTGGAATTCCTAGGTGAGAGGGTCCCCCAGCTGAGCCACGGGAGCAGGAGGCTCATTTGGTCACCCACAAGATGGGACATTTACTGTCACCAGAGACCACCCCCACTCACCTTTGCTAGCACTGGAAATGCTGACCCAGCCTAACCAAGCTCTGAGAGAGCTGTGCCCAAAGCTCACAGTCCGGCTCCCTCATTGAACAAGCCACCAGGAGGGCCAGGTTCTGAGGACGAAGGGAGCAGTCTTGCACCCCAGCATGATTGACTCCCAGCCCCCAGAATTCCCGGGGCACCAGGAGCGTTGGAATGTTGGATTTAGCAGGCCCTGAGGGCCAGGGCTGGCAGGCATGCCCAATGCTGTCGTGGGCCCACCCCGACGTGTGGGCTCCACTGCTGTGTGCCTGGGGGCAGCTAGTTTTCCTCTGCTCTTATGGCTGCCAGCCCGAGGGAGGAGGTGATCCTTCACTCAGATGTGCCAGGACAGGTAGTAGCGTTGCTGACTCATCGGATGTCCTGAGAACACAGGCACATTCCTGCCGTGAGTGTTGTGGGTTGGCATCTGTATTCATCAGAACTTTTTTGGAAATGCAAATGACATTGTCCCTCAAATAGGTTTAGGGAAAAAAAAAAAAGGCCAGGTGCAGTGGCACACACCTGTAATCCCAGAAGTTTGGGAGGTTGAGGCGGGAGGATTGCTTGACCCCAGGAGTTTTGGACCAGCCTGGGCAACATAGTGAGACCCTGTCTCAACAAAAAACTTGTAAACTTAGCTGGGGCAGGGGGTGGTGGTGGTGGCATGCATCTGTGGTCTCAGCTACTTGGGAGCCTGGGAGGTTGAGGCTGCAGTGAGCTGAAATCGTACCACTGCACTCCAGCCTCCAGCCTGGGCAACAGAGTAAGATCCTGTCTCAAAAAAAAAAAAAAGGAGAGAGAGAGAGAGAAAACAATTGTGAGATTTGTTGGTTGAAGAGCTCAGTCGGGCACGGTGGCTCACGCCTGTAATCCCAGCACTTTGGGAGGCCGAGGGGGGCAGATCACAAGGTCAGGAGATCAAGACCATCCTGGCTAACACGGTGAAACCCCGTCTCTACTAAAAATACAAAAAATTAGCCGGCCGTGGTAGCAGGTGCCTGTAATCCCAGCTACTCGGGAGGCTGAGGCAGGAGAATGGCGTGAACCCGGGAGGCGGAGCTTGCAGTGAGCCGAGATCGCGCCACTGCACTCCAGCCTGGGCAACAGAGTGAGACTCCATCTCAAAAAAAAAAAAAAACAAAAAACGAAGAGCTCAAATGTCCAGCTTCAGGCTCAGCTGGATCTAGGCCCTCCTGGGGACTCAGCTCTGCTGTCTCTGTGTTGGCACCGTTCCCTGGCAGGCTCTCCCATGCAGTAACCAGGATGGCCCCTGCAGCTTCTGGCTTCCATCCTACACCCAGGCAGCCCCAGAGCAGGGAGAATTCTTCGTAAAGGTTTCAGCCACAGCCCAGGCCCTGGGACGCCTCACATGATCTTCTCTGATGGCCAGGCCTGCGTTATGCATCCACTCTAGGTGTGGTAATGGCGTCAACCCACATAAGTCATATGAACCAAGGATGGGGAAATGTAGGCCAGGAGCAGTGGCTCATGCCTGTAATCCCAGCACTTTGGGAAGCCGAGGCGGGAGAATTACCTGAGGTCAGCAGTTTGAGACCAGGCTGGCCAAGATGGCAGAAACCCCTCTCTACCAAAATACAAAAATTAGCCGGGCCTGGTGGCGGGCGCCTGTAGTCTGACATACTCAGAGGCTAAGGCAGAAGAATTGCTTGAACCCAGGAGCTGGAGGTTGCAGTGAGCCAAGATCGTGCCACTGCACTCCAGCCTGGGTGTCAAAGTGACTCTGTCTCAAAAAAAAAAAACTGGGGAAAAGGAACTGGGTGCGGTGGCTCATGCCTGTAATCCCTGCATTGTGGGAGGCAGAGGTGGGAGGATCACTTGAGGTCAGGCATTCGAGACCAGCCTGGCCAACATAGTGAAACCCCATGTCTACAAAAAATACAAAAATTAGCCAAGCGTGGTGGCGGATACCTGTAGTCCCAGCTATCCGGGGGCTGAGGCAGGAGAATCACTTGAACCCAGGAGGCAGAGGTTGTAGTGAGCTGAGATCATGACACTGCACTCCAGCCTGGGCGACAGAGTAAAACCCTGTCTCTAAAAACAATAATAATAACAAAATGAGTGAAGAAAAGGTTTCTTCAAAATCTGTGACCACAGATACGGCTGGACAGACAAGGGCATCTCCTGTATCAGAGATTTCCTGTGTTTCTGAGGTCCAGACGTGAGGATGCTTTTGCCTGGAATCCTCCATCCGACTATAGTGCTCTGAATTTTCTCTCCCCATTGGACGGTGCTCCCCAGGGCAGAGGCCGAGTCCTGCCTGCAGCTCTTGGGTAGGGATGGGGCCTGGCTCATGGTGAGCCTTCTGGAAACATTGGGTGCAGGAAAGTCTGTGAGTATAGGATAGTGGGGAAAAGGCCTGGGGGTGGGGGGCTTGTCCACCTCTCCAGCCCCCTGCAGCCAGTCCCATCTTGCTGCCACCTGATCCCCTAAACAGATAGCGTCATGCCTGGAGGCTTTGCTTCTCTCCAGAGTCCCTTTTGTCCTATAAGCTCTTCTGTGCTTCATCATAATGACACAAAGCTGGCCGGACATGGTGGCTCACGCCTGTAATCCCAGCACTTTGGGAGGCCGAGGCGGGCGGATCACCTGAGGTCAGGAGTTCTAGACCAGGCTGGCCAACATGGTAAAACCCTGTCTCTACTAAAAATACAAAAATTAACCGGGCATGGTGACAGGTGCCTGTAATCCCAGCTACTCGGGGACCCAAGGCAGGAGAATTGTTTGAACCCAGGTGGCGGAGGTTGCAGTGAGCCCAGATCGCGCCATCACACTCCAGCCTGGGGAACAAAGCGAGACTGCATCTCAAAAAAAAAAAAAAAAAAATTTAAGTTCCGGGGTCCATGTGCAGGATATGCAGGTTCGTTATATAGGTAAAGGTGTGCCATGGTGGTTTGCTGCATCTCTCAACCCATCACCTAGGTATTAAGCCCGGCATACATTAGCTATTATTCCTGATGCTCTCCCTCCCCCCACCCTACCCCTCAACAGGCCCCAGTGTGTGTTGTTCCCCTCCCTGTGTCCATGTGTTCTCATTGTCCAGCTCCCATTTATAAGTGAGAACATGCGGTGTTTGGTTTTCTGTTCCTGTGTTAGTTTGCTGAGGATAATGGCTTCCAACTCCATCCATGTCCCTACAAAGGACATCATCTTGTTCTATTTTACGACTGCATTTTTTTGTCTTTGTTTTTGTTTTGAGACAAGAGTCTTGCTCTGTCACCCAGGCTGGAGTGCAGTGGTGCCATCATATAGCTCACTGCAGCCTCAGCCTCCCAGGCTCAAGCAATCTTCCCGCCTCTGCCCCACAAGTAGCTGGGACTACAGGCATGTGCCACCACGCCTGGCTAATTTTTTATTTTTTATTTTCTGTAGAGACAAAGTCTTGCCATGCTACCAAGGCTGGTTTCGAACTCCTGGCCTCAAGCAATCCTCCCACCTTGGCCTCCCAAAGTGTTAGGATTACAGGTGTGAGCCATTGCCCCCAGCCCTTTTAGGGCTTTTTTTTTTTTTTTCTTTTGAGACAAGAGTCTTATTCTGTTGTCCAGGCTGAAGTGCAGTGGCGCGACCTCAGCTCACTGTAACCGCCGCCTCCCGGGTTCAAGTGATTTTCATGCTTCAGCCTCCCAAGTAGCTGGGACTACAGGCATGTGCTACCCAGCCTGGCTAATTTTTGTGTTTTTTGTAGACACGGGGTTTCACCATGTTGGCCAGGCTGGTCTTGTACTCCTGACCTCAAGTGATCCACTCACCTCAGCCTCCTAAAGTGCTGGGATTACAGGCATGAGCCACTGCACCTGGCCCCTTTTAGGGCTTTTAATGACCATAGTGAGCATGCAGCTCACGCTTTGAAAAGGTTTCACTCTGTCGCCCAGGCTGGAGTGCCCTGGAGCTCACTGCAGCCTCGAACTCCTGGGCTCAAGCGATCCACCAGCCTCAGCCTCCCAGAGTGCTGGGATGCGAGGCCACTGTACCCAGTCTAAAAGTGGTCTTTGTTGCAAACAGTTTGATGGATGCTCGTGGGATAGAAGATGAAACATCTTTCAATTGTAATAAATTTCTGCAACCGAACATAAATAAATAGACACAAAGCTTTAATGGTGGGAAGGCAGGCAGAGGTCGTGGTTAGATGATGGCCTGGTGTGGAGATGAGGCGGTAACTGCACACCAGGACGTAAAAGGGTAAGGCAATAGCCTCTCTGTGTGTTTGTCCTGCCCCTGCAGTAGATGGGGCGTGTGCTGGCATGGTGAGTCCGAGAGCCGGAATATGGCCCGTGCGGTAACGGGAGCAGTGAGCTGATAGGTTAAATCGGGCGTTGCCTCGTCCAGCCCACCTCAGGAGGGATGTGTGTTGCTCGATGGCCCCTGAGGATCTGGGGGCCATTGGGAAGTGATGATGTGATCTCTCCTGTCTCTGCCTGCAGGTGAGTGAAGATGGCAGAGAGGACGTGACCAGCACTCACCCTTGTCCACCTGCCCAGTGGCACCGCCATGCAGAAGCCCAGCGGCCTGAAGCCCCCCGGCCGTGGGGGGAAGCACTCCAGCCCCATGGGCCGAACGTCTACTGGGTCAGCTTCATCCTCAGCAGCGGTGGCCACTGGCTCCAAGGAAGGTACGTGGCACACCAAGGATCAGGGATGAGGGGACTGGCTACATGGGATGAGTGTTATTCTAGAAGAGTCCCAGGAGCACACTCTGTGACCAATCTGATGGGGGACTCTGAGTGTCATGAGCTCCTGTAATGGGGCCTGATCAACACTGGGAGGTTGGCAGAGGCTTCCCCAGGGAGGGGACATGGGAGCTGAAGTCTGGAAGGAGAATAGCTGATTCATTAGCTGAAGAGGAAAAGGGCCGGGTACAGTGGCTCATGCCTGTAATCCCAGAACTTTGGGAGGCCGAGGCGGGTGGATCACTGGAGGTCAGGAGTTTGAGACCAGCCTGGCCAACTTGGTGAAACCCCATCTCTACTAAAAATACAAAAATTAGCCAGGCGTGGCGGCAGGTGCCTGTAATCCCAGCTACTCAGGAGGCTGAGACAGGAGAATTGCTTGACCTCGGGAGGTGGAGGTTGCAGCGAACCAAGATTGCGCCATTGTACTCCAGCCTGGGCAACAGAGCGAGACTCCATCTCAGAAATAAAAAAAAGAGGGAAGGGTATTCCAAGTAGAGGGCACAGTACATGCAAATGCTCAGAGGCAGAAAGGAGCATCATGAGTACAGAAGAGGGAGAGAGCGTGGGTGTGGCTGGGGCAGTCTGCTGCGATGCAGGTGGACCTGGGTGACTTGGAGGTGTGCAGGGAGTTTCATTTCCATCCTAATAATGAGAGCTATGGGAGGGTTTAAACCACGATGAGTATGATGGAAGGAACTAGCAGCAATTTCTTACCTATTCTCTGCAGTTGAAAAAATTGTGATTGAGCTGGGCATGGAGGCTCATGCCTGTAATCTCAGCACTTTGGGAGGCCAAGGTGGGAGGATCACTTGAGGTCAGGAGTTCAAGACCAGCCTGGGCAACATGGTGAAACCCCGTCTCTACTAAAAATACAAAAATCAGCCAGGCGTGGTGGCGGGCGCCTGTAATCCCAGCTGCTTGGGAGGCTAAGGCAGGAAAATTGTTTGAAGTCAAGAGGAGGAGGTTGCAGTGAGCCGAGATCACACCAGTGCACTCCAGCCTGGGCTACAAGAGTGAAACTCCATTTAAAAAAAAAAACGATGATTGCTTCTTACCTATCACTTTGATAAATGATACTGTGATGAACATCTTTGTGCACAAAGCCTGGCTTTGATGACACTCCAGCCAGCAGGATAGGTCACTGCCCATCTTATCTGATTGGCACAAAGTTTGGAGAGACAAACACAGCTGGGGCCAGACTGGACAACCCGGGTCCCGGGGAAGGGGGTCAAGGAAAGTTTGGGTCAAAGTCATGGGCAGTTGGCAGGACAGGGTCCCTGGCAGAGCCAAATGGGCAGCATGAAAGGGCAAGGAAGCTGCAGGGTGAGGCCTGTGGGCAGAAGCCCATGGGAAGGGCCTGCCCAGTACAGCCTTGTGAAGGCCCAGGCTCTGCTCCAGGGTGGCAAGTCCTCTCCAGCAATGAGAAGCTAGACAAGAGAAAATTTGGGGGATGAGGTGAGGTAGGGAAGAGGTGTTCCATGTGGAGGGAATGGGTGATGCAAAGGCCCTGAGGCTGGAATGAATTGGGTTTGTTAAGAAAGAAAAAGGCCAGGGACAGTGGCTCATGCCTGTAATCCCAGCACTTTGGGAGGCCAAGGCAGGCGGATCACCTAGGTTAGGGGTTCGAGACCAGCCTGGCCAACATGGTGAAACCCCATCTCTACTAAAAATACAAAAATTAGCTGGATGTGGTGGCACATGCCTGTAATCCCAGCTCATGGGAGGCTGAGGCATGAGAATCGACTGGACTCAGGAGGCGGAGGCTACAGTGAGCCGAGATCATGCCACTGTACTCCAGCCTGGGCAACAGAACAAGACTCTGTCAAAAAATAAAATAAATAAAATAAAATAAATAAATAAGTAAAGAGAAGCCAGCATGGTGGCTCACGCCTGTAATCCCAGCACTTTGGAAGGCTGAGGCCGGAGAATCACTTGAGCCTAACTAACAGTTCCAGACCAGCCTGGGGAACATAGTGAGACCCCATCTCTACAAAAAAATTTTTAAATTAACCAGGCATGGTAGTGCGTGCCTGTAGTCCCAAGTACTCGGGAGGCTGAGGCGGGAGGATCGCTTGAGCCCAGGGATTGGAGGCTGCAGTGAGCCATGATCACGCCACTCCACTCCAGCCTGAGTGACAGAGCAAGACCCTAAAAAAAAGAGAGAGAGAGAGAAGAAAAGTCTGGATGGAGAGGAGTGTGAAAAGAGGTTAGGGAGGGCAGCCGGGGCAGACCTGAAGGACACAGGGTTTGGGTTTGTTTTACAAGTGGTGGGGGCCGGGCACAGTGACTCAAGCCTGTAATCCCATCTCTTTGGGAAACTGAGGCGGGAGGATCGCTTGAGGTTAGGAGACCAGTCTGGCCAACATGATGAAACTCTGTCTCTACTAAAAATACAAAAATTAGCTGTAATCTCAGGTACTCGGGAGGCTGAGGCAGGAGAATCGCTTGAACCTGGGAGGCGGAGGTTGCAGTGAACTGAGATTGTGCCACTGCACTCCAGCCTGGGCAATAGAGTGAGACTCCATCTCAAAAAAAAAAGAAAAAGGAAAAGAGCAGTGGGGGCCAGGCATGGTGACTCAAACCTGTAATCCCAGCACTTTGGGAGGCTGAGGCAGGAGGATCACCTTGCTCAGTAGAGTTTGAGTCCAGCCTGAGCAACACAGCAAGATCTCATCTCTACTAAAAAAAAATTAGGCACGGTGGTCCATACTTGTGGTCCCAGTTACTTGGCAGCCTGAAGTAGGAGATCCGCTTGAGCCCAGGAGGTCGAGGCTGCAGTGAGTTTTGATCACACCACTGCACTCCAGCCTGGGTGACTGAGTGAGACCCTGAGTCAAAAACAAAACAAAAAAAGGATGGTGGGAGTGGCTGGAGGACACCAATGGAAGAGTGATGGGACCTTGTTCACATCCCTTGGGCCGCTGTGCAGAGAACGGATTGTAGGGTTAAGAGCCAGGTGGGGATACCAGCGAGGAGGCTGTGGTTATCCGGGGGAGGGAGGGGTTCATTACCATGAGTAGGCAATCAGGGAAGACTTCCTGGAAGAAGTGTGAATGAGCTCAGCCTTGATAATGGGGGCAGGGCAGTGGGTGGAGTTTGAAAATGAGAATAAGAGGAGGAAGAAGGACCTGCAGACAGAGGGGGCAAGGGCGTGAGCAAAGGCACCCAGTGGGCTGAGCTTGGACCAGTGAGGAGTAAGGCTGTGTAACCTAATGGCTGGAGAAGGGCACCCACCCAGCCCAACCCTGGGGCTGGGGCATGGCGTGTAGTGAGAGAGTCTGATTGAACCTTCTAGGTACTTTCCCCTTTGTTCCTCCCTGATCTAGAGAGGCCCAAATTCTGGCTGTGATCCAGTTCTCATGCCCCTCCTAGCCCTGCTCCTGCTGTGTGACCCTGGGAGAGTGACCTAACCTCTCTGAGCCACAAATGGGATAATAGCATCTCCCTAATGGGGATCAAGTGAGTTAATGAACACGAAGTGCCTGCAGGTAGAAAACTTATTAAAGATTAATTTATTTTCCTTTCACCCATCCATCATCTCATTACAGGAAAATTTGAAAGTGATAAAAGAAAAAAAGTCCATTATCCTTTAACCTTCTCCCCTCCCCCTTACCACTTAACCTCATCACTGCACAGCCTAACCAGGATTCCATGAAGGATGGACCATGTTTATTGTGGTCCCACAGGATTCTAACAGAGCTGAGCATTTCCTATTGCCGACATTGGCAGTTCCTGAGTTTTAGCCATTGTCATGTTGCAGCGCAATTACTTTATTTTATTTTTTATTATTATTATTATTTTGAGATGGAGTCTCACTCTGTCACCCAGGCTGGAGTGCAGTGGCATGATCTCGGCTCACTGCAACCTCCACCTCCCGGGTTCAAGCGATTCTCTGCCTCAGCCTCCCGAGTAGCTGGGATTACAGGTGCCTGCCACCACGCCCGGCTAATTTTTCGTATTTTTAGTAGAGACAGGGTTTCATCATCTTGGCCAGGCTGGTCTTGAACTCCTGACCTCGTGATCCCCGCCTCGGCCTCCCAAAGTGCTGGGATGATAGGTGTGAGCCACCGCGTCTGGCCTTTATTTATTTATTTTTTAATAAAAAATAAGCGTGCAGTGTTTATAAAGTCTCCAGTAGTGTACAGTCATCAGTCATGTCCTAGACCTTCACATTCACTCATTCCCTCACCCAGAGCAGCTTCCAGGCGTGCAAACTCCATTCATGTTAAGTGCCCCAGACAGGTGTACTCTTTTTTCTTTTCTTTTTTATTTTTACTATTTTATTTATTTTTCTTTTCTTTTTTTTTTTTTTTTTTGAGACAGAGTCTCACTCTGTCGACCAGGCTGGAGTGCAGTGGCACGATCTCAGCTCATTGCAACCTCCACCTCCTGGGTTCAAGCAATTCTGCCTCAGCCTCCTGAGTAGCTGGGGCTACAGGTGTGTGCCACAACACCAGCTAATTTTTGTATTTTTAGTAGAGACAGGATTTCACCATGTTGGCCAGGCTGGTCTCGAACTCCTGACCTCAAGTGATCCACTGGCCTCGGCCTCCTAAAGTGCTGGGATTACAGGCATGAGCCACTGCACCCAGCCTCCATTTTTTAATCTTCTTTTTTAAGAAACAGGATCTTGGCCAGGCGCTCACGCCTGTAATCCCAGTCCTTTGGGAGGCCAAGGCAGGTGGATTACCTGAGGTCAGGAGTTTGAGACCAGCCTGGGCAACATAGTGAAACCCCAACTCTACTAAAAATACAAAAAATTAGCCTGGCATGGTGGTGGACGCCTGTAATACCAGCTACCCGAGAGGCAGAGGTTTCAGTGAGCCGAGACCACACCACTGCACTCCCGCCTGGGCAACAGAGTGAGACTCTGTCTCAAAAAACAAAGAGACAGGAGACAGGATCTTGTTATATTGACCAGGATGCACCTCCTGGCCTCAAGCAATCCATCCTCCCACCTTGACCTCCCAAATTTCTGGGATTACAGGCGTGAGCCACTACACCTGACCCATTGTTTGTCTTTGTTTTTTGTTGTTGTTTGTTTTATTTTTTTTTGAGGTGGAGCCTCACTCTGTCACCAGGCTCAAGTGCAGTGGCGCGATCTTGGCTCACTGCAACCTTCCTCTCCCTGGTTCAAGCGATTCTCCTGCCTCAACCTCCCAAGTAGCTGGGATTACAGGCACACGCCACCATGCCCAGCTGATTTTTGTCTTTTTAATAGAGATGAGGTTTCACCACGTTGGCCAGGCTGGTCTCAATCTTCTGACCTTGTGATCTACCCGCTTCAGCCTTCCAAAGTGCTTGGATTCCAGGTATGAGCCACCGCACCCAGCCTGTTTGTCTTTTAAACCTTATTTTTACTGTACCTTTTCTATGTTTAGCTATGTTTTATTTATTTATTTATTTGAGATAGGGTCTCGTTCTGTTGCCCAGGCTGGAGTGCAGTGGCGTAATCATAGCTCACTGCAGCCTTGACCTCCTGGGCTCATGCGATCCTCATGCCTTGGCCTCCTAAATAGCTGGGACTATAGGCGGGTGCCACCACGCCTGGCTACCTTGTAAATTTTTTGTAGAAATGGAGTCTTGCATTTGTTGCCCTCGTTGGTCATGAACTCCTGGGCTCAAGCAATCTTCCCACCTCAGCCTACTAAAGGGCGTAAGCCACCATGGCTGACCTAGATATCTTTTTTTTTTTTTTTTTGAGATGGAGTTTTACTCTGTCTCCCAGGCTGTAGTGCAATGGCATGATGTCGGCTCACTGCAACCTCTGCCTCCTGGGTTCAAGCAATTCTCCTGCCTCAGCCTCCTGAGTAGCTGGGATTACAGGCACCCAGCACCATACCTGGCTAATTTTGTATTTTTAGTAGAGACAGAGTTTCACCATGCTGGCCAGGCTGGTCTCCAACTCCTGACCTCAGGTGATCTGCCTGCCTTGGCCTCCCAAAGTGCTGGGATCACAGGCGTGAGCCACCACGCCTGGCCCTGGCCTCGATATCTTATGTTCAGATGTACAAACACTTCCCCTCTTGTTACAATTGCCTTCAACATTGAGTACTGTAACATGCTAAACAGGTTTGTAGCCTAGGAGCAGTGGACTAGACCATATAGGTTTGTGTAAGTACACTCTGTGATGTTCACAGGACAACAAAATTACCTAATGATGCATTTCTCAGATGGTATCCCCATCATTAAGTGATACATGACTGTATTTCCTTCCAGTCTATTTTCCTATTACACAAGTTGTTGTTTTATTTATTATTTATTTTTATTTTTTGAGATGGAATCTCGCTCTTTCGCCCAGGCTGGAGTGCAGTGGCACGATCTCTGCAACCTCTGCCCACTGGGTTCAAGCGATTCTCCTGCCTCAGCCTCCCAAGTAGCTGGGATTACAGGCAGCCGCCACCATGCCTGGCTAATTTTGTATTTTTAGTAGAGACAGAGTTTCGCCATGTTGGTCAGACTGGTCTCAAACTCCTGACCTCAGGCGATCCTCCCACCTCGGTCTCCCAAAGTGCTGGGATTCCAGGTGTGACCCCCGTGCCCGGCCACAAGTTGTTGTTTTAAACAGCTAGATCGTGCATTCTACTTTTTCTCATCTTTTTTTTTTTTTTCTTTTTTTTTATTAATTTTTTTTGCATACAAAAACAATAAACATTTTCTAAAAATACATACAAACAAAAAGATGCGTATCAAACATATTAGGAAGGTTGCACATGGGAAGTCGGGGAATAGAAATGGGGGTGGGAGTTAAAATAAATGAGAGAGGGACTTTATATGGATCAGTGATAATAACTCAATCCTCTATTTGACAAAGAAGAGGGAGAAGGAAGAGGAAGAAAAAGAAAGTGGGATAAAGGATCAGAAAGGGAGGAAAATAGAAAAAATTAGAGTATGACTCCAGGGTAGACCTGTTTTGTTGTCATTGAGTTGGTTGGTTGGTTTGTCTGTTGTATTCTTCATGTTTCGCCAAGTTGGCCAGACTGGTCTCGAACTCCTAGTCCGAAGTGATCAACCCGCCTCGCCCCCCAGAGTGCCGGGACCACAGGCGTGAGCCACCACGTCCAGCCCCCACATTGCTTCTGGCCTCCGTGGTAGACCTCCCAGACGGAGCGGCCAGGCAGAGGAGCTCCTCACTTCTACCCAGACACGGGGCGGCCGGGCAGAGGGGCTCCTCACTTCCCAGACGGGGCGGCCAGGCAGAGACGCTCCTCACTTCTTCCCAGACGATAGGTGGCCGGGCAGAGGCGCTCCTCACTTCCCAGACGATGGGTGGTCGGGCAGAGGCGCTCCCCACTTCCCAGACGATGGGTGGCCGGGCAGAGGCGCTCCTCACTTCCCAGACGATGGGCGGCCGGGCAGAGGCGCTCCTCATCTCCCAGACGATGGGTGTCCGGGCAGAGGCGCTCCTCACTTCCCAGATGGGGCAGCCGGGCAGAGGCGCTCCTCACTTTCCAGATGATGGGTGGCCGGGCAGAGGCGCTCCTCACCTCCCAGACGATGGGTGGCCGGGCAGAGGCGCTCCTCACCTCCCAGATGGGGCAGCCGGGCAGAGGCGCTCCTTACTTCTTCCCGGACGGGGCGGCCGGGCAGAGGCGCTCCTCACTTCTTCCCGACGGGGCGGCCGGGCAGAGGCGCTCCTCACTTCTTCCCGGACGGGGCGGCCGGGCAGAGGCGCTCCTCACTTCTTCCCGGACGGGGCGGCCGGGCAGAGGCGCTCCTCACTTCTTCCCGGACGGGGCGGCCGGGCAGAGGCGCTCCTCACTTCTTCCCGGACGGGGCGGCCGGGCAGAGGCGCTCCTCACTTCTTCCCGGACGGGGCGGCCGGGCAGAGGCGCTCCTCACTTCCTCCCGGACGGGGCGGCCGGGCAGAGGCGCTCCTCACTTCCTCCCGGATGGGGCGGCCGGGCAGAGGCGCTCCTCACCTCCCAGACGATGGGAGGCCGGGCAGAGGCGCTCCTCACTTCCCAGACGATGGGTGGCTGGGCAGAGGCGCTCCTCACTTCCCAGACGGGGCGGCCGGGCAGAGGCGCTCCTCACTTCCCAGACAGGGTGGCGGGGCAGAGGCGCTCCTCATTTCCCAGACGATGGGTGGCCGGGCAGAGGCGCTCCTCACTTCCCAGACGATGGGTGGCCGGGCAGAGGCGCTCCTCACTTCCTCCCGGGCGGGGCGGCCGGGCAGAGGCGCTCCTCACCTCCCAGACGATGGGAGGCCGGGCAGAGGCGCTCCTCACTTCCCAGACGGGGCGGCCGGGCAGAGGCGCTCCTCACCTCCCAGACGATGGGAGGCCGGGCAGAGGCGCTCCTCACTTCCCAGACGATGGGTGGCCGGGCAGAGGCGCTCCTCACTTCCCAGACGGGGCGGCCGGGCAGAGGCGCTCCTCACTTCCCAGACAGGGTGGCCGGGCAGAGGCGCTCCTCACTTCCCAGACGGTGGGTGGCCGGGCAGAGGCGCTCCTCACTTCCCAGACGGGGCGGCCGGGCAGAGGCGCTCCTCACTTCCCAGACGGGGCGGCCAGGCAGAGGTGCTCCTCACCTCCCAGACGGGGCGGCCGGGTAGAGGCGCTCCCCACCTTCCAGATGGGGCGGCGGCCGGGCAGGGGCTGCAATCCCAGCACCCTGGCAGGCCAAGGCAGGCGGCCGGAGGGTAGAGGCTGCCGCGAGGCCAGACCACGCCACCGCCCTCCAGCCCGGGCAACACCGAGCACTGGGTGAGCGAGACTCCGTCTGTAGTCCCAGTACCTCGGGAGGCTGAGGGGGGCAGAGCACTCGGTGTCAGGAGCTGGCGACCAGCGTGGCCAAGATGGCGAACGCGTGCCTGCATCCAAAGGAGAAAAGGCAGGCAGCGGTGGCGGGCGCCTGCAGTCCCAGGCAGTCCGCGGCGCGGGCAGCAGCAAGCCGAGTAGATTGTAGCCTGGGCCAGAGAGGGGAAAGAAAAGAAAAGAAAAGAAAAGAAAAGAAAAGAAAAGAAAAGAAAAGAAAAGAAAGAAAGAAAGAAAGAAAGAAAGGAGGGAGGGAGGGAGGGAGGGAGGGAGGGAGGGAGGGAGGGAGGGAGGGAGGGAGGGAAGGGAGGGAGGGAGGGAGGGAGGGAAGGAAGCTACTTTTTCTCATCTTAATTGCATCCTATGGGAAGCACCTCCCTGTGCTACTGCGGTATCACCTGCTGTCATTTGAATGGTTCCTTGGAGGGAACGGACTATAGTGTGGTGTGTGGTGTGCCACCTGCTTCCTAGTCACATTGCCCGGCGGTCTGGGGATGGGGACGAGGACTGGATGGTCGAACTGCCTGGGGCCTCCACCCTCAAAGCTGTCCCAGAGAGAGAAAGTGTCCCTCCGAGAATCTCCAGTTGACTGGGGAGACACACCTTGTGCCTGACCTTGGAGATGGTGGCAGCAGAGGCTGTGGCTGGGCTTGGTGGTGTCCTCTCCCTTTGCTGCACCCCAGCTGCTGCCTTTGCAGGGCAGAACCAGACTCCCAGGCTGGGGAAGGAGGTGGCCAGCCTGGAGCAAAACCGAGTTGGCTGAGGCAGCCAAACTCCAGGAGAGAGAAAGGGAGAATTCTGCTGCCTGGGGCTGCTTTTGTTCCTGTTCCAGGATCTCGAGAAAAAAAAAAAAAAAAAAAGCCTCTGGGAAGAGTGACAGGTGAAAGAGCCAGGGAAGGACGGTCCCCCCAGTCCTGTTGGCCCATCGGACTCCCTCACCCATCCATGCAACTGGCCATCTGTTCTCCGAGGGGCTGGAGGTGGCCACACCCATCAGAGGCTGGGACCCTGGGCAGTGGGCAGCTCAAGATGCGTGTGGCAGAGGCCAGGGCCTGGCAGTAGTTTGTGGGGAGGGGAGCACGCTGGAGTCCGCTCTGGGAACAGGGCTGTGGCTGCCTCCCAAAACATGAGCTCAGCCTCCGGCAGAGGATCTGGCCAAGGGACGGGGCCTGGACTGGTGCCCTTGCTGCCCACCCAGTGGAGAGGGGAGGGCCCGTGTCCTCAGAGCTGTGCCACACAGGGAGCAGCATTTGAGGGGGACCTTTGAGAGGATCTCTCACACTAGAGGTGGTGCAGGGCTACAAGGGAGAGGTGGTCAGAGCAGGTGGGCAGGAGGGCGGTTTGGGATCCACCTGGGGGCAAAGTCCTGGGTGGAGCAGCGTGGCGAGGGACAGACTGGCCAGATGTGGCTGAGCACACCTGGAGGCTGCTGCAGACAGGATGGTCAGGGATGGCCTGGCTCCAACGGTGACATTGGAGCAAAGATTCAAGTGATGAGCAGGAGTCGCCCTGGCTACTGTTCAGGGAAAAGCATCCAGGCAGAGGGAACAGAGGCTGCAAAGGCCCTGAGGGCCCAGTGTGGTGGCTCATGCCTGTAATCCCAGCACTCTGAGAGGCTGATGCGGGTGGATCACTTGAGGTCAGGAGTTCAAGACCAGCCTGGCCAACATGGTGAATCCTTGTCTCTACTAAAAATACAAAAATTAGCTGGGCATGGTGGTGCACACCTGTAATCCCAGCTACTTGGGAGGCTAAGGCAGGAGAATCGCTTGAACCCGGGAGGTGGAGGTTGCAGTGAGCTTAGATCACGCCATTGCACTTCAGCCTGGGCAACAGAGTGAGACTCCATCTCAAAACAACAAAAAAAAGTTGGGAGGCTTGGCTGCAGTGACCTGGGTCCTGGGTGAGGAATGATGGGACTGATGAGCACAGGGGCCAACAGTGTGTCACTGTTTTCATTTTAAAGATGAGACCATTGGCTGGGTATGGTGGCTCATGCCTGTAATCCCAGCACTTTGGGAGGCCAAGGAGGGCAGATCACTTGAGGTCAGGAGTTCGAGACCAGCCTAGCCAACGTGGTGAAACCTCATCTCTACTAAAAATAACAAAAATTAGCCGGGCGTGGTGGCACATGCCTATAATCCCAGCTACTCAGGAGGCTGAGGCAGGAGAATGGCTTGAACCTGGAAAGCAGAGGTTGCAGTGAGCGAAGTTCATACCATTGCACTCCAGCCTAGGCAACAAAGGAAGACTCTGTCTCAAAAAAATAAAATAAAATAAAAATAAAGATGAGACCACCGAGGCTTGGAGTCTCAGCTGCATTGCCCAGGGTTACAGGGCCAGAGCTGAGACTCGTGCGAGACTGAGCCCCTGCTGCCTCCCCAGGGGTGGGATGCCTGGGGGACCAAGTCCAGTCCCAGCCCCACACACTTGGCTCATGCCCCAGACAGGTGGATGGGAGGAGGAGCTACCTGTTCCCATTAGGTTGGTCACAACTGTCCCCTAACATTCCTGTGGCCTTGCCTCATGCTGGGAACTCAGGAGATTGAGGACAAGTTTGTGTGGGAGTGTCACCCACCCTTAGACGGGGAGTTGGGCTATGTGAGGCAAGGCCCACCTCCTATATGCTAGCCTCAGCCGCCCCTCCAGGACATACACAGGGCTGGGCCCAGAGCATTTTTTTTTTTTTTTTTTTGAGACGAAGTCTCTCTCTGTCGCCCAGGCTGGAGTACAGTGGCGTGATCTTGGCTCACTGCAACCTCCGCCTCCTGGGTTCCAGCGATTCTCCTGCCTCAGCCTCCCAAGTAGCTTGGATTACAGGCATGCGCCACCAGGCCCGGCTAATTTTTGTATCTTTGAGTAGAGACAGGGTTTCACCATGTTGGCCAGGCTGGTCTTGAACTCCTGACCTCGTGATCCGCCTGCCTCAGCCTCCCAAAGTGCTGGGATTACAGGCGTGGGTCACCATGCCCGGCCTGTTTTTGTTTTTGAGATGGAGTCTTACTCTGTCACCCAGGCTGGAGTGCAGCGGCGTGATCTCAGCTCACTGCAACCTCTACCTCCTGGGTTCAAGAAACTCTCGTATATTGCTGGTGGGAATGTAAAATGGTACAGCTGCTTCAGGAAAGTTTGGCAGTTCTTTAAAGTTTGTTTTGTTTTTTGAGACAGAGTCTTGCTCTGTTGCCCAGGCTTGAGTACAGTGGTGCAATCTTGGCTCACCACAACCTCCACCTCCCAAGTTCAAGCAATTCTTCTGCCTCAACCTCCCAAGTAGCTGAGATTACAGGCATGTGCCACCACACTTGGCTAATTTTTGTATTTTTAGTAGAGTTAGGGTTTCACCATCTTGGCCAGGCTGGTCTCGAACTCCTGACCTCAAGTGATCCACCTGCCTCGGCCTCCCAAAGTGCTGGGATTACAGGCGTGAGCCACTTCGCCCAGTCAGCATTGTGGTTCTAGTTCACTGAGCTCAATGTCCCTGTACCCCGTGAGTGTTCCAGACCTTGGCACCAGCCTGAAGTGCCCGAGGTGGGGCCCCCACCCCCACAGAGGATGGTGCCTTTCTCTTTCCTTTCCATACATTTCTAGGAGCCTTCCCAGCCCCAGGAGAGCAGGTAGGATTGTCCCCATTTTAAGTGACTTGTCTGAGATGTTGGGCAAATTCGTCCCTTCAAGGGCAGCTTCTTGGCTCTCCACTGACCACATCCTAAACTTTTTAATGGCATCAGGATGGGGAAGCCAAGCCCGCTCTTCTGTGGCTGGTGGGGGTGGGGGCAGGGCTGCCTCCCAATGTCCCTGACGTGGTCCAGGATCGATCTGACGGGGCGGGGGTCCGGCTGCCAGCACCTGCCTGCCTGCCTGCCTGGTGGCCTGGCCACGAGCTTCTCCATGGGGAGCTGGCTCTGTTCTTTCCAGGGTAAGCCATCCGGGCCACTCTTGCCCTGGGTTCCCCGGCCACCTCAGCTGAGCAGAGACTCTGTTCTCCTGGTTTGGGAGGAGGGGGCACAGAAGTGGGGTTTGGAGTTCCATTTGGTTCAGGAAGAATGCTGAGCAGAGCCTGGGATTCAGGATGGTGTGGGCTGATGGAGGGAGGATCCCTTCTTTAGGGCTGGATGCTGCGGAGACTGGGCCTGGGGTGGCCACAGGAGAGAGGTGAGCTTCAGACGGACCCCTCCCTAGTCGGGGTGGGCTGGGGGATGTAGACTCGGTCCTCCCTGGAGCAGGCGTGGACTGAGGGGTGGAACCAGGTTGGGGTGGACCCAATGCAGGGACTGCCGGAGGGAAAGTAGCCTCTTCAAGGAATGCTGTGGAGACCCCATTCCTTCCTTTGTAACCTCTGCCTTTGAGCACCTTTGGGAGAGAAGAGGGGGCTCAGGAGAGAAAGCCATTTGAGATTTTCGGGGCATTGATGCATGTTCCTTTGGGGCCACCAGGAAGCGGGAGTCAGGTGTGTGGCCCATCTGCATTTCAGCCCAGCGGGTCCAGGGGATGAGAGGGGAGTTGGTGTGAGTCCACCTCCTGGGGCTTATGTTCTGGGGGTGTGCAGACATGCACCCCAGTTAGCCTGGGAGGCAGGTTGTGCAAACCAAGGGGGAACAGAGCCCCATGGGGTTGGGAGGGAGAGAGACGCAGAGAGCCCCTTGAGGTGGCTACAGATCAGGGGATGTGGAGTTGCTGTGGATGGGTAGGAGGACTTCCTTAGGGGATCCCAAGGGTAAAGTGCTGTACTCAAGGCAGAAGGATAGAGCTTTGCCTGAAACAGCCTGCTTGATGCCTGTGGTATTGGTATAATGCCTTTTTTCTTTTTTTTTTTTTTTATCTCTTTTGAGAGGATCTCACTCTGTCACCCAGGCTGGAGTGCAGTGGTGCGATCATGGCTCACTGCAGCCTCCAACTCCTCTCTCAGCCTCTCAAGTAGCTGGGACTACAGGTTCACACCACCATGCCCTGCTAATTTTTGTATTATTATTATTATTATTATTATTTGAGACGGAGTGTTGCTCTGTTGCCCAGGCTGGAGTGCTGTGGCGCCATCTTGGCTCACTGCAAGCTCCACCTCCCGGGTTCATGCCATTCTCCTGCCTCAGCCTCCCAAGTAGCTGTTAGGTGCCTGCCATCACGCCTGGCTAATTTTTTTTTTGTATTTTTTTTTTTTTTTTTTTTTTAAGTAGAGACAAGGTTTCACTGTGTTAGCCAGGATGGTCTCGATCTCCTAACCTCGTGATCCGCCCACCTCAGCCTCCCAAAGTGCTGGGATTACAGGCGTGAGCCACCGTGCCCGGCCATTTTTGTATTATTTTGTAGAGACAAAGTCTCGCTATGTTGCCTCCTGAGCTCAAGTGATCCTCCCGCCTCGGCCTCCCAGAGTGTTAGGATAACAGACATGAGCCACCACACCCGGCCAGTGTGATGCTATATTAAGAGCACCTCTCACTCCCGGAAGCACCCGGGTTTGAATGTGAAATCATGTGGTCACCTTATTTATAGCCCCTCCTTTGTGGTCACAGTGCTTATTGGCACATCAAAGGCTCTGAAAAGTCCTGCAGACAAGTACCCTTCGCTTTGTTGAAGTTGCTGTTTCTCAAGCTTCTTTGAACTTGGAGGTTAAATTGTTTTTTTGTTTGTTTGTTTGTTTGTTTTTTTCATAATACCTAGGAACAGCCTGTGGAGCTATGTTCTGTGGAACGTTTAGGAAGGGACCAGATCCTAGCAAAGGACACTTTTTTATCTGCCCCCAAACCACTGGGGCAGAGGGCTGAGTTCATCACACATCTCACTTCATGACATGTCAACACTGTGGGTCCCTGCAAGGTCCCTCTCGGTTATTTTATTTATTTATTTGTTTATTTATTTATTGTTTGAGACAGAGTCTCGCTCTGTGGCCCAGGCTGGAGTGCAATGGCACGATCTGCGCTCACTGCAACCTCTGCCTCCTGGGTTCAAGCAATTCTCCTGCCTCAGCCTCCCGAGTAGCTGGGATTACAAGCGCGTGCCACCACACCAACTAATTTTTGTAGTTTTAGTAGAAACAGGGTTTCGCCATGTTGGCCAGGCTGGTCTCGAACTCCTGGCCTCAAGCCATCTGCCTGCCTTAGCCTCCCAAAGTGCTGCAATTACAGATGTGAGCCACTGCATCCGGCTATTTTTTATTTTCTATTATTTTTACATTTTTGTAGAGATGAGATCTCTGTGTTGCCCAGGCTGGTCTTGAACTCCTGGCCTCAAGTGATCCTCCTGCCTCAGCCTCCTGAGTAGCTGGGACTACAGGCTTGAGCCACTGTGCCTAGCTTCCTCTTGGTGTTTCTTTCTTTTTTTTTTTTTTTCTTTTTGTTTTTGAGATGGAGTCTCGCTCCCATCACCCAGGCTGGAGTGCAGTGGCGTAATCTTGGCTCACTGCAACCTCCACCTCCCAAGTTCAAGCGATTCTCCTTCCTCAGTCTTCCGAGTAGCTGGGATTACAGGCATGCGCCACCATGCCTTGCTAATTTTTGTATTTTTAGTAGAGATGGGGTTTCGCCATGTTGGCCAGGCTGGTCTCGAACTCCTGACCTGAGGTGATCCACCTGCCTTGGTCTCCCAAAGTACTGGGATTACAGGTGTGAGCCACCACGCCCAGCCCAGTGTTTCTTAATTGATTCATTTTTTGTTGTTCCCTATTCCTCTTCCCCCACCCCCAGGCCACCGTGCCCTGTGCTGGATGTGGGGATGCTCCTGAACTCTGCTGTGTCACCAAGAATCACATCATAAACACTGTCCCACATAACCTGGACAAATAATGTTTTAAAGGTTGCTTAATAGTCTGAATAATGTGACCATAATTTATGTAACTGCTCCTCAGTTTGGAGGCTCTTAGATTCAGTTTTTTATTTTTGTGAAGGTCAAGATAGTGAGTCAGTTTTTCCCTTTCTAAATTATTTCCTTGGGAAATAGACTAAAGAGTGCATTCCTTATTTTATTTTTTCTTTTAAAACATATTAGATTTCTGGCTGGGCACCATGGCTCACACCTGTAATCCCAGCACTTTGGGAGGCCGAGGTGGGTGGATCACCTGAGGTCAGGAATTCAAGACCAGCCTGGCCAAAATGGCAAAACCCCGTCTCTACCAAAAATACAAAAAATTAGCCAAAGATGGTGGTACACGCCTGTAATCCCAGCTACTCGGGAGGCTGAGGCAGGAGAATCACTTGAACCCAGGAGGTAGAGGTTGCAGTGAGCCGAGATCATTCCACTGCGCTCCGGCCTGAGAGACAGAGTGAGACTCCATCTCAAAAAAAAAAAAAAAAAAAAAAAAAAAAAAAAAAAAAAAAAAAAAAAAAATTCAGGCCAGCCTCTGAGCCCTGAGAAGGAGGCATAAATGAATTAGGAGTGATTTCTTCTGTGGAATTGCTAGACTGGGGGAAGGATGAGCCAGAAGAGCAATGGGGGTTTGCAACCTGAGTGCATGGGTGGTTGCAGGGCCTCTTGAGATGTGGAGGATGGTGGAGGAGCTTTGGCAAGAGCTAAGGAGGGAGGTCATGTGGGTTCAGGATGTTGGGTGTGAGGTCCTGGAGGAGGTGGGTCTTGATCCTGACTGAGGTGAGCAAGAGGGGATCAATTTGTTTCTTTCTTTCTTTTCTTTTTTCTTTCTTTTTTTCTTTCTCTTTCTTTATCTTTTTCTTTCTTTCTCTTTCTCTTTCTTTCTTTCTTTCTTTCTCTCTCTCTTTTTTTTTTTTTTTTTTTGAGACAGAGTCTCACTCTGTCTCGCCCAGACTGGAGTGAGTGCAGTGACATGATCTCGGCTCACTGCAGCCTCTGCCTCCCAGGTCCAAGTGATTCTCCTGCCTCAGCCTCCCGAGTAGCTGGGACTACAGATGCCTGCCACCACGCCTAGCTATTTTTGTGCTTTTTTAGTAGAGATGGGGTTTCACCATGTTGGCCAGACTTGTCTCGAACTCCTGACCTCAGGTGATCCACCCACCTCAGCCTCAAAATGCTGGGATTACAGGTGTGATCCACCACGCCCAGCCGGGATCAGTTTCATTCTACATCTTACTGTGTCATTTGAATCATTTACAAGGAGAATGTATTTGTGTCTTAAAGAAAAAAATGTGGTCACATGTCGGCAGTAGCTAAAGCTGTAGCAGTTGGTAGATTATGCAGTGGGTGGGGGGGGCACCGTGTAGATCGGGGTCCCCTGCTACTGATCAGAGAAGAAGGTTTGTTGTTGTTGGATTTTTTTGTTTTGTTTTGTTTTTTTGAGATGGAGTTTCGCTCTTTTGCCCAGGCTGGAGTGAAGTGGTGTGATCTCAGCTCACCGCAACCTCCGCCCGCCCAGGTTCAAGTGATTCTCCTGCCTCAGCCTCTTGAGTAGCTGGGATTACAGGCGCCTGCCACCATGCTGGGCCAATTTTTGTATTTTTAGTAGAGACGAGGTTTCACCATGTTGACCAGGCTGGTCTCGAACTCCTGACGTCAGGTGATCTGCTCAACTCGGCCTCCCAAAGTTCTGGGATTCCAGGCATGAGCCACTGTGCCCCGTGTAATTTTTTTCTCAGAGGCAGTGTCTCCCTATTGCCCAGGCTGGATTGCAGTGGTGGGATCATGCCTCACTGCAGCCTAGAATTCTCTCTCTCTTTTTTTATTTTTATTTTTTAGAGGTGGGGTCTTGCTATGTTGTCCAGGCTGGTCTTGAACTCCTGGCCTCAAGTGATCCTCCTGCCTTGGCCTCCTAAAGAGCTGGGATTACAGGCACACACCACCATGCCCCACCAGGGTGATGAGTTTTAGATAAAGCAGTCAGGAAAGGCTTCTCTGAGGAGGTGAGGGAGCCAGCTCTGTGACTTTCTGGGGCAAGAGGTCTTGGGAAATACCCACACCCACATCATTCGAGGTGGAGCCCTCCCCGCTCCTCCCCCGGGTCCCATATTTTGGGTTCCTTCCTCAGTTACGCACGTGGTGTGGCAAGCTGAGTTGTAGTTGCTGGCATCCTCACTCCACCCCTTTGCCGAGCCCCGTTTGGCCACGCCTCTTGTCCACAGTGTCTGACACAGGGTCTGGCACCTAGTAGGTCCTCAGGAAGTGGGGTCCCTCCTGATGAGATTGAGCAGGAAAAGACCAGTCCCCACCTCCCCAGGCTGGGCAGGACCCACATCCTCGCAGGCAGAGGGGAGAATGCGTCATCTGGGCGCCCTTTTTATCCCCACCAGCTGCAGGACCACGCCACCAGCTGCAGCCACCCTGCACCATATCCTTAGGCCCTTGTCATGCTTTGAACTTGAAAATTGCAGTAAATTCCTTTGTGGCTCTTGTCTGGGCAGGAATCACTGTCTGGGGAATAAATCAACTGCACGTAGGAGGTTTATTTTAATTTTTTTTCTTTTTTTTGAGACAGAGTCTCGCTCTGTCACCCAGGCTGGAGTGCAGTGATGCGATCTCAGCTCACTGAAACCTCCGTCTCCTGGGCTTAAGCGATTCTCCTGCCTCAGCCTCCCAAGTAGCTTGGATCACAGGCACCTGCCACCATGCCCAGCTAATTATGGTATTTTTAGTAGAGATGGGGTTTCACCATGTTGGCCAGGCTGGTCTCAAACTCCTGACCTCAGGTGATCCACCCACCTTGGCCTCCCAAAGTGCTGGGATTACAGGCATGAGCCACCTTGCCCGGCCTATTTTAATTCTTTTGGAGATGAGGTCTCGCTCTGTCGCCCAGGCTGAGTGCAGTGATGCGATCATGGCTCACTGCAGCCTCCACTCCCTGGGCTCAAGCAATCCTCCTGCCTCAGCCTCCCGAGTTAGCTGGGACTACAGGAGCGAGCCACCATGTCTGGCTAATTTTTGTATTTTTTGTAGAGACAGGGTCTCACTGTGTTACCCAGGCTGGTCTCAAACTCCTGGCCTCAAGCGATCCTCCTGTCTCAGCCTCCCAAAGTGCTGGGATTACAGGCATGAGCCATGGTGCCCAGCCTCATGTGAGGTTTAAGTCTGTGTTGCTGGGCCCAGCTGGAAGTCAGTAGTGGCTCTTTGCCTTCGCGGGGGTTTGCTGGGGAACTCAGAGGGCAGTGAGGCCCAGGCTGTGCCCACAGGGAGCTCCCAAACAGCTTGCCTTTGGCCTGCGAGGATATGGACCGAGGAAGTGCCTGTTAACCAGGTTTCAAAAACTCCATTGTATAGACATCGGCTTCCCTGGGAGGAGACACAGGACATGGAGAATGTCAGTGCTGGAAAGGACCCTAGCTATTTCTGACCTAGTCCTTTGTTATATCATGGGGAAACTGAGGCGTCCATCTGGGAAGGCACAGACTTGGCTTGCCCTGGCCAAGCCAGTGTGGCACTGATGACTCCCTGGAGGGATAGGGAATTTCCTGTGGTTTCCCAACTGCAGGAAGCTGAAAATGTCTCAGCGTGCATGGAATTTGATGAGGGTTTTGTCCCTGTGTTGCGGGGGCAGCCGAGAGTCCCACTACTAAGAGGAAGAATGAAGCGAAGTACCACGTGCAGTTGCCATGGGCTCGTGGCTTGGATTTTTGCAGCTGTTGAAACAACTGGTCCCTGGGCCTGTGACCCCTGGGAGGGGAGGGAGTCAGGGAGAGATTACCTGAGGGTCTGCCTGGGCCCGGACAGCTGGGGACAAGGACAGCTGAGCAGGCAGCTTCTCACCAAGAATAGCCATGCTGGGTCACCTTCGACCTGGGGACCCTTCTCTGGGCTCTGAGCACAGAGGGCAGGTAGAAACAGACATTAACTGGGCTACAGCGGTTCTGTTCAGTTAGCAGAGGTCACAGAGCTCTCTCTGCATAGGAAAGTGCCCTAGAAATGGATATGGGGTAGGAGCTGGCGCCTGCCAGGCACCCACTGTGCGTGTGGTCAAGAGGGAGGGTTCTGGGTGGGCGCGGGAGCTCGCACCTATAATCCCGGCACTTTGGGAAGCCAAAGCAGGAGGATCGCTTGAGGCCAGAAGTTTGAGACTAGCCTGGCCAACATGGCAAAACCCCGTCTCTAATAAAATAGAACAACAACAAAATAATAGCCTGGGGTGCTGGCACGCACCTGTAATCCTGGCTACACTGGAGGTTGAGGCATGAGAATTGCTTGAACCCGGGAGGCGAAGATTGCGGTGAGCAGAGATTGCGCCATTGCACTCCATCCTGGGGACTCCAGCCTGGGCAACAGAGTGAGACTCTGTCTCAAAAAAACAAAAGAGGGAGGATTTTGAAGCCAGACTAGCTAGGTGTCCTACTCTGCCTGGGTAACCTTACCCTCTGTTTCCAAACCTGCAAGGTAAAAATATGATGTATTCTTATAATGAATAGCCCAGCGTGGTGGTGCATGCCTGTAATCCCAGCTACTCAGGAGGCTGAGGCAGGAGAATCACTTGAACTCGGGAGGTGGAGGTTGGAGTGAGCTGAGATTGCACAAGTGCACTCCAGCCTGGGTAACAGAGCGAGACTCTGTCTCAAAAAAAAAAAAAAAAAAAAAAAAAAAAGTGCCCTGTCCATTGAGGAGCATGCAGTTGACACTTCATAAATGCACCTGCTATTTTAATTATTTTATTTTGTTATATATTTATTTTTTGTAGAGACAGGGTCTTGCTATGTTGCCCACACTGGTTTTGACCTCCTGGGCTCAAGTCATCCTCCTGTCTCAGCTTCCCGAGTAGCTGGGATTACAGGCTGCACCGCAGCACCAGGCTTATTTATTTATTTATTTTTAAGAGATGGGGGTCTTGCTGTGTTGCCCAGGCTGGTCTTGAACTCCTGGGCTTAAGTGATCCGCCTACCTTGACTTCCCAAAGTGCTGGGATTACAGATGTGAGCCACTGTGCCTGGCTCCCTTCCCTCCGTCCCCTCCCCTCCCCTCTTTTCTTTTCTTTTCTTTTCTTTTTTCTTTTCTTTTCTTTCTTTTTGTCTTGCTCTATCACCTAGGCTGGAGTGCAATGGTGCCATCTTGGCTCACTGCAACCTCCACCTCCTGGATTCAAGCAATTCTCCTGCCTCAGCCTCCCAAGTAGCTGGGACTACAGGCATATGCCACCATGCCCAGCTAATTTTTGTATTTTCAGTAGAGATGGGGTTTCCCCATGTTGGCCAGGTTGGTCTTGAACTCCTGACCTCAAGTGATCTGCCCACCTCGGCCCCACAAAGTGCTGGGATTTAGGCATGAGCCACCGTGCTCGGCATGAGACTGGGTAATTTACAAAGAAAAAGAAGTTTAATGGAGTCACAGTTCCATGTGGCTGGGGAGGCCTCACAATCATGGTGGAAGGCAAAAGGCATGTCTTACATGGTGGCAGACAAGAGAATGAGAGCCAAGCAGAAGGGGAAACCTCTTATAAAATCATCAGATCTCGTGAGACTTATTCACTACCATGACTAGCCTGGCCAACATGGCAAAACCCCGTCTCTAATAAAATAGAACAACAACAAAATAATAGCCTGGGGTGCTGGCACGCACCTGTAATCCTGGCTACACTGGAGGTTGAGGCATGAGAATTGCTTGAACCCGGGAGGCGAAGATTGCGGTGAGCAGAGATTGCGCCATTGTACTCCATCCTGGGGACTCCAGCCTGGGCAACAGAGTGAGACTCTGTCTCAAAAAAACAAAAGAGGGAGGATTTTGAAGCCAGACTAGCTAGGTGTCCTACTCTGCCTGGGTAACCTTACCCTCTGTTTCCAAACCTGCAAGGTAAAAATATGAGTATTTTCTTTTCTTTCTTTTTGTCTTGCTCTATCACCCAGGCTGGAGTGCAATGGTGCCATCTTGGCTCACTGCAACCTCCACCTCCTGGATTCAAGCAATTCTCCTGCCTCAGCCTCCCAAGTAGCTGGGACTACAGGCATATGCCACCATGCCCAGCTAATTTTTGTATTTTCAGTAGAGATGGGGTTTCCCCATGTTGGCCAGGATTACAGGTGCAGGTTGGCACAGGATTACAGGTTTCCTCCAGTGTAGCCAGGATTACAGGTGCGTGCCAGCACCCCAGGCTATTATTTTGTTGTTGTTCTATTTTATTAGAGACGGGGTTTTGCCATGTTGGCCAGGCTAGTCTCAAACTTCTGGCCTCAAGCGATCCTCCTGCTTTGGCTTCCCAAAGTGCCGGAGGAGAGGGGACGGAGGGAAGGGAGCCAGGCACAGTGGCTCACATCTGTAATCCCAGCACTTTGGGAAGTCAAGGTAGGCGGATCACTTAAGCCCAGGAGTTCAAGACCAGCCTGGGCAACACAGCAAGACCCCCATCTCTTAAAAATAAATAAATAAATAAGCCTGGTGCTGCGGTGCAGCCTGTAATCCCAGCTACTCGGGAAGCTGAGACAGGAGGATGACTTGAGCCCAGGAGGTCAAAACCAGTGTGGGCAACATAGCAAGACCCTGTCTCTACAAAAAATAATCATGGGGGAAACCACCCCCATGATTCATTAAGCTCCCACTGGGTACCTCCCAAAATGTGGAAATTATGGGAGCTACAATTCAAGATGAGATTTGGGTGGGGACACAGCCAAACCAAATCAGTCCTGCTGCCTATTGTCTGGGAGCTCAGGTGAAGCTCAGGTGAAGCACCTGATATCTCTGAGCCTCAGTTTTCTCGTCTCTGAAATGGGGGCAGTTGGGGATCAGATGAGCTATCGTATGTTAAGCTCTTAGCACAGAGTCTCATGCAAGCCTGTGATTACTATGGTTGTTTTTTTTTTGTTTTTTGCTTTTTTGTTTGTTTGTTTGTTTGTTTGTTTTGAGATGGAGTCTTGCTCTGTCACCCAGGCTGGAGTGC
This sequence comes from Symphalangus syndactylus, assembly GCF_028878055.3. Lineage (NCBI taxonomy): Eukaryota > Metazoa > Chordata > Mammalia > Primates > Hylobatidae > Symphalangus > Symphalangus syndactylus. The sequence goes on along the minus strand of NC_072431.2, from coordinate 62,809,103 downwards.
AGTGGTGCTGTCTCGGCTCACTGTAACCTCTGCCTCCCGGGTTCAAGCAATTCTGTCTCAGCCTCCTGAGTAGCTGGGATTACAGGTGCCCACCACCACATCCGGCTAATTTTTTTTGTATTTTTAGTAGAGACGGGGTTTCACCATGTTGGCCAGGCTGGTCTTGAACTCCTGACTTCAGGTGATCAGCCCACGTCAGCCTCCCAAAGTGCTGGGATTATAGGCATGAGCCGCCGAACCTAGCCACCCTTCCACTTTCCGTTGTCTGTGGACCCTGAGGCCTTAGGCTGGGCTGCAGCTTGGGGAGGGGAGAGAGGGGGAGGCCCAGGAGAGAGTCAGGAGGGTTTTCTTTTCTGTCCCAAGAGAGACAGAAGGGGACATCTTTATGCAAGAAGTCTGTGGCTGTGTCCGTCTATTAGGAAATAGGCTGGTAGCCTTTTGTGGGCCCTGTAACTGTCTGAGGGCGAGGATGGGGGTCTTGGAGACCACTTGCACAACACCTAGGTCCCACATACGGGCCACAGGGGGTCTCGGGTCAACAGCTGAGGGCCTGAGCCCACCCAGTGGGGAGGTGGCTTGTAATCCTTGAGAATGGGTTCATCTCTGGCCCAGGACTTGCAGTTTCCTTGAGAAGTGGAAAGCCATTGCTTCTTTTTTTTTTTTGTCTTTTTAAAGATGAAGTCTTTCTCTTTCCCCTAGGCTGGAGTGCAGTGGTATGATTTCAACTCACTGCAATCTCCACCTCTCAAGTTCAAGTGATCCTCTCACCTTAGCCTCCTCAGTGGCTGGGATTACAGGCACCTGCCACCACACCTGGCTAATTATTTTATTTTTAGTAGAGATGGGGTTTCACCATATTGGTCAGGCTGGTCTCGAACTCCTGATCTCAGGTGATCCGCCTGCCTCGGCCTCCCAAAGTGCTGGGATTACAGGCGTGAGCCACCGTGCCCGGCCTGGAAACATTGCTTCTGAGGGCGTACTTTCCTGGGGATGCTCTGGAGGGCTGGAAGAGTAGGGGGAGACCTGAGGAGGACCTGCCCAAGACTGCACAGCCAACCATTCCTGCCTCGGTTTCCACAGCAAGACCTTGTCTCTACAAAAAATACAAATATTAGCCCAGTATAGTGGCAGTTGTCTGTGGTTTCAGCTACTCGGGAGGCTGAGGGAGAGGATCGCTGGAGCCCAGGAAGTCAAGGCTGCAGTGAGCCACCATATCGCCAATGCACTGTAGTCTGGGTGACAGAGCAAGACCCTGTCTCAAAGAGTAAATAAATGGGTTGGGTGTGGTGCCTCACGCCTATAATCCCAGCACTTTGGGAAGCTGAGGCGGGCGGATTACTTGAGGTCAGGAGTTGGAGACCAGCCTGGCTGACATGGTGAAACCCCATCTCTACCCAAAAATACAAATCAACCACCTCCCAACCCTAGACTCTGTGCTCCTGGGGCCACCCAGGGACCAGCCCCACGCCAGCCCTAACAGCCACCTCTTTCCCTTTCCCTCTCCTCTGCAGGCTCCCCGCTGCACAAACAGTCATCCGGACCATCCTCCTCCCCGGCCGCAGCTGCTGCCCCCGAGAAGCCGGGCCCCAAGGCGGCGGAAGTGGGGGATGACTTCCTGGGGGACTTTGTGGTGGGCGAGCGGGTGTGGGTGAACGGCGTGAAGCCAGGCGTGGTGCAGTACCTGGGAGAGACGCAGTTCGCACCGGGCCAGTGGGCCGGCGTGGTGCTGGACGACCCGGTGGGCAAGAATGATGGCGCGGTGGGCGGCGTGCGCTACTTCGAGTGCCCGGCCCTCCAGGGTATCTTCACGCGGCCCTCCAAGCTGACCCGGCAGCCCACGGCCGAGGGCTCGGGGAGTGATGCCCACTCCGTGGAGTCGCTGACTGCCCAGAACCTGTCATTGCATTCGGGCACGGCCACGCCCCCACTGACCAGCCGCGTCATCCCCCTGCGGGAGAGCGTCCTCAACAGCTCCGTGAAGACCGGCAACGAGTCGGGATCCAACCTCTCAGACAGCGGCTCTGTGAAGCGGGGCGACAAGGACCTGCGCCTGGGGGACCGCGTGCTGGTGAGTGCGGGCAGTACTGGGCTCTGGGCCCAGCCTCCCTTCCTTCCCCTGCTCCGCCCCACTTGGCAGAGCTGGACCCCCCCCCGGGCTGGGCAGGGTGGGGACTCAAAGGGGGTTCGGACAGGGTACAGCCTGGGACACCTATTCCTTATTAGGACCATACACAGTGACAAGAGAGACAGGTAATGTGGGCTCTGGAGACTGTTGCTGTGTGACCCTGGGCAAGTGCCTTAAACTTTCTGGGCCTCACTCTTTCTATCGGTAAAATGGGATTTTTTTTTTTTTTTTTTTTTTTTTTTTTTGAGATGGAGTTTTGCTCTTGTCGTCCAGGCTGGAGTGCAGTGGTGTGATTTCAGCTCACTGCAACCTCCACTTCCCGGGTTCAAGCGATTCTCCTGCCTCAGCCTCCCTAGTAGCTGGGATTACAGGCATGTGCCACCACGCCCAGCTAATTTTTGTATTTTCAGTAGAGACGGGGTTTCACCATGTTGACCAGGCTGGTCTTGAACTCCCGACCTCAGGTGATCCACCCACCTTGGCCTCCCAAAGTGCTGGGATTACAGGTGTGAGCCCCCGCACCCGACCAAAATGGGAATTTTAATTGTACTTCAGTCATAGTTGGAGATGCATTAAAACGTATCACTCGTTTAGACAGTGCCTAATACTAAGTACCCATACATTTTGGCTATTATTGATATTATCTATTGATCCAGCTCATCCACATGCATGTGCCAGGCATGTACTGGAAAAGGCTGGGAACTGGAGTTCTCAAGACCCCTGGTCCTGGCCGGGCACAGTGGTTCATGCTTGTAATCTCAGCACTTTGGGAGGCTGAGATGGGAGGGTCACTTGAGCCCAGGAGTTCAAGACCAGCCTGGGCAACGTAGTGAGACCCCATCTCTAAAAAAAAAAATACAAAAAAAATTAGCCAGGCATGGTGTCATGGCCCTGTACTCCCAGCTACTCAGGAGGCTGTGGTGGGAGGATGGCTTGATCCTGGGAGGCAGAGGTTGCAGTGAGCCAAGATAGTGCCACTGCACTCCAGTTTGGGTGACAGAGCCAGACCCTTTTTCAATAATAATAATAAGGCCGAGCACGGTGGCTCACACCTGTAATCCCAGCACTTTGGGAGGCCAAGGCGGGCAAATCACCTGAGGTCAGGAGTTTGAGACCAGCCTGGCCAACATGGCGAAACACCATCTCTACTAAAAATACAAAAATTAGCTGGTTGTGATGGCGTGTGCCTATAATCCCAGCTACTTGGGAAGCTGAGGCAGAAGAATCACTTGAACCCAGGAGGCGGAGGTTGCAGTGAGCTGAGATCATGCCACTGCACTCCAGCCTGGGTGACAGAGTGAGACTCTGTCTCAAAAAAGCAATAATAATAATAATAATAGTGGTTATAACCCCTTGCCCAGGGCCAGGAGGTGCAGACACCTTATCAGTTACAACTCGAGTGATCAGTGTTGTTGAAGTTGAGAGAATTGGGTCACTGGAGCTGACAGCTTCCTGCCAGGGACCCCTCTTCTCCACTAGCCCCAGCTGTTGGGGCCAGGTTGGAAAGGGGACAGTGACCCCCAAGTCTTCTAGAGTCTGAATACAGCAGTGACCTGGGTTGGTGGTGGTCAGGTGGACGGGACAGGGCTGTGTCTTGCTGTCCAACCAGGCTATGGTGGCCTTGGGCTAACCCTGCACCTGGGACCACAGCGTTGGGAAGAGACTCATAGGGTACAGGGAAATCCCTGATACGGCCTTCTGGGCCTGGGGTGTGAGGAGCTGTCGGTGGGGCAGGGATTCCCTGTATCCAGTCTGCAAGACTTCCTGGGGAAGGTAGTTGGTCGTTCCAACCTGAGGTGGGGGAGCACAGGCTTGGAGCTCCAAAGCCGAGTGGAGAAGGGCAGGGGGTCTGAGGACCCAGAGCAGGGATCCCCAAAGGGTATTGCTGCCTGGGGTCCTCCCTCCCTGCTCTGAGAACCTGGCAAAGGTTTCTGGGAAGAGCCTTTGGGGTTGTGGGTAGGGGAGCGAGAGGAAATGTTTACACCCATGGCCCCGTTGAATCCTCAAGCCTGTGCTGTGATGCTGTGATGTGGTTTTATCATCCTCACTTTATGGATGGGGAAACTGAGGCTCAGGGAAGTTTTGTTTGTTTGTTTTTTGTTTTGTTTTGTTTTGTTTTTCTAGTCTCACACTGTCGCCAGGCTGGAGCGCAGTGGCGCGATCTCGGCTCACTGCAACCTCCACCTCCCAGGTTCAAGCAATCCTCCTGCCTCAGCCTCCCGAGTAGCTGGGACTACAGGCACGCGCCACCACGCCCTGCTAATTTTTTGTATTTTTAGTAGAGATAGGGTTTCACCATGTTGGCCAGGATGGTCTTGATCTCTTGACCTGCCCACCTCGGCCTCCCAAAGTGGTGGGATTACAGGTGTGAGCCACCGTGCCCAGCCTCAGGAAAGTTTAATAACTTGTCTGAAGTGACATGTGACAAGTGCCTGCCCACTGTTCACTGAGCTGTATTTCCTCTCTGCCCTGGCCAGGGTGAGGGCTCTGCTTTTTTTTTTTTTTTTGGAAACAGGGTTTTGTTCTGTTGCCCAGGATGGAGTGCAGTGGTGCAGTCATAGCTCACTGCAGCCTCAAACTTGGACTCAAGCAATCCTCCTGCCTCAGCCTCCCAAGAAGCTGGGACTACAGGCCCATGCCACCATACCTGGCACCACGCCTTTGCTAGCCTGGTTCTCCTGGACAGAACTTCCCCTGGGTGACCTGGTAGTGAGCGTGGCCAGATGTGGTCCCTGTCCTCCAGCCACCTCCAGCTTACAGGAGAGAGACCACGAGGCCAGTGATCGCAGACATCAGTGTCTCCCTACAGAGTCTGCCAAGTGTGCTGTGGTGCTCTCAGAGCCTGGCCTGGTGGGGAGGCTGCCCCGAGGAATGGTGTGAGGGCAGAACTTAGGGAATGGCCTGGCATTGGCCTAGCAATGTGGGGCCAGAGCATCGTGCCAGGCAGAGACCCATGGCCTGAGAGACTAGAGAAACTGTGAGAAGAGGCCCGGTGCGGTGGTTCTCACCTGTAATCCCAGCACTTTGGGAGGCTGAGGCAGGTGGATCACCTGAGGTCAGGAGTTCGAGACCAGCCTCACCAATATGTTGAAACCCTGTCTCTACTAAAGATACAAAAATTAGCCGGATGTGATGGCACGTGCCGGTAGTCCGAGCTACTCGGGAGGTTGAGGCAGGAGAATCGCTTGAACTTGGGAGGCAGAGATTGTAGAGAGCCGAGATCACGCCATTGCACTCCAGCCTGGGTGACAGAGCGAGACTCTGTCTCAAAAAAAAAAAAAAAGGAAACTGAAAAGAGCAGGGAGGCTGAGTGGGCAGTGGGGGAAGCCAGGGAACGATCACACTTCAGAGGCTGACCTGGGTGACCCCACAGGGCCAGGGACCTGGGATGGAGCCAGGGCTTTGCTCTAAGAGCTGAGGTAGCTGTGGAAGCTGCAGCCGTGTGACAGGTTCATGGGTTAAGGACATCACACCTGCTGCTTTGTGGGGATGGGATCGGAGGGGGCAAGAGTGGAGCAGGGGCCGGGCGTGGTGGCTCACACCTGTAATCCCAGCATTTTGGGAGGCCGAGGTAGGCAGATCACTTGAGGTCAGGAGTTCAAGACCAGCCTGGGCAACATGGCGAAACCTCACCTCTACTGAAAAATACATGGTGGCCAGGCGTGGTGGCTCACACCTGTAATCCCAGCACTTTGAGAGGCCGAGGCAGGCGGATCATGAGGTCAGGAGATCGAGACCATGGCGAAACCCCGTCTCTACTAAAAATACAAAAAATTAGCCTGGTGTGGTGGTGGGTGCCTGTAGTCCCAGCTACTCGGGAGGCTGAGGCAGGAGAATGGCGTGAACCCGGGAGGCGGAGCTTGCAGTGAGCCGAGATGGTGCCACTGCACTCCAGCCTGGGTGACAGAGCGAGACTCTGTCTCAAAAAAAACATGGTGATGGGCGCCTGTAATCCCAGCTACTCAGGAGGTTGAGGCAGGAGAATCGCTTGAACTCAGGAGGCGGAGGTTGCAGTGAGCTGAGATGGTGTGGCTCCACTCCAGCTTGGACAACAGAGCAAGACTCTGTCTCAAAAAAAAAAAAACAAAACCCACAGTGGAGCAGGAACGGCAAGGCCCAGGAAGGAGGCTGGACTCCTGGACCCCTGCACCATCCTGTCCAAGGAACTTGTTTTGGGATCGTCACTCTGCTCTTCCTCCTGTAACTCCCAGGAAAGCCAACCCCATCCAACAGGACCTGGGCAAACGGCTTAGTCTCCCTGACCTGTCTCCGGGGTCTGAGGGCACCTAATGGGGGTGGGTACAGCAGGGAAATCAGGCCCAGGTCTGTGATATTGAGCAAGTCACTTACAGAGCCTCATCCTCATTCATTCATTCATTCATTCATTCACTCTCCTTGTGTCCATTCAGCAAAATGGCCATGGCCCAGCACTCTTGTTTTGCTTTATGCTTTTTTGGGGAGCATTAAGAGAGCTAATGACAGCCGGGCACGGTGGCTCACGCCTGTAATCTCAGCACTTTGGGATGCCAAGGCAGGCAGATCACTCAAGGTCAGGATTTGGAAACCAGCCTGGGCAACATAGCAAGACCCTGTCTCTACTAAAAATACGAAAAAAAAATAGCCAGGCATGGCGGTGCATGCCTATGCTCCCAGCTACTAGGGAGGCTGAGGTGGGAGGATCACTTGAGCTCAGGGGGTCAAGGCTGCAGTGAGCCATGATCGGACCACTGCACTCCAGCCAGGGCAACAGAGTGGGACGCTGTCTTAAAAAAAAAAAAGAGAGAGAGAGAGAGAACTGGTGGATGTGAGGATGAGTCATAGTCTGCAAGGAGCTATGGCTGTGCACAGTCTGACTAATGTCGTGGGAGTGCCCTGGGCGTGGGCCTGTGACCCTGTTGGGGCAGGAAGTGGAGGCTCTGGGGGTTACTGACCAGCCCAGATTGCTCCCTTGATTGGGGAGCAGTAGGTTTAATCCCAGTTTCATCCCACCTGGCATTCCCCCTGCACCTGCTCTCCCTGCAGGGAGTGGGAGCTTCTGACCATCTCGGGGTGTAGTGTGCAAGAGAGGGGCATGAGATGGGCACTGCCACTGCTCTAGAAGTGTCTGCTAAGCCCTGGCCTGTCTGCAGGGTTGGCAGCAGCAAGGGGTCTGGGCTACCTTGACCTTGACTTCTCAGTCTTTAAGTAGATTGCATCCTATGGTTGAAACACTGCTTTCTGGGGGGGCATACCTCACACTAGGCACTGTGCCTAGCACGGTTTTTTTTTGAGACAAGGTCTTGCTCTGTCACTCAGGATGGAGTGCAGTGGTGCAGTCATATCTCACTGCAGCCTCAAACTCTTAGGCTCAAGCGATCCTCCTGCCTCAGCCTCCTGAGAATCTGGGACTACAGACGTGCACCACCATGCCTGCCTAATTTTTTTAATTTTTATTATTTATTTTTTTTTTGTAGAGATGGGGGTCTCGCTATGTTCCTCAGGCTGGCCTCAAATTCCTGGCCTCAAGCGATCCTCCTGCCTCAGCCTCCCAAAGTGCTGGGATTACAGGCATGAGCCACTGAGCCCAGCCTAGTTGACGATTTAGGCTAGGGAAGAGACAGGACATTCCAGGTTGGGATTACAGAGCAGAAGGATCCAAGACTGATTATGTAGACAGAGCGGCAGAGACCTGGTGCCAGAGAGGAGGGGCTGAGAAAGCAATCCCACCTGAAGGCCAGAGACCAGAGAGAACAACCCAGACTCACAGACAGGCCTCCATGGCAGAGACACCAGGGCCCTACCCAAGGAGGAGACAGAGGAGGGTGGGATCTGGTCTGGAATCAAGCCCAGCTGGGATTGAGAAGGCCACAGAGTGTAGTAAGAAGAGGTCCACCTGTCTCTTTCACTCCCTGGCTACTCTGAACTTCAGTCTCTTCTTCCATGAATGTGGTAACAGTACCCGCCTCATGGAAATGTCAGATTTGGAATTCTTGTCTTTCATGTGCCAGGCACATGTAGTTGGCCCTGGGAGATGGTGGGACAAGAGCTAGTTTTAACTGGGGAGCTGGATTTACTTAGGCACACTGAGGCATACTTGGGGTGTCAAGAGAAATTAACATTTTATTTATTTAACTTTTTTTTAGACAGAGTCTTGCTCTGTCGCCCAGAGTGGAGTGGAGTGGCGTGATCTCGACTCACTGAAAACTCTACCTCCCGGGTTCAAGCGATTCTCGTGCCTCAGCCTTCCAAGTAGCTAGGATTACAGGCGTGCGCCACCCACCTGGCTAATTTTTGTATTTTTTAGTGAGACAGGGTTTCTCCATGTTGCCAGGATGGTCTTGAACTCCTGGCCTCAAGTGGTCCACCCACCTCAGCCTCTCAAAGTGCTGGTATTACAGTGAGTCCAGAAGTAAAATGAAATTAACATTTTAGAAAGTCATAGGCCACGCATGGTGGCTCATGCCTGTAATCCCAGCATTTTGGGAGGCTGAGGTGGGTGGATCACCTGATGTCAGGAGTTCAAGACCAGCCTGGCCAACATGGGGAAACATGGGGAAACCCCATCTCTGCTAAAAGTACAAAAATTAGCCGGGCATGGTGGCAGGTGCCTATAATTCCAGCTACTCAGGAGGCTGAGGCAGGAGAATTGCTTGAACCTGGGAGGCGGAGGTTGCAATGAGCTGAGATCCTGCCATTGCACTCCAGCCTGGGCAACAAGAATGAGACTCTGTCTCAAGAAAGCAAGAGAGAGAGAGAGGAACAAAGAAATATTTAGGTTCAGATAAACATGGTAAATAAACATACACATTTATTTTCAATCCCTCCTGAATTTGCACTAGAATAACACTGAAGAGATGTTTGGGTTTTTTCTTTTTTTGAGATGGCTTCTTGCTGTGTTGTCCAGGCTGGAGTGCAGTGGCATGATCCTAGCTCACTGCACCCTCAAACTCCTGGGTTCAAGCGATCCTCCCAACTCATCCTCCTGAGTAGTTGGGACTACAAGTGTGTGCCACCACACCCATCTAATTTCTGAATTTTTTTTGTAGAGAGGGGTCTTGCTATGCTGCCCAGGTTGGTCTTGAACTCCTAGGCTCAAGCAATTCTCCTGCCTCAGTCTCCCAAAGTGTTGGGATTACAGGTGTGAGCCACCACATGCAGCTATGAACATAAATTTTTTAAAAAAGAGCTAGTGGTAGGAGAAGAGGAGAAGCAATCAGTGTCCATCCAGAAACCCTAGCTGTTCAGTAACTGGCCACATGTTGGCCTCTAGAAATGAGGCTGCCATTGGGGCCAGGAACAGAATTGGTTTAAAAGTCTTTAGATGCAGCTGGGCACAGTGGCTCACGCCTATAATCCCGGCACTTTGAGAGGTCAAACTGGGTGAATCACTTGAGGCCAGGAGTTCGAGACCAGCCTGGCCAACATGGTGAAACCCCATCTCTACTAAAAATACAAAAGTTAGCTGGGTGTGGTGGTGCACACCTGTAATCCGAGCTCCTTGGGTGGCTGAGTCAGGACAATCACTTGAACCTGGGAGGCAGAGGTTGCAGTGAGCTGAGATCACGCTGCTGCACTCCAGCCTGGGAGACAGAGTAAGATTCTCAAAAACAAACAAACAAACAAAAAAAGACTGGCCATGCACAGTGGCTCAAACTTGTAATCCAAGCACTTTGGGAAGCTGAGGTGGGAGGATTGCTTGAGCCCAGCAGTTCCAGACCAGCCTGGACAACAGAGTGAGACCCTGTCTCTACAAAAAAATAAAAAATAAAATTATTCAAGTGTGGTGTCGCATGCCTGCAGCCCCAACTACTCAGGAGGCTGAGGAGGGAGGACTGTTTGAGCCCCGAAGTTCGAGGCTACAGTGAGCCATGAATGCACCACTGCACTCCAGCCTGGGTGACAGAGGGAGACCCTACCTCTAAAAAAAAAACAAAACAAAAACAAAAACACCTTAGATCCCCTGCCCCGTCCCCGTTCCTGCCTTGCCTGGTGACTACTCGTTACCTGGTCATTCCCCTTGCCTGGTGAATGTTCCCCTTGCCTGGTGACTGTTCTTCTAGCTGATGTCTGGTATGGACACTTGGTCTCCTGAGAGGATGACAGAGAATTATTGGATAGAGGGATCCCAGGCAGGAGGGACTGAAAAAGGTACATGAAGTGAACGTGTGTATTCTTTTTTTTTTTCTTTTAAGACGGAGTCTCACTCTGTCGCCCAGGCTGGAGTGCAATGGTGCGACCTCAGCTCACTGCAAGCTCCGCCTCCCGGGCTCACGCCATTCTTCTGCCTCAGCCTCCTGAGTAGCTGGGACTACAGGCACCCATCACCACGCCCTGCTAATTTTTTGGTATTTTTAGTAGAGATGGGGTTTCATCGTGTTGGCCAGGCTGGTCTCGATGTCCTGACTTTGTGATCCGCCTGCCTCGGCCTCCCAAAGTGCTGGGATTACAGGCATGAGCCACCGTGTCCGGCCAAACGCGCTGTACTCTCAGTCCCCCTTACCTCCATGGGGCTCCCTGAGCCTGGTGGCCATGCCTACTCCCTCCACAATGGAGATTACAGGAAACTTCTCTGGAGAAAACAGCTGGTCCTCTGAGAAATAAGAGAAGGTGACACAGGCATTAAATATGAACAAAAACTCCACTGAATATGTGAGTATGAATATTCATGAGCATGAATATTCATGTTGTATAAATATTCAGTGAACAAAAAGCTCTGGGAAATGAAAAATATCACAGAAATAAGAAACTGCACAGAAGTGTTAGAAGATAAAGATAAGAAAATATTTCAGGAACTAGAACAGAAAGGAAACAGCCCAGGGGCGGGGGCTCACACCTGTAATCCCAGCACTTTGGGAGGCCAAGGCAGGCGGATCACTTGAGGTCAGGAGTTCGAGACCAGCCTGGCCAATATGGTGAAACCCCATCTCTACTAAAAATACAAAAACTAGCCGGGCATGGTGGTGGGCACCTGTTATCTCAGCTACTCGGGAGAATGAGGCAGTAGAATTAGGAGGCAGAGGTTACAGTGAGCCGAGATCATGCCACTGCACTCCAGCCTAGGGAACAGAGTGACTCTATCTCAAAAAAAAACAAAAACAGGAGCCAAAAGAGAAGAACATTAGAGAACCTATTTACAGAAAAGGGGAATGGAGAAAAAGGAGGGGGGAAAGTCAAATAATTAATTCAAGAAAATTCCCCAGATTGATAAGGGTGTTTCTTGATTGAAAGGGCCCCTGGGAGCCCAGGACAGCGGATGGAAAAAGGCTCACATCAAAGCACCTCATTGTGGCTGGGCGACGTGGCTCATGCCTGTAATCCCAGTGCGTTGGGAGGCTGAGATGGGAGGATCCCTTGAGCATAGGAATTTGGGATCAGCCTGGGCAACATACTGAGACCCTGTCTCTTAAAAAAAGAATGAGGGGGCCGGGTGCGGTGGCTCATGCCTGTAATCCCAGCACTGTAGGAGGCTGAGGAAGGAAGATTGTTTGAGGCCAAGAGTTCAAGACCAGGCTGGGCAACATAGTGAGATCTCATCTCTACTAGAAAATGTTAAAAATTAGCTAGGTATCGTGGTGTGTTCTGTAATCTCAGCTACTTGGCAGGCCAAGGCAGGAGGATCACTTGAACCCAGGAGTTCAGGCTGCAGTGAGCCATGATCGCACCACTGCACTCCAGCATGGGTGACAAAGTGAGGGCCTGTCGAAAGAAAGAAAAGAAGGAAAGAAAGAAAAAGAGAGAGAGAGAAGGAAGGAAGGAAGGAAGGAAAGGGAAGGGAAGGGAGGAAGGGAAGGAAAGGAAGGAAGGGAAGGAAGGAAAGAAAGAAAGAGAAAGAGAGAAAGAGAGGAAGAAAGAAAGAAAAGAAAAGGAAAGAAAAGAAAAGGAAAGAAAAGAAAAGAAAAGAAAAGAAAAGATTTTGGCCAGGCACGGTGGCTCACGCCTGTAATCTGAGGTAAGCACTTTGGGAGGCTGAGGCAAGTGGATTGCCTGAGCCCGGAAGTTTGAGACCAGCCTGGGCAATGCGACGAAACCCCATCTCTACAAAAAATACCAAAAACAAACAAACAACAAAAAAAAATAGCCAGGCATGGTGGCCTGTGCCTGTAGTCCCAGCTGCTTGGGAGGCTGAAGTGGGAGGATCGCTTGTCCAGGAGGCCAAGGTTGTGGTGAGCTGAGATCATGCCACTGCATTCCAGTGTCAAAAAAAAAAAAAAAAAAGAATAAAACATTTTCAGATATAGAAAGCTCGAAAATTTACCTCCTTGTGCATCTTTTCTTAGAAAGCTGTGGGAAGATGTGCTCTACTAAAATAAGTAGTAAACCAGCCGGACGTGGTAGCTCACACCTGTAATCCCAGCACTTTGGGAGGCCGAGGCAGGCAGATCACCTGAGGTCAGAAGTGCGAGACCAGCCTGGCCAACATGGCGAAACCCTGTCTCTACTAAAAATACAAAAATTAGCCGGGCGTGGTGACAAATGCCTATAATCCCAGCTACTCCGTAGGCTGAGGCTGGAGAATTGCTTGAACCTGGGAGGCGGAGGTTTCAGTGAACGGAGACCACGTCATTGCACTCCAGCCTGGGCAACAGAGTGAGACTCCGTCTCAAAATAAATACACAAAATAACATAAACTGAAATAAGTAGTAAACCAAGAAAGAAGAGGCAGGGGATCCAGAAAACAGGATTGAACCCAGGACAGAGGTGAAACGGTTGACAGGAGACTCCAGTCCAATGGCCGCACTCCAGAGAGGCCAGCAGCCAGCCCAGCTGGGAGTGGGTCCTGGGAGAGACATCTTCAGGAAGAACTTGATAAAATTCTCAGTGCCTCTGAGCATCTTGGCAGGAGATTTAGACTATTGAAAGAGTTGGGGTTGGATTAGTATTGAGACTATTAAAACTAGGCAGACAGGCCAGGTGCGGTGGCTCACACCTGTATCCCAGCACTTTGGGAGGCCAAGGCAGGTGAATGGTGGTGCACGCCTGTAGTCTCAGCTAATCAGGAGGCTGAGGCAGGAGAATCACTTGAACCCGGGAGGCGGAGGTTGCAGTGAGCTGAGGTCGTGCCACTGCACTCCGGCCTGGGCGACAGAGTGAGACTCTGTCTTAAAAAACAAACAAAAACAAAAACAAAAAAACAAAAAAAACTCTAGGCAGACAATCATCAAAGATAGTTATTTATAGGGAAAAAAATTTCTGGAAAGGAAAAGTAACTGCAATGCATCATCCTCATCTATGAGTACTATCTACTTAGTCATAGTACTGCAAGCCTGGAGTCAGATCAAAATTTAGATATAGAATACAAAAATTAGCTGGGCATGGTGGTGTGCACCTGTAGTCCCAGCTACTCGGGAGGCTGAGGCAGGAGAATCAACACTGTCTCAAAAAAAAAAAAAATTTAGATATGGACCAGGTGTGGTGATTCACACCTATAAATCCCAGCTCTTTGGGAGGCTGAGACAGGAGGATTGCTTGAAGCCTGGAGTTCGAGACCAGCTCAGGCAACATATCAAGACCCTGTGTCTACAAAAAATTTTTAAATCTTAGCTGGGTGTGGTGGTACATTCCTATTGTCCCAGCTACACAGGAGGCTGAGGCAGGAGGATTGCTTGAGACCAGGAATTTGAGACCAGCCTGGGCAACGTAGCAAGATCCTGTGTCTACAAAAAAAATTTTAAAAACTTAGCTGGGTATGGTGGCACACACCTATAGTCCCAGCTATTCAGGAGGCTGAGGTGGGAGGATTGCTTAAGCCCAAGAGTTTGAGGCTGCAGTGAGCTATGATTGTACCATTGCACTCCAGCCTAGGCAACAGAGCAAGACCCTATCTCAAAAAAAAGATAGAAAGAAAAAGAAAAACTGCTTTTAGGGTTACCATTTATTGAAGCTCTAGTATATACTAGACACCGTATATACAGTACTTAATTCTCACGAAAACCCCCTTTTTTTTTTTTTTTTTTTCTTTTTTGAGTCAGAGTCTCGCCCTGTTGCCCAGGCTGGAGTGCACTGGCGCAATCTCGGCTCACTGCAACCTCCGCCACCCAGGTTCAAGCGATTCTCCTGCCTCAGCCTCCCGAGTAACTAAGATTATAGGTGCCCACCACCAGGCCCAGCTAATTTTTGTATTTTTAGTAGAGACGGAGTTTCACCATGTTGGTCAGGCTGGTCTTGAACTCCTGACCTCAGGTGATCTGCCCACCTTGGCCTCCCAAAGTGCTAGGATTACAGGCGTGAACCACCATGCCCAGCCCTGAAAACCCTTTTACAGATGAAGATGCTGAGGCTCAGAGAGGTTAGATAACTTGCCTAGGTGCACACAGCTTCTAAGTGACAGAGTTTGAATTCAGGTCTGTGTGTCTGTCTTCAAAGCCTGTGCCCTTGCCTGTGTCAGCCCTGGGAGGCACTGGTTAACCTGTCTCCATCTCAATCATCCTTAGGTGTCTCTCCCTCCCCACTCCTGGCTCCCGTGTCCTCTGCATGCTGGAAGGGATGGATGGGATAAGCCTGGGCTGGGTGCCCCTGCCATCTCTGCCTGTGCCACTGCATCCTCTAGACCTGAGTCTCCCTGTGTGCCGGCAGGTTGGCGGGACGAAGACTGGCGTGGTGCGGTACGTGGGGGAGACAGACTTTGCCAAGGGCGAGTGGTGTGGCGTGGAGCTGGACGAGCCCCTTGGGAAGAATGATGGGGCGGTGGCGGGCACCAGGTATGGTGGGCTTCTTCTGGGGAGTATGGGAGGGGGCTTCTCTCCCCAGGGTGGGCGCAGGGGATGGAGATGGGACACTGGAGGAAGCGAGTGTCCAGCATGTAGTGTCAGACACCATAATATAAGTCTTTTCCCATTCCCTCCTTCCCAACAGCCCACTAAGCTGGGTAGTGGGATTATCATCCCATTTTACAGATGAGAGTATGGAGGCCAGAGAGGTCATTGTTCAAGGTCGCACAGTCACAGGCAAGCACCAAGAGAATCTGTCCCCGTGTTCTCTTCTTTGTGTCACTCATGTCTAAGTGGGGTGGGAGCCCTCAAAAAGGAGAGGGAGGCTGGGCGTGGTGGCTCATACCTGTAATCCCAGCCTTTTGGGAGGCTGAGGCAGATGAATCACTTGAGATCAGGTGTTCGAGACCAGCTTGGCCAACATGGTGAAATCCTGTCTCTACTAAAAATACAAAAAATTGGCTGGGCATGGTGACACACGCCTGTAATCCCAGCTACTTGGGTAGCTGAGGCACGAGAATCACTTGAACTGGGGAGGTGTCGGTTGCAGTGAGCCAAGATCGCACCACTGCACTCCAGCCTGGGTGACAGAGTGAGACTCTGTCTCAAAAAAATTAGCCAGGTATGGTGGCACGCACCTGTAGTCCCAGCTACTTGGGAGGCTGAGACATGAGAATTGCTGGAACCCGAGAGGCAGAGGTTGCAGTGAGCTGAGATCACGCCATTGCATTCCAGCCTGGGCAACAGAGCAAGACTGTCTCAAAAATAAAAATTAAAAATTAAATAAAAAAAAAAGAAAGGCAGCAGTCCCTGTCATCTGGCATTGGGGTCCCCTGAATGACACATGAAATAATCAGACAGTGCCCAGCGCTATATGACCAGAGGCAGGCCTCACAGATGGGTTCCAGGTCTCACACCATTTCTGATGAAAAGGAATTGACTGCTGGCGTTGCTGGTTTAGGAGGGTCTAAGGCTGTGTCTGGGCTCATGGTAGGTGGGGGAGTGATGTGGTAAGTGGACCATGTCTGTCACAGGTGTGGACTAAGGTGAGGCCACCTGAGTCCCTGTGCAGTCCCTGGAGTGGATTCTGGCCTGAGTCCCTGTGCAGTCCCTATACTGGATTCTGTGGTTGAGATGAAGCTGACTGCTCTGAGCAGGAGTGGTCACCATGGCACAGGGGAAGAGCTAGGCTTGGACCAGGCCTTGAAAGAAGGTAGGGTTTCCTTTTGGAAGAGGCTTGAGAGAGGCTATGCTAGGCAGGGGCTGAGAGCACAGTATGAACAAAGACCTGGAGGTGGGAAAAGGCAGAATGGGGTGGCAGTTGCAAGTGAATCAGAAGCTGGATGGGGGCCAGGCATGGTGACTCACATATGTAATCCCAGCACTTTGGGAGGCTGAGGCTGGAGGATCACTTGAAGCCAGCAGTTAAAGACTAGCCTGGACAATATAGCAAAACCCCATCTCTACAAAGATACAAAAATTAGCTGAGCGTAGTGGCACACACCTGTGGTTTCAGCTACCTGGGAGGCTGTGGTGGGAGGATTGCATGAGCCCAGGAGGTTGAGGCTGCAGTGAGCTATGATTGCACTGCTGCATTCCAGCCTGGGTAACAGAGCCAGACCCTGTCTCGAAAGAAAGAAAAAAACTGGATGGGCCCAGTTCTCATGGTCCAGTGTGGAATCCGTGACAAGAGAGGTCTTGAGAGAAGACGAGAATCCAGGGTTCCTATAACAATGCTTTGCCTTCCTGTTTGCAAGATGAATATTTCTTTTGACTCACTTTTGCTTTCAGAATTCAGGGGTGGGTTGGACAGCAGTCCCCATCCCACCCCAAGGTTTCTTTTTCAAGCTTTTGTTTCTCTATGCAGGGACTCTGTGGGCAGACAGCTGATGGGCATCCTTCATTCTGGGAATGGTCTGAGGGTAGCCTGAGAGTGGGGCTGCAGCTGTGGCTGGGGTCTCTGAAGAGTCTGTGGGAGCCAAGCTTAGTGGGCGTTGGAGCCCAGCAGACTGGAGGACCAGTCTCAGCTTTGCTGCGTAACCAGCTGTGTGACTGTGGGCAAGTTATTTAACCTCTCTGAGCCTAAATTTTCTCATTTGTGAATGTAGATAACTTTGGGGGATGGAAATGAGCATTCATTTAAAGAGACTGGCACAAAGTGGGTCCCGGTAATTATTTCCTACCTCCAAGAGTATCCTCATTGGCTGTTTACAGCTGCAGAGACTCTCAGACCCTACTCATCTATATCCTTTTTTTGAGAGTCCTATCTTTCCACCTGGAAGATTTCCACCTTGGAGTATCTTTCCACATGGGCCCCAAGGAGGTGTCTTTCTCTCTTTCTGCCAGGCTCTGAAGAGGCAGAGGAGGCAGGGGAGGCTCCAGGCTTTGGGGCTGTGACAGCAGCTTGGGTCTGTCCTGCTTCCACAGGTACTTCCAGTGCCCACCCAAGTTTGGTCTCTTCGCACCCATCCACAAAGTGATCCGTATCGGCTTCCCATCTACCAGCCCAGCCAAGGCCAAGAAGACCAAGCGTATGGCCATGGGTGTGTCAGCACTGACCCACAGTCCCAGCAGTTCCTCCATCAGCTCCGTCAGCTCTGTGGCCTCGTCCGTTGGGGGTCGGCCCAGCCGCAGTGGCCTGGTGAGGGTGGGGCTGCAGAAGGGGATTCTCTGGTGTGCGTTTGGGAGGGGTGAGGATGTACAGAGATCCAGGTGTTCTGGTCTGCCCCTGACTTACTCTAGTTTCAGTTTGGATTTTTGAATAAAGAAGAAAGTGCATATCTTTTAATAGGGAAAATTGAGCCATTTACATTTATTGCTATTTTTATATAACTGATTTATTGGAAGCCTAAGCCTTTCTCTGGAAGTTAAGGAGTGTTATACAGATGCAGGGCAGGGAGTTCGGGAAGGTTGGCATCAAACCCTGGATGAAGGGAAAAGAGGAGGCTGCTTGGTGGCTATGGGCAGAGGGCATTCCGTTCAAACCCAATCTAGGGTTGGAGGTTCCTCCTGTCCCAGGAAAAAGTGACCAAAATGAGGGAGTCAGAGGCTCTGGCTATCAGGAACTGACTCTCCTGAGATGGGGAGTTTCCTGAATCTCAAACATCAAGATTCCCCGCCGGGTGAGTCAGCAGGGGCCAGGATGTCAGAGTACTGGCAGGGGAAGAGCAGGACCCTGGGAGTCAAGGCACTTGGGCTCCCACCTGCTGCGTTGCTGTAGGTTAGGCTGGACAGAGCCAGCCTGCCCTGCAGTGCTTCAGATCCCTGAGACCCGCCTGCACCCACACCTTCCTGCAGCTCACAGAGACCTCTTCACGCTACGCCCGCAAGATCTCGGGCACCACGGCCTTGCAGGAGGCACTGAAGGAGAAGCAGCAGCACATTGAGCAGCTGCTGGCTGAACGAGACCTGGAACGGGCTGAGGTGGCCAAAGCCACAAGCCACATCTGCGAGGTGGAGAAGGAGATCGCCCTGCTCAAGGCACAGCATGAGCAGGTGAGTGACAGGTGGGGCTAGGAGCAGAACTTCTCCAGCCAGCCTCCTAGAGTTTCACCCACTCAGAGCGGAGACCCTGGAGGGGTGGTGCAGAGAAATATGAAGATAACACAAGCAGTACCTGTCCCCCGCTTTCCAGAGATAAGCCTCAGTGACCTGGTGAATTTCCTTCCAGTCTTTTCTGCCTAGGTATAAGGATACATACACCTACTTTCAGAATCTGGTTACAAGCTTATATATCCTGCTTTTTATTTATTTATTTATTATTTTTCTTTCTTTCTTTCTTTTTTTTTTTTTTGATGGAATCTCGCTCTGTCGCCCAGGCTGGGGTGTAGTGGTGCAATCTCGGCTCACTGCAACCTCCACCTCCTCGGTTCAAGCAATTCTCCTGCCTCAGCCTCTTGAGTAGCTGGGATTACAGGCATGTGCCATCATGCCCAGCTAATTTTTGTACTTTTAGTAGAGACGGAGGTTTCACCATGTTGGTCAGGCTGGTCTCGAACTCCTGACCTCGTGATCTGCCCGGGGCCTCCCAAAGTGCTGGGATTACAGGTGTGAGCCACTGCAGGGCTTTTTATTTTTTTTTTTTTTTTGAGACGGAGTCTCACTCTGTTCCCCAGGCTGGAGGGCAGTGGTGCAATCTCAGCTCACTGCAACCTCCACCTCCCAAGTTCAAGCGATTCTCCTGCCTCAGCCTCTCAAGTAGTTGGGATTACAGGCACCTGCTACCAAACCAGGCTAATTTTTGTATTTTTATTAGAGATGGGGTTTCACCATGCTGGTCAGGCTGGTCTGGAATTCCTGACCTCAAGTGATCTGCCTGCCTTGGCCTCCCAAAGTGCTGGGATTATAGGCGTGAGCCACCATGCCCAGCCCTGCTTTTTTATTTTTTTAAAATATTTTTAATATAAGGATGGGGTCATGCTGTATTGGTCAGGCTGGTCTCGAACTCCTGGCCTCAGGCAATCCTTGGCCTTCCAAAGTGCTAGGATTCTCATCATTCTTCTTATTTTTTAATTTTTTTTTTTTTTTTTTTAGAGATAGGGCCTTGCTTTGTTGCCCAGGTTGGAGTGCAGTGATGCCATCATAGCTCCACTCCTGGGTTCAAGTGATCCTCCCACCTCAGCCTCCTGAGTGGCTGGGACTATAGGTGCATGCTACCACATCCAGCTAAATTTTGTATTTTTTTGTGGAGACGGAGTCTTGCTATGTTGCCCAGGCTGGTCTGAAACTCCTGGCCCCAAGTGACCCTCCCACCTTGGTCTCTCAAAGCACCTCGATTATAGGCATAAGCCACCGTGCCCCGCCTCTTCCCCATCTTGATGTCTGCATTGCTGTCTATCACAGGCTTTGTCCTTACTGACATCTGACATGACTAGTCCCCTGTTGTTTAGATTATTTCCAATTTTTCACTTTTTTTGAGACAGAGTCTCGCTCTGTCACCCAGGCTGCAGTGCAGTAACATGATCTTGGCTCACTGCACCCTCCGCCTCCTGGATTCAAGCAATTCTCCTGCTTCAGCCTCCTTAGTAGCTGGGACTACAGGTGTGTGCCACCACGCCCAGATAATCTAATTTTTGTATTTTTAGTAGAGAAGGGGTTTCGCCATGTTGGCCAGGCTGGTCTTGAATTCCTGGCCTCAAGTGATCAGCCCGCCTCAGCCTCCCAGTGTACTGGGATTACATGTGTGAGCCACCGTGCCCGGCCAATTTTTCACTCTTCCTACATATCACTGCAATAAATTTTTTTTTTTAATGTATGACTGTCTACATTTCAGGTTTCTTTTTTTTTTTTTCTTTTTTGAGACAGAGTCTTGCTCTGTTGCCCAGGCTGGAGTGCAGTGGTGTGATCTTGGCTCACTGCAAGCTCCGCCTCCTGGGTTCATGCCATTCTCCTGCCTCAGCCTCCCAAGTAGCTGGGACTGCAGGCGCCCGCCACCACGCCCAGCTAATGTTTTTTGTATTTTTAGTAGAGATGGGGTTTCACCGTGTTAGCCAGGATGGTCTCGATCTCCTGACCTTGTGATCCGCCCGCCTTGGCCTCCCAAAGTGCTGAGATTACAGGCGGGAGCCACCGCACCCAGCCCATTTCAGATTATTTTTTTGAGCAGATTCTAGGGTTGAATTTCAGGGAAGTGACTCCTTGCCCCAAGCCTTGGGGCTGCTGCTATCTCGTGTCTGGTTTTTTCTCTGATGTTTGTCTCCCGTGGGAGAGTTCCCTCCTGGGCCTCTGTCCCCATCTGGGGTCTGGCTTGCCCCTCCTTGGATGCGAGGATCAATAAGGCCAAGTTCATGGCTGTGCTTTGATGGGGCACAGACAAGACAGCAGGTTTGCAAGGTAACAGGTCGTAGGCTCTTGTGGGTTGAGGAGGGGTGGCAGGTACTGAGGACAGGTGGGCCTAAGGGTCCTGCCTCTGCCTCTCTTGTTCCTGCTGGGTCCCTTCCTTCACACCTAGGCCCACTGTGCATGCCCGGCAGGTGCCAGCAGGGAAGTCGGGGTGACTGGGGTTCCAGGCCCGGCTCCTTGCCTGTCTCCCACCACACCACCAACCTGGACCCCACACCCTGGAGCACGCTGACCCTGTCCTGGCCTTCCTTGGGGGCCCAGTATGTTGCAGAAGCCGAGGAGAAGCTGCAGCGAGCCCGGCTGCTGGTGGAGAGCGTGCGGAAAGAGAAGGTGGACCTGTCCAACCAGCTGGAGGAGGAGAGGAGGTACGTGCTGGCCCACCCTTGCCCCGGGAGGACGTTCTCCCTGAGTCCCCTTAAGGAGGATGAGGAAGAGGGCAGGCTTGGGAATAGCGGACCCAAGTTCCAGTCCTGCCCCTGTCACTGCCTCTGGCTGTGTCACCCTGGACTGGTGACATTAGCTCTTGGGCCTCAGTCTTCCCATCTGTAAAGTGAGGTGCTGGTCCTGTCTTCTGCAGGCTGTTGGGATAACTCTTCATATAACCGGAGTAAAGCACCCAGCATGGTGCCGGGCACAGAGGGACACCACATTTTTAAAAATTTTTTTGAAACAGGGTCTCACTCTGTCACCCAGGCTGGAGTACAGAGCCACAATCACAGCTCATTGCACCCTTGACCTCCTGGGTTCAAGCGATCCTCCCACCTCAGCCTCCTGGGTAGCTGGGACCACAGGCGTCCCCCACCACGCCTGGTTAATTTTTGTATTTTTTGTAGAGATGGGGTTTTGGCACGTTGGCCAGGCTAGTCTTGAACTCCTGACCTCAGGCTATTCATCCACCTCGGCCTCCCAAAGTGCAGGCATGAACCGTTGTTGCACCCGGCCTTGGAATACCACATTTGTTCATTGCATAGAGTTCATTGTTCCTGCACTCTCCAGCAGAATATTGAGAAGAGGAATAGGCTGGGGGCGGTGGAAGGGAGGTTGGTTATCACACCAGGTGTCCCTGGGGAGCCATGCGCCAGGAAAAAGGCTGAATGCCCCACCCCTCCACCATGAGCCAGTTCACACTCACAGTGCGCCACTCCCCAACCCTGGACTGGGACCCATGAGTGGAGCTCACAGCTCCTGTCCTGGGACTCCATTTCCTTTTTTTTCCTTCCCTCCCTCCCTCCCTCCGTCCCTCCTTTCCTTCCTTCCTTCCTTCCTTCCTTCCTTCCTTCCTTCCTTCCTTCCTTCTTTCCTCCCTTTTTCCCTCCCTCCCTCCCTTCCTTCCTTCCTTCCTTCCTTCCTTCCTTCCTTCCTTCCTTCCTTCCTTCCTTCCCTCCCTTCTTTCTTTCTTTTAGACAGAGTCTTGCTCTTGTTGCCCCGGCTGGAGTACAATAGTGAGATCTTGGCTCACTGCAATCTCCACCTCCCAGGTTCAAGCAATTCTCCTGCCTCAGCCTGCCGAGTAGCTGGGATTACAGGCGTGTGCCACCACGCCTTGCTAATTTTTATATTTTTAGTAGAAATGGGGTTTCACCGTGTTGGCCAGGCTGGTCTCAAACTCCTGATCTCAGGTGATCTACCCACCTCAGCCTCCCAAAGTGCTGGGATTACAGATGTGAGCCACTGTGCCCGGCCTCCTTTATTTTTCTTTTTTGAGACAGGGTCTTGCTCTGTCACCCAGGCTGGAGTGCAGTGGTTTGGCCATGGCTCACTGCAGCCTCAACCTTCTGGGCTCATGCAATCCTCCCACCTCAGCCTCCCGGGTAGCTGGGACTACAGGCACACGCCATCATGCCCAGCTAATTTTTTTATCCATTCCCATTTTACACATCAGGAAACTGAGGCTAAGAGAAACAGCAACCAAGGGACTCCTGAAATGCCCTGTGTCCAGATGTCAGCCCTGTGCTGCGTGCTTCGCTGGTGTCATCGCTTTCAGTGCCATGACTGGCCAGGTGCAGTGGCTCACGCCTGTAGTATCAGCACTTTGGGAGGCTGAGGCAGGCAGATCACCTGAGGTCAGGAGTTTGAGACCAGCCTGGCCAACATGGTGAAACCCCGTCTCTACTAAAAATACAAAAATTAGCTGGGCATGGTGGCGGGCGCCTGTAATCCCAGCTACTTGGGAGGCTGAGGCAGGAGAATCGCTTGAACCCAGGAGGTGGAGGTTGCAGTGAGCCGAGATCACGCCACTACAGTACAGCTGGGTGACAGAGTGAGACTCTGCCTCAAAAAAAAAAAAAAAAAAACACAAGCAGGACCCATCTACCCTGCAGCCCTCCAACCAAAGACACCAGGCAGCAGGGACTCTGGCCAACTCGGTCCTGGGTCACCTCCTGGTAGGACACAAAGCTGACAGTGGACAGAGGTTTTCCTTGGCCCTGGATCCTCTTTACCTCCTAGACGATGCCCAGATACCTACATCTCCCTCTCCTGTCGCCAGGCAGCAGCCAGCCCCCATCCCCAGCACCCGCACTTGGGTCTGTTCTGTGGGCTTTCAGCTGGCACCTGCGCTCCATAAGCTGTTGTTACTGTCGGATTCAGGGAGATGAGGGTGTATTTATATCTGCCTGAGACAGCCGTAGTGGCCCACACATCTGGTTCCCATGGCAACGTGCCTGGGGCCAACAAACAAACACAGATCTTTTTTTGTTTTTCTTTTTTTTTTTTTTTAGACAGAATCTCGCTCTGTCACCCAGGCTGGAGTACAGTGGTGTGATCTTGGCTCACTGCAACCTTCACCTCCGGGTTCAAGCAATTCTCCTGCCTCAGCCTCCCAAGTAGCTGGGATTACAGGCTCGCATCACCATGCCTGGCTAATTTTTATATTTTTAGTAGAGACAGGGTTACACCATGTTGCCTAGGTTGGTCTTGAACTCCTGGACTCAAGTGATCTGCCCGCCTCGGCCTCCCAAAGTGCTCAGATTACAGGCACGAGCCACTGTGCTCAGCCACAAACACAAGGCATCATGGAGTTTTGTTCAGAAGGGGCCTGGGTGCAAGTCTCTGCATTGTCCTGTGCTTGCTGTGTGGCCTTGGGCATGGTTGCCTGCCCTCTCTGGGCCTCATTCCTCATTGCTATGCTGAGAGCTGTTAGGAGGCCCTAGGAAGAGCAGCTTTGAGCTTTTTTTTTTTTTTTTTCTTTTCCCCAAGACGGAGTTTCACTCTTGTTGCCCAGGCTGAAGTGCAATGGCATGATCTTGGCTCACCGCAACCTCTGCCTTTCCGGTTCAAGCGATTCTCCTGCCTCAGCCTCCTGAGTAGCTGAGATGACAGGCATGTGCCACCACGCCCAGCTAATTTTGTATTTTTAGTAGAGACACCGTTTCTCCATGTTGGTCAGGCTGGTCTCAAACTCCCGACCTCAGGGGATCTGCCCACTTGGCCTCCCAAAGTTTTGGGATTATGGGTGTGAGCCACTGCGCCTGGCCCAGCTTTGAGCTCCTATGTGTGACTGTAAGATGGGGTGGGCCTGTGTCTCTCTCCTGCACTGGCTTGACAGGCGTGTGGCTGAGTGTGTCTCCCTGAGGGCAGCCCTGATGCCTGGGCATTCCACATCCAGGGGCAGCCCTGGGAGTGGGGATTGGGCCTCTGACCCCCAATTTTGAGGCCTGTGATCAGAATGAGGTCAACAGCAAAGGAAGCCCACTTTCCCTCTCTCCTTTCCTTCCTCCCCACAGGTTGTTCCTTGTGGTAGTGTCTGTTCCCCGCAGTGATGAAAACAGTGTTGTCAGCTGGGCGCGGAGGCTCATGCCTGTAATCCCAGCACTTTGGGAGGCTGGGCGGATCACGTGAGGCCAGGAGTTCGAGACGAGCCTGGCCAACATGGCAAAACCCTGTCTCTACTAAAAATACAAATTTTTTTTTTATTGAGGTTGCATGCCCAGTGGTGCATGCCTGTAATCCCAGCTACTTGGGAAGCTGAGGCAGGAGAATCGCTTGAACTGGGGAGGCAGAGGCTTCAGTGAGCCGAGATCATGCCACTGCACTCCAGCCTGGGCAACAGAGTGAGACTCTGTCTCAAAAAAGGAAGGAAGGAAGGAAGGAAGGAAGGAAGGAAGGAAGGAAGGAAGGGAGGGAGGGACGGAGGGAGGGAAAACAGTGTTGTCACTCACATCCGCGGGCCACCCTGTCCTTTATTTTATTTCCCACCACCCTGGGGAGGAAGGGTGTTGCCTTAAACACTCCCATTCTGGGGTTATTGGTGGTTCTTCCTAGAGTGCAGGTCAGCAGGTTGGGAGGTCTAGAGCTTTCCAGGACTGTGGGACATTTTGATGGCCTCGCCTCTGGACTCTGGGCCATTCTGATGGCCTTGCCTGTCTCTGCTGTTGCTCACTCGGTGAATCCCGTTGCTCTGGGCAAAGCCAGGTCAGCTGCCTCTTTCCCTCCCCTGCAGGAAGGTGGAGGATCTGCAGTTCCGCGTGGAGGAGGAGTCCATCACCAAGGGAGACCTGGAGGTAACAGTCAGAGGCCCCTTCCCTGGGCGCACTTAGCACCGGTGCCTGGCCCTTGCTAGGGCAGATGGTCGTGAGGTCCAGCAGCACTTCTAGGCCCCCCAGGGAAGGGGCTGGGGGGGAAATGGGGAAGGATCAAAGGTCTAACGTCTGAGGTGTGAGTGGCTCAGCCCCAGGAGCTCCCCAGGGAAGCTGTGCTCCCCATGTCAGCAGCTGGATGGGGTGGGCAGGGTGAACCCAGGGCAGGACAGATGGGGGGCTGGGCCCTAGGATAGAGTGGCTGAGGTCCCCTGTCCCTTCTTCTTGGGCAATAGCCTTAAAGGTGCCCCTTTGTTCATCTTGGATTCCAGGTAAAATTTTGGCTGAAAGTAGCTTGCTGAGTCACAGAATTTATAGGTAGGAAAACTGAGGCTCAGAGACCAAGGGAGCTGGGCGTGGTGGCTCACACCTGTAATCCCAGCACTTCAGGAGGCTAAGGCAGAGGATCACTTGAGCCCAGGAGTTCAAGACCAGCCTGGGCAACATAGCAAGATCCCATCTCTACAAAAAATTTAAAAAGTTAGTGGTCATGTGCACCTGTGGTCCCAGCTACTTGGGGACGCTGAGGCTAGAGGATTGCTTGAGTCTGGGAGATGGAGGCTGCAGTGAGCTATGATCACGCCTGTTGTGTGTGTGTGTGCGTGTGTGTGCGTGTGTGTGTGAGAGAGAGACTGTCTGAAAAAAAAGAATGGATGTTGGGGCACAACCCGGCGTCAGAGCCTCAGCCCAGCTCAGCATGTTCTAATGAAGTTTCCCTGTTGGCCAAGGGGCAGGCCATGTGGTTGCTCCTGGCTGACTTTTGTATTGGCAGCTGCTCTCCTGCAGGGGTTGGATGGACTTCTGGGAAAAGCAACTGTGTTTGCCAGGAACAGAGACCCCCCTGTGCCAGCTGCAGTCACCATGGGGGCTTACTGAAGGGCTGTAGGAAAGGTCACAGCCTCCAAGGGCAGGCATTTCAGGGGACTGGAGCCAGAAACAGCATCGGGAGCTAAGCCCATCTATGTGCCCCTTACTCAGGGTCTCCCTCCGATCTCTGTCTGGGGTCAGGCTCCTGTCTGTTTCCTACTGAGTTTCTGCGCTCTGCTCTTCTCCCAGCCCCGCCCACTACCTACCAGCTGTCATTGAGAGAGGCTCTGATTGGTCCCAGGGATAGCCAATGGGCTGGCTGGCTCTGGATAGGGGTCCACCCCGGATCCAGTCGGCCCTGGCTGGGAGAGGCAGGGGGCGGGACAGACAGTGACAGCTAATTCAGTCCAAAGGGCTGCAGAATCCCCATGCAACGTTTTATTGTACCAAACTGAATTGCGATCATATTCATGGCAACCAGAAGGCAAAATGACCAAAGTCCCACTCATCCCCTCATCCCCACCCTTTTTTTAAATTTTTTGGAGACAGGATCTTACTGTGTTGCCCAGGCTGGAGTACAGTGGCACGATCTGGGCTCACTGAAGCCTCCACTTCCTGGCCTCAAGTGATGCTTTGCCTCAGCCTCCCAAGTAGCTAGGACTACAGGCATGTGCCACCACACCTAGCTAATTTTTGTATTTTTTTTTGTAGAGGCTGGGTCTCACTATGTTGCCCAGGCAGGGTCTCGCTATGTTGCCCAAGTGGGTCTCAAACTCCTAGGCTCAAGTAATCCTGCCTGAGCCTCCCAAAGGGCTGGGATTACATGCATGAGCCATCACATCTGGCCCCCATGCATCTTAAAAGTCAGAAATAAAAACCAGAGCCCGTCCTTGACCTCCTGGCCCCCTCCAGCTTTATCACCCCACCTCTCTGCCTGTCTTTATTGCAAAACTCCCCAGAAGATTATCAGGCTCATGGTCTTCCCTCCTGTCCACACTCCCCAGCTACACAATGAGATGCCCCCATTCCAACTCCCCAGCCTCTTCTGCTGGCGTCTCCTCCTTCCAGATCTCTGAACATTGGCCCATCCAAGGGCTCAGTCCCAGGCCCATTCACCCCTTGTCCACACTCGCCCTGAGAGCTTCCAGTCTGTGGCCTCCGTGCCCTGGATGAGCCCCTGTAAGTCCCACAGTCTTCCCCAAGCTCCCTGTACCATGCCCACTTGACATCTCCACCCAATTGAGGAAGAAGCAAGCACCTGTATCAATTTCCTGGGGCTGCAGTAACGCACAGCCACAAATGTGTGGCTTAAAACAGCACAAACATATGCTTTCACAGTTCTGGAAGCCAGAAGTCTAAAATAAAGGCTGGGCGTGGTTGCTCACGCCTGTAATCCCAACACTGGGAGGCCAAAGCGGCGGATCACTTGAGGTCAGGAGTTTGAGACCAGCCTGGCCAACATGGTGAAACACTGTCTCTCCTAAAAATACAAAATTAGCTGGGCATGGTGACAGGCGCCTGTAATCCCAGCTACTCCGGAGGCTGAGACAGGAGAATCACTTGAACTCGGGAGGCGGAGGTTACAGTGAGCCGAGATTGCGCCACTGCGCTTCAGCCTGGACAGCAGAGTGAGACTCCTTCTCAAAAAAAAAAAAAAAAAGTCTGAAATCAAGGTGTTGGAGAATCTATTCCAATCTAGCTTCCAGGAGGATTGCCGGCAGCCCTTGGTGCTCCTTGGCCTGTATAACTGCATCAGGCCAGTCCCTGCCTCCTGTCACTTTGCTGCCTTCCCTGTGTGGCACTTCACTTGAACATCTTATGAAGATAGCAGTCACTGGATTTAGGGCCCACTCTAATCCAATCCTAATCCAGTATGACCTCATTTTCACTAACTACATGTGCAAGACCCTATTCCAAACAAGGTCACATTTGTTCTTTATTTTGTTTAAATTTTTTTTTTTTTTTTTTTGAGATGGAGTCTCGCTCTGTCACCCAGGCTGGAGTGCAGTGGTGCGATCTCTGCTCACTGCAATCTCTGCCTCCCAGGTTCACACCATTCTCCTGCCTCAGCCTCCCAAGTAGCTGGGACTACAGGCGTCCGCCACCATGCCCAGCTAATTTTTTGTATTTTTAGTAGAGACGGGGTTTCACCATGTTAGCCAGAATGGTCTCGATCTCCTGACCTCGTGATCCACCCGCCTCAGCCTCCCAGAGTGCTGGGATAACAGGCGTGAGCCACCGCACCTGGCCTGTTTTGTTTAATTTTTATACAGATGGGTTCTCACTATATTGCCCAGGCTGGTCTCAAACTTCTGAGCTCAAGCGATCCTCCCACCCTAGCCTCTCAAAGTTCTGGGATTATAGGGAAGCCACCATGCCTGGCTAAGGTCACATTCTGAGGTTCTGAGTGGGCATGAAATTTAAGAAGACACTATTCAACCCAGGACCACAGCCCAAATTGAACATGTCCTAACCACATCTATCCACGCCTCCCCTAACACCACCCCCCTTACAGTTCTCATCTCAGGAATTGGCCCCCAAATCCACACAGTTGGCTGGGCATGGTGGCTCACGCCTGTAATCCCACTGCTTTGGGAGCCTGAGACAGGAAGATTGCTTGAGCCCAGGAGTTTGAGACCAGCCTGGGCAACATAGCAAGACCCTGTTTCTACAAAAATATTTTTAAAAAATGCGGGCATGGTGGCACATGCTTGTAATCCAAGCACTTTGGGAAGCCAAGGCGGGAGGATGGATTAAGCCCAGGAGTTCGAGACCAGCCTGGGCAACGTAGGGAGACCTTGTCTCTACCCAAAATGGAAAAATTATCCGGGTATGGTAATGCATGCCTATGGTCCCAGCTACTCGGGAGGCTGAGGTGGGAGAATCGCTTGAGTCCGGGCAGTTGAGGCTGCAGTGAGCTGTGATCACACCACTGTACTCCAGCCTGGGCAACAAAGCAAGAACAAGACCTTGTCTCAAAAAATAAAAAATAAAGGCTGGGCGCGGTGGCTCACGCCTGTAATCCCAGCACTTTGGGAGGCCGAGGTGGGTGGATCATGAGGTCAGGAGTTTGAGACCAGCCTGACCAACATAGTGAAACCCCGTCTCTACTAAAAATACAAAAACTTAGCCAGGCCTGGTTGTGGGCGCCTGTAATCCCAGCTATCCGGGAGGCTGAGGTAGGAGAATTGCTTGAACCCAGGAGGCGGAGGTTGCAGTGAGCCGAGATCACGTCATTGCACTCCAGCCTGGGCGACAGTGCGAGACTCCGTCTCAAAAAATAAATAAATAAATAAAAATAAATAAAATAAAAATAAAAAACAAAAAAGTCCTTTTGACCTTGCCTCCAAAATGACACACATCCCCACAGCTGCCTCCCTGGACCAGGCCCTAGCACCATGCCATGGATAGCCCTCTCCTTCGTCTTCTGTTCCTCCAAAGTCCATTCCCCACACTGAATCTAGTCTTTTTTTAAAATATATTTTTCATTTTTAATGTTGGAAATTTTTAAGCCTATACAAAAATAGAGAAGACAGTATAATGAACTTTCATTTACCCATCACTCAGCTTCAACAGTTGTCAACTCACCGCCAGTCTTATTTCAGCCATGCCCTGACCCAGGGCCCCCTCCCACATCCCAGACGTCATATGGCCAAATATTTTAAAAATGAAAACCAGGCTGGGTGCAGTGGCTCACACCTGCAATCCCAATACTTGGGAGGTAGAGGTGGGAGGGTCACTTGAGGCCAGGAGTTAGAGACCAGTCTGGGCAGCATATGAGACCCCATCTCTACAAAAATTAAAGTATTCTGGCTGGGTGTGGTGGCTCACGCCTATAATCCCAGCACTTTGGGAGGCCAAGGCGGGTGGATCACTTGAGGTCAGGAGATTCAGACCACCCTGGCCAACATGGTGAAACCCTGTCTCTAATAAAAATACAAAAATTAGCTGGGCGTGGTGGTGGGTACCAGTAATCCCAGCTACTCAGGAGGCTGAGGCAGGAGAATCGCTGAGCCAGGGAGGCGGAGGTTGCAGTGAAACAAGATCACACCACTGTACTCCAGCCTGGGCAACAGAGTGAGACTCTGTCTCAAAAATAAAGTAGAAACAAAGAAACAAAATAAATAAAATAAAAAATTCACCAGGCATGGTAGCACGCCTGTAGTCCCAGCTACTTGAGGGAGCTGAGGCAGGAGGATCCTTTGAGTCCAGGAGGTTGAGGCTACAGTGAGCTATGATGGTGCCACTGCACTCCAGCCTGGGTGACAGAGCAAGACCCCATCTCTAAAAATAAATAAATAAAAATTTTAAAAATATGGCTGGGTGCGGTGGCTCACACCTGTAATCCCAGCACTTTAGGAAGCCAAGGCTGGCGGATCACTCGAGGTCAGGAGCTCCAAACCAGCCTGGCTAACATGGCAAAACCCCATCTCTACTAAAAATACAAAAATTAGCTGGGCGTGGTGGTGCTCGCCTGTAATTCCAGCTATTCAGAAGGCTGAGGCAGGAGAATCGCTTGAACCCAGGAGGTAGAGGTTGCTGAGCCAGGTTTCCTCCACTGCACTCCAGCCTGGGTAACAGAGCGAGACTCCGCCTCAGAAAAAAAAAAAAAAAAAAAAAAAAAAGCCAGGAGCGGTGACTCATGCCTGTAATCCCAGCACTTTGGGAGGCCAAGGTGGGCGGATCACGAGGTCAGGAGATTGAAACCATCCTGGCTACCATGGTGAAACCCCATCTCTACTAAAAATACAAAAAATTAGCTGAGCGTGGTGGTGGGTGCCTGTAGTCCCAGCTACTTGGGAGGCCGAGGCAGGAGAATGGTGTGAACCAAGGAGGCAGAGCTTGCAGTGAGCCGAGATCGCGCCATCGCACTCCAGCCTGGGCAACAGAGCAAGACTCTGTCTCAAAAAAAAAAAAAAAAAAACTAATTTAAAAATAAAAATAAAAATGTAAATCAGATCCTGCCCCTTTCCTGTTCACACATCTAGCACTGCAACACTAGATATCATCTAGGCTCTGTAGAGTGGGCCAGAGAAGACCCCCAGGGCCCAACCCCCGCCAACCCCTGCCTTGTCCCAGCCCTGTCTCACACCCTGCCCCTAAGTTATCATACACCAGGCTTTTCTGTTTCTGGAACACCGCAAGCTATGTCCTGCCTCTGAGCTTTTATACATGCTAGTTCCCCTGCCTGAAACACTTGCACCTCTTCCTCTCGTGCCTGCCTTGTACGAGGAGCCCTTATCCTTCAGAAGTCACTGTAAATTACATGTTTCCTCTATTTCACCTTCATTCCAGTTACTCTCTCCCCAGTGCTCTGTTCATAGTGCAAATCACAATCTGGAATGATCTTCACTATTCTTTTATGGTTTGCATCAGCCCCCCCGCCCCCCAGAATATGAACCCTTTGAGGGGCCAGGCGTGGTGGCTCACACATGTAATCCCAGCACTTTGGGAGGCTGAGGCGGGCAGATCACCTGAGGTCAGGGGTTCGAGACCAGCCAACATGGTGAAACCCCGTCTCTACGCAAAAATACAAAAATTAGCTGGGCATGATGGTAGGCACGTGTAATCCCAGCTACGCAGGAGGCTGAGGCTGGAGAATCGCTTGAACCTGGGAGGTGGAGGTTGCAGTGAGCCGAGATCGCGCCACTGCACTCAGCCTGGGTGAAAGAGGGAAACTCTGTCTCAAAAAAAAAAAAAAAAAAAGCCGGGGGAGGAGTCCTTTGGAGTGGGACCAAATGAAGTTGCCCTTGAAATTGGGAAGCTGGAGGCATTTTTCTTGCCTGTGCAGGCTACCAGTTCAGTGTGTAGGATCATGCACCATCTATGAGGGTTCCAGGCAGGGCTGTTGTGCCCACCGACGGGGATAGGGGTGGCTGGGATGGAGCTTGTGATTTTCTGGAAGAGACAGGCTGACTTCTTGTTGGCACTGGAACATGCTGCCAGGAGGGAGGCGGGAGAGGCAGGGGAGGGAGGGAGAGGAGAGAAAAAGAGAGGGAGGGAGACAGAGAGGGGAGACAGGAAGGGAGAGAGAGTGGGGAAAAGCGGGGGGAATGGAGAGAGAGAGGGAGGGAGAGAGGGAAAAAGAAAGAAGGAGGGAGAGAGACAGGGAGGGGGAGAAAGAAGAGAGAGAAAGTGGGAAGGAGAGGGGAGAGAGAGAAAGGGAAGGAGAGAGAGGGAGAGAGGAGGAGAGAGAGAACTTTTTTTTGTTGTTCCTTAAGGAAAATTCAAGAAATAAAATAGGCCAAAGGATATAATCATCTCAATGTCTCTTAATGAATTGTAGGAGTATTTCTAATCAGGTGATGTCCATTTACACCTTCACCAATAGACAAGCTTCCGGGGTTTTATTACAGGTTTCACACCTAGATGCTGTTTTGCTAAGCCCTGCCCCTTCAGAACTGCCCTGCAGCTGCTTTAACCCCTTCTCTCCTGGAGTATAAAGAGGACCCTCTGGCTTCTCCCTAAGATGAACTTGAGTTTCCATACCGCTCCCAATGTCCTCACCCTTCCCGCTTCCCTTCCAAGATCTGTTCTGTGAAATGCAAAAGCCAGTCTTGACACCCTGAGAATGCTGGCCTTTGTCAGCAGATGAAGCGGATATTGTCGAGCTGGGACAAAAGTGCC
Source organism: Symphalangus syndactylus (assembly GCF_028878055.3). Classification (NCBI taxonomy): domain Eukaryota; kingdom Metazoa; phylum Chordata; class Mammalia; order Primates; family Hylobatidae; genus Symphalangus; species Symphalangus syndactylus. The sequence goes on along the minus strand of NC_072431.2, from coordinate 62,776,440 downwards.
CTTGTGATTTGTGGAGACCAGGCGTCCTCTGTGGGGTCCGGGGGGGTGGGCACCAATGGGGCCCGGCAGTGGGAGGCACAGCCCAGCCTCCACCAAGGAGGCAGGGACCAAGAGGATCACGAGGGGTTGGGTATATTTTGGAAACATCTTTCGTGTTATGGGTTCTTGCACTTTTAGCACAGGCCTCGGGGGGCGGCGGGGGGGGTCGAGCGGGAATCCCGGGGTCCTTTATTTATTCCTCATCCTGTGGGTCTCCTATGTGGAGGATGCTTTGCCTACAACCAGTGACAGCCTGCAGGGGAACGGGAACAGGATGGGCCCCTCCCCAGGAGCAGATCCTTGAAGAGGACCTTCAAGGTCAAGGGCTGCTGGTTGGGGGTTGGGGGGTGACAGAAAAGAAGTGAGGTGCCCATTGCTACCCCAAGCAGGGGCCAGCAAGGGAGGATGGCTGCAGCCCCGCGCCCCCCACCACCCTACACTGACCCAGCCGGGACACAGCAAGGGGTGGGCATGAGGCCCCACGCCCCTTGCCTCCCCAGACTTCCTCTCTTTCCCTGAGCAATTCTAGCTCATGAGTCTACTCTCCTCGCCTTGTTCACGGAAGATGACGCCTCCTCTCTCTCTCTCTCTTTCTCTCTCTCTCCGGCTTCTTCTTCCCTGTGCCCCCCTCCCTGCGTCCCCGCCCCCACCCCCCACCATGTCCACCCTGGGTGGACCAGACCCAGACGCAGCTGGAGCACGCGCGCATTGGGGAGCTGGAACAGAGCCTGCTACTGGAGAAGGCGCAGGCCGAGCGGCTGCTCCGAGAATTAGCGGACAACAGGGTAACCGCGCCACCCACGCCACCGCGCCCGCCTGTCCACCAGCCACCTTGTCCTTTGATGCCCCCTCCGGCTTCTCTGTTTCATTATTGACTCTCTTTCTTTAGCTGCTATCATCTTTTTTTTTTTTTTTTTTTTTTTTTTTTGCATCCCCTTGGAGGAAGGAAGTCAAGATTTAGAAATGTGCTTATGTGGCCGGGCGCGGTGGCTCACGCCTGTAATCCCAGCACTTTGGGAGGCTAGAGGGCAGATCGCCTGAGGTCAGGAGTTGGAGACCAGCCTGGCCAACATGGTGAAACCCCATCTCTACTAAAAGTATAAAAATTAGCTGGGCGTGGTGGCTCATGCCTGTGATCCCAGCTACTTGGGAGGCTGAGGCAGGAGAATCGCTTGAACCTGGGAGGTGGAGGTTGCAGTGAGCTGAGATCGTGCCACTGCACTCCAGCCTAGGTGACAGAGCGAGACTCCGCCTCAAAAACAAAACAAAACAAAAAGAAATGTGCTTATGTTCCCCAGCTCAGTGTTGCTTATTGGGGTGGAGTTGGGGGTGGGGATGGTCTTTGTTTTTTGGGAATTGGCTCCCCAGTTCGTGGCCCCAGCAGCTGAGAATGTCCTGTGAGACCCCCCAGCCCCCCCTCCCCGCCCCAATGCATTGCCACGACAAAGTGTTGGAGCTCCTGGGAATGTCCTGTCCCTGTATAGGCAGACGTAGAAACCACTGATCCATGTCTCCTGTCTCCCCAGCTGAGGAGGCTGGGGAGAGGAAGGAGGTCAGGAACTGCAGATCTCTTCCCAGTTTTTCTGGCCCAGAGAGCCTGAAACATGGGGGCAGGAGGGGCTGGGCTGAAGGACCTGGGGCTGAGTAAGGGGTGGGGCTTTTGAGGGAGTGGAGGTGTCCCCAGGGAATGGTGCTATGATGGGTCCTGGAGCCATGGAACAGCTCTGCTTGTGGGTGAAGCTTCCAGACTCCTAGGGCATGATTCTGAGTCCCTGCTCCAGGCCCAGCAGTCCCCTCCAGGCTTACCATGCACGCCTGGGACCCAGCACTCTGTGTAGGCACTCACAAGAGAACAGCCAGCCGGCCCCCCAGCAGTCCCTCTGAGAGGAAGCAAAAACAAGCAGCAAGTGATGACTGGAAAAGCACCCCATAAACAGTATGTAGATGTGGAAGGAGCAGTGGTCAGTTTCTGCATGTTGGCCTCCGTGCACAAGTGGCTGTGTGCATGTGTGCAGGTGTCTGGAGACACACAGGATCCATTTGCACACACTGGCCATTGCGCAGTGACCATGTGCTTGTATGGTACACACTCATGTGCATGAAGACTGAACGCACAAACTGACCCAGTCACCATGGATGGGCCGGAGCCCTCCAAATGCATCTTGATCTAGGGTTCAACCTGATGAAAACACAAAAACAGGGCTGGGTGTGGTGGCTCACACCTGTAATTCTAGCACTTTGGGAGGCTAAGGCGGGTGAATCACCTGAGGTCATCTGAGGTCAGGAGTTCAAGACCAGCCTGGCCAACATGGTGAAACCCTGTCTTTATTAAAAATACACAAATTAACTGGGCGGGGTGGTGCACGCCTGTAGTCCCAGCTACTTGGGAGGCTGAGACAGGAGAATCATTTGAACCGGGGAGGCAGAGGTTGCAGTGAGCTGAGATCGTGCCACTGCACTCCAGCCTGGGCAAGAGAGTGAGACTCCATCTCGAAAAAAACAAAAACCAAAAAACAAAACAAAAATTAGTTTATTGAACTAAAGGATACCTTCAGAAACAAAATGTTTAAAGCTTGTAATGGATTTAAAGCTTGAAAATATATCATTTTCATATCTATGACCATCAACGTGATCAAGGTGGTTTTTTGGAGAATGGAGCCTCTAAGAGTTTTTTGTTGAAAGTTGAGTCTGGGAGCACCCTCTTCTGCTTTAATCATTAAACTGGACCCTTCTTGGCCACTGCCTCCAGGCAGCCCCTTGGGCTGGATATCCTTCCTAGGGCAGGATAATGCAAAATTCACTGTGGCCTCTGTTCTTTAAAAAGAATGTTAACAAAAAAAAATTTCTTAATAAAAATAGAAAGAACTTTAACTCGTTTGGGCATGGTGGCTCATGCCCATAGAGTCCCAGCTGCTCTTGAGGCTGAGGCAGGAAGATTGCTTGAGCCCAGGAATTTGAGGGTACAGTGAGCTATTATTGCACGGCTGCACTCCAGCCTGGGCAACATAGCTAGACACCTGTCTCTTTAAAAAAAAAAAAAAAAAAAAAAGGCTGAGCGGTGGCTCATGCATATAATCCCAACACTTTGGGAGGCCAAGGCGGGTGGATCACTTGAGGCTAGGAGTTTGAGACCAGCCTAGGCAAAAGGGTGACACCCCATCTTTACTAAAAAAAAATACAAAAATTCCCCAGGCGCATGGTGGTGCATGCCTGTAGTCCCAGCAACTCGGAAGGCTGAGACAGGAGAATCGCTCGAACCTGGGAAGTAGAGGTTGCAGTGAGCTGAGATCAGGCCACTGCATTCCAGCCTGCGTGACAGAGTGAGACTCAAAAAAAAAAAAAGCTGTAACCTCAAATAGGTGGTTTCTTTTAACCACCAATTTGTCCAAGCCACCTAGGTAAAGGAGTGGCTACAGCTGGCTCTGTGAATCTTTGGGGTATAGCCAGGGAAGTCCTTCTGGATGCTGTGATGGGCCAGGCCTCTACCTCCAGCCGGCACTCAGGAGGGAGTGAACGCCTTTCCCTTCCCATGACCTCCACCTGCTGGGGCTGGTGCCCTCGAGTGGACGCCCCCCACCCCACCCCCACCATTGTGCCCTCCTTACCTTCCAGCCAGCCAGCCCGCTGATCCCTGTCTCCCTCTCTCCCCGCAGCTGACCACAGTGGCCGAGAAGTCGCGCGTGCTGCAGCTGGAGGAGGAGCTCACCCTGCGCCGCGGTGAGATCGAGGAGCTCCAGCAGTGCCTGTTGCACTCGGGCCCCCCGCCCCCGGACCACCCCGACGCCGCCGAGACCCTGCGGCTGCGGGAGCGGCTGCTCTCGGCCAGCAAGGAACACCAGAGGGAGAGCGGGGTGCTGCGGGATAAATACGAGAAGGCCCTGAAGGCCTACCAGGCGGAGGTGGACAAGCTCCGCGCGGCCAACGAGAAGTACGCACAGGAGGTGGCGGGCCTGAAGGACAAGGTTCAGCAGGCCACCAGCGAGAACATGGGGCTCATGGACAACTGGAAATCCAAGCTGGACTCGCTGGCCTCGGACCACCAGAAGTCCCTGGAGGACCTCAAAGCCACCCTGAACTCGGGCCCAGGCGCCCAGCAGAAGGAGATCGGCGAGCTGAAGGCAGTGATGGAGGGCATCAAGATGGAGCACCAGCTGGAGCTGGGTAACTTGCAGGCCAAGCATGACCTAGAGACCGCCATGCACGTGAAGGAGAAGGAGGCCCTGCGGGAGAAGCTGCAGGAGGCCCAGGAGGAGCTGGCTGGGCTGCAGCGGCACTGGCGGGCCCAGCTGGAGGTGCAAGCCAGCCAGCACCGGCTGGAGCTGCAGGAGGCCCAGGACCAGCGCCGGGATGCCGAGCTGCGTGTGCACGAGCTGGAAAAACTGGACGTGGAGTACCGGGGCCAGGCGCAGGCTATCGAGTTCCTCAAGGAACAGATCTCGCTGGCCGAGAAGAAGATGTTGGACTACGAGCGGCTGCAGCGGGCAGAAGCCCAGGGCAAACAGGAGGTCGAGAGGTTGCGGGAGAAGCTCCTGGTGGCTGAGAACAGACTCCAGGCGGTCGAGGCCCTGTGCTCCTCCCAGCACACCCACGTAGGCGCCTGCCCTCCTGCTGGGGCGGGAGGGTCGGGCTGGGGAGGGCTTGGGCGTTTGCTGACCTCTGTTCTGCAGCCCAGGAAGCATTTCCCTTGTCCCCGAGATCATGCCTGGGGCAGTCAAGGAAGGGGGTCACCTGGCTTAGAGGAGGAGCTCCTTGGCCCTCTGTTAGAGGGGCAGTGCGCCCTGGTGACCAGGGAGAACTGAAGCTGGTCTGAGCTGACCTGGCTGCATCCCCCCCGCACAGAGCAGGCCTGGAGAGATGGGACCTCCGTGCAGAGGACGGGCTTTGATTTACCCATACATGTCTTAGGGTGCAGGGCTCCTTAGGACCCAGGACCTCAGACCCTGCACCCTGGGGCTGGCACAGACCTGAAGGCAAGTTCTGCCTATCCCCCTGGGGGCACCCATCTCCAACTCAGAAGCTCACCTGGGGAACCAGCGGCAGCCCCCTTTCTGCCAGTCCTAATGAGACTTTAGCAACGGTGCCAACAAGTACTTCCCCAGAATGTGGGAGTTCCCGGAGTGGGGTCTGGAAGGCTACAGGGGGTGGCCCTAAAGAGGTCGCTGTCACCAATGTCAATTTTGCTCCAAATCTAGAAATTCCTTAAGCATCTACCCCTTCTTCCTTCAGCTGAACCCATCCTCCCAGCCCCTCTGAGGAGGTCAACACCCAGGTGAGCTGTGCCCACTCCACCAGGGCCAGGAAGGGCCTTTTGAGTGGCTCTGGGTACCACGTCTTATGCCAGGCCCTATGTGACTCCATTTCACCTTAACATCCTTAGATTGATACTGGCTCCATTTCACAGGTGAGCAAACCAAGACTTTCCCAGGTCCGCAGCCTCTCAGTGGCAGAGATGTTCAACCCCATTCCCTGTGGGGCTGACAGAGAGTGCCCAAGACAACAGGAATTAATTCATAGGAGGGATGGCTAGCAACGGACTCTTGCCTGTATACAAATTGTACTCAGTACTCAGGGATTCTTGAGTTTCCAGTTCCCCCACATACATTTTTTTTTTTTTTTTTTTGAGATAGAGTTTTGCTCTTGTTGCCCAGGCTGGAGTGCAGTGGTGGGATCTCAGCTCACTGCAACCTCTGCCTCCCAGGTTCAAGCAATTCTCCTGTTTCAGCCTCCCAGGTAGCTGCAATTACAGGTGTGCACCACCACGCCCAGCTAATTTTTCTATTTTTAGTAGAGGCAGGGTTTCGCCAGGTAGTCTAGGCTGGTCTTAAACTCCTGACTTCAGGTGATCCACCTGCCTCGGCCTCCCAAAGTGCTGGGATTACAGGTGTGAGGCACCATCCCTGGCCTTTTTTTGGTTTTGTTTTTGAGACAGAGTCTTGTTCTGTCTCCCAGGCTGGAGTGCAGTGGCATGATCATGGCTCACTGCAGTCTCAACCTCCCAGGCTTGAGCGAACCTCCCACTTCAGCCTCCCAAGTCACCAGGACCACAGGTGTGTCCCACCACACCCGGCTAATTTTTATAGTTTTTGTAGAGATGGGGTTTCACCATGTTGCCCAGGCTGGTCTCAAACTCCCGGGCTCAAGTCATCTGCCCGCCTTTGCCTCCCAAAGTGCTGGGATTACAGGGAGTAGGTACTGCACCTGGCCACCCTCATGTATATTCAAACCAGAATTTAGGGGTGGGTCCAGCATTTTGAGAGGCTGAGGCAGGAGGATTGCTTCAGGCCAGGAGTTTGAGACCAGCCTGGACAACACAGTTAGACCCCATCTCTACAAAAATAAAAAATTAGCCGAGTACAGTGGTAGTGTACCTGTAGTCCCCAGCTACGCTGGAAGCTGAGGCAAGAGGATCACTTGAGCCCAGGGGTTTGAGGCTGCAGTGAGATATGATTGCACCACTGCACTCCAGCCTGAGTGACACAGTGAGGCTGTGACTCAAGAAAATAAACAAACAAAAAAAACAGAATTTAGCATGTGGGCAATAAGTTCTCAGGACTTCTGAATCCAGGGTGCTTTTTTGTCTAAAAGGAAATCTTTCTGCATCATGCCTTGAGGTCCCTTGCAACGGCCTTCCTGCCCCTTCTCCCAGGAAGGGATTTTTTTTTTTAGCAAGTGCTCTTCCAGGATCCTGGGATGAAAGAAAAGGAAGAAACCCAAATTAGCTTATGTGCACATGGCCTGATTAGCTGTTCAGGGCAGGCAGAAACAGCCTGCAACTCAGGAACTGAATTCCCTGAGCAGGGAGGTTTGAGGTTGCTGTGGTTCCACAGAGCATGGGGGACAGAGGCCTGAGGACGCCTCCCCCAATCCCTGCCCCTCATTCACAGGTGCCCTTGGACCAAGAAGTAGTAGTGGCCCCAGAAAGCCCATCTCTTGGCTGGGCGCAGTGGCTCACACCTGTAATCCCAGCTACTTGGGAGACTGAGGCACAAGGATCGCTTGAACCCGGGAGGTTGCAGTGAGCCAAGATCGTGCCACTGCATTCCGGCCTGAGCAACAGAGGGAGACTCCGTCTGGGAAAAAAAAAAAAAAAAAAGCCCATCTCTTGATTTTCTGTATATACTGGGGCTTAGTCTAAATGCATATGTCCCCATGTTCAGAGGTTTAGGCCTAAGGACAACTGGACTTTTGGTCTCAGGTAGTAAATATGGGAATTTTAAAAATTATTCTAGTGGCCAGGTGCAGTGGCTCACACCTGTAATCCCGGCACTTTGGGAGGCCAAGGCAGGTGGATCACCTGAGGTCAGGAGTTTGAGACCAGCCTGGCCAACATGGTGAAACCTGTCTCTACTAAAAATACAAAAAATTAGCCAGGCGTGGTGGGGGGTGCCTGTAGTCCCAGCTACTAGGGAGGCTGAGGCAGGAGAATCGCTTCAGAATCCTGGAGGCAGAGGTTGCAGTGAGCCGAGATCACACCACTGCACTCCAGCCTGGGCGACAGAGTGAGACTCTGTCTCAAAAAATAATAATAAAATTTAAAAACCCAAAAATTCGCTGGGCGTGGTGGTGGACGCCTGTAATCCCAGCTACTCGGGAGGCTGAGGCAGGAGAATCGCTTGAACCCGGGAGGTGGAGGTTGCAGTGAGCTGAGATTGAGCCATTGCACTCTGGCCTGGATATCAGGGCGAGACTCCTTCTCAAAAAAAAAAAAAAAAAAGAAAGAAAAATTTAGTGTGTGCCTCATTACTGCATCATATACAAATTATGATCCAAGGGGCTTAGTTCATTACAACTAAGTGAGACTCAAATGGGACTTAGGATGTATGAACAGAAGTATGAGGGGCAGAATGATGGAGGTGACTGCCAACTCAGCTCTGTGCTGCCCTGATCTGCAGTGCCAGACTCTGGCTGGCTCGGAGGACAGCCAGCCTGGGCAGGAGACTGGAAACTCCTGCCAAGAGTGGCAGGGAGCCTATTGGTTGTGTTTTGACTTTTGTCATAGTGATGTGTGCCAGGCTGATTTTTTTTTTTAATCGGTCTTTTCTTCTTTGGCCTGTGGGTTTATTATTAAAAAGAAATGTTGGAGAGAAAGAAGCTAGCATTTAATGAAGTCCCTCCAGGAGGTGGCCCCAAGCATGCTGTGCACACACTAACCCAAAGCAGCCAATATTTGTTTGATAGATGGGAAACTGAGGCCAGAAGTCTTGTCTCTGGGAGACAGAGAAACAAATTCCCAGGACAAATTTCTGTAGGCGTCGCAGGGAAGGAGCCATCTGTTTAATATAATAAACATTTTCAACAAAGGAAGGGTAGGAGGTATTCATGTATAAGCTGCACAGGTGGCCTTCAGCAGAGCTGGGTGCAGAATGGGTGTCCTCTGTTGTCAGGGAGGTCAGACTGAGGACGTCTGCACTCCCTGCCACCGCAGCAAGTCCCTGAGTCTGTCACTGAGGTCCCCCTTTGTAGGAGTAGGGTGTGCAAACTGCAGGTGTGCTTGCTGGGCTGGCTGGGGCTGGGGTCAAGGGGCAGAGGTGAGCATCCCCCTTACAGGGGCTCTTTTTGCAGATGATTGAGTCGAATGACATATCAGAGGAGACGATCAGGACGAAGGAAACTGTGGAGGGTGAGTGGCCACCAGGCCGGGCGGGACTCTGGGCTCTGGGAAGAGGCTGGCTGGCTCTGCCTTCCTGCTGGGTCACATTTTGGTTTGCATCATCTGCCACTGGGTAAGAGTCACCTCCTGTGTGCTGTGAGCTATGCACTCCTACAAGGGAGGAGGCCAGTTTACGGAGGGATAGGCATTGCACCAGCCTTCCAAGTTGCTGTCTTTTTTTTTTTTTTTTTTTTGAAACAGATTTAATGGAATAGTAACCTTAATGGAATATCAAACCTTATTATTTGTTTGGTTTATACTTTATTTTTATTTATTTATTTATTTAGTTTATGCTTTATTTTTTTTTATTTATTTATTTTAGACGGAGTTTCACTCTATTGCCAGGCTGGAGTGCAGTGGTGCGATCTCAGCTCACTGCAACCTCTGACTCCCTGGTTCAAGCGATTTTCCTGCCTCAACCTCTTGAGTAGCTGGGATTACAGGCATGCACCAACACGCCCAGCTAATTTTTGTATTTTTAGTAGAGACGGGGTTTCACCATGTTGACCAGGGTGATCTCGATCTCCTGACTGCGTGATCCGCCTGCCTTGGCCTCCCAAAGTGCTGGGATTACAGGCGTGACCCACCGTGTCCAGCCGGTTTAAACTTTAAAAACAGGTCTAAACTTCAAATGGTTCAAAGGGCATATGGCAAATTCTTCCCTGTTCTCTATTCTTCCCTCCCTAAAGGCGCAGTGTTGGCCTCTTTATATCCCCTTTCCAGAAATATTTTGTGCAGGTACGAGCAAGCAAGTGACACAAATGGTACCATACCTTCCATTCTTTCAGCTCCTTCATTTATTCCATTTAACAATGTATCTTGGAGACGGTTCCTTATCAATAGTACATTCTTTTACAGGGTACAGAATATTCCATTGTGTGGAGGTATCATTGTGTATTTAGCTGGTTTCCGGTAACAATCATAGATTGTTTCCAGTCTTGGTCAGTTACAAACACTGCTGTAGAAAATTACCTTGACTTCCACTGGGCTCAATCAATTTTAATTCCCACCAGCTGTGGTTGAAAGCTGTTTCCCCTCAAACTCCATCAACAAAACGTTTGATCAGACTTTGTGATCTTTGCCAGTCTGAAAGGTAAAAGGTGTTATCTGATGTAACTTCAACTCACCTTTCTCTTATGTGGATGAAGTTGAGGTATTTCTATTTGCATTTTTTTTTTTTTTTTTTGTGAGACGGGAGTTTTGCTCTTGTTGCCCAGGCTGGAGTGCAATGACGCAATCTCAGCTCACCGCAACCACTGCCTCCCAGGTTGAAGCAATTCTCCTGCCTCAGCTTCCCAAGTAGCTGGGATTACAGGCATGCACTACCACGCCTGGCTAATTTTTGTATTTTTTTTAGTAGAGACAGGGTTTCTCCATGTTGAGGCTGTTTTTTGTTTGTTTGTTTGTTTGTTTGTTTGTTTTTTTGAGACGGAGTCTCGCTCTTTCACCCAGGCCGGACTGCAGTAGCACTATCTCTATCTCAGCTCACTGCAAGCTCCGCCTCCTGGGTTCATGTCATTCTCTTGCCTCAGCCTCCCGAGTAGCTGGGACTACAGGCGCCTGCCACCACGCCCAGCTAATTTTTTGTATTTTTTGAAAAGACGGGGTTTCACCGTGTTAGCCAGGATGGTCCCGATCTCCTGACCTCGTGATCTGCCCATCTCGGCCTCCCAAAGCGTTGGGATTACAGGCGTGAGCCACCACACCCGGCCATCTTTTTTTTTTTTTTTAAGACAGAGTCTCACTCTGTTGCCCAGGCTGGAGTGCAGTGGCGCGATCTCAGCTCACCACAGCCTCCACCTCCCAGGTTCAAGCGATTCTCCTGCCTCAGCCTTCTGAGTAGCTGGGACTACAGGTGCATGCCACCATGCCTTGCTAATTTTTTTTTTTTTTTAGTGGAGACGGAGTTTCACTATGTTGGCCAGGCTGGTCTCAAACTCCTGACCTCATGATCCTCCTGCCTTGGTCTCCCAAAGTGCTGGGATTACAGGCATGAGCCACCACGCCTGGCTTCTATTTGCATTTCTATTTGTGTCTTTTGACCATTTTTTCTGATTGGGTTACTGATCTTTTTGCTGATTTTTAGAAGCTCTTTATGTATGACATTGCAAACAGTTTCCCCACTTTGTCATTTGCCGTTTGACTTTTTTCTTATGGTGGTGTTGGCCATGCAGATATTTAAAAAATCAGGCCAGGTATGGTGGCTCACACGTGTAATCCCAGCACTTTGGGAGGCTGAGTTAGGAGGATTGCTTGAGCCCAGGAATTCAAGACCAGCCTGGGCAACATAGTGAGACCCTGTCTCTACAAAAACTACCCCCCTCCAAAAATTAGCCAGATATGGTGGCATGCAGCTATAGTCCCAGGTACTTGGGAAGGTGAGGCAGGAGGCTCTCTTGAGCCCAGGAAGTGGAGGCTGCAGTGAGCTATGATCATGCCACTGCACTCCAACCTGAGTGATAAAGTGAGACCCTGTCACCAAAAAAAAAAAAAAAATCAATTCTTTTTTAGTTTTAAAAATGTATCCAGTGGTTTCTTCTGGTACTTTTCTGTCCTATTTTTTTTTTTTTTTTTTGAGATGGAGTCTCGCTCTGTGGCCCAGGCTAGAGTGCAGTGGCACGATCTCAGCTCACTGCAAACTCTGCCTCCCGGGTTCACGCCATTCTCCTGCCTCAGCCTCCCAAGTAGCTGGGACTACAGGCGCCTGCCACCACGCCCGGCTATTTTTTTTGTATTTTTAGTAGAGATGGGGTTTCTCCGTGTTATCCAGGATGGTCTCGATCTCCTGACCTCGTGATCTGCCTGCCTCGGCCTCCCAAAGTGCTGGGATTACAGGCGTGAGCCACCACGCCCGGCCTGTCCTATTTTCTATGCTGAAATCTCTGATCCATCTAGAATTCATCCTTATATAAGGTGTGAGATAAGGATCCATTTTTATTTTTTCCCAAAGGAATACCCACTTATCCCAACAATATTTTTGAAAATGGTCATTTTCTCCCCCCAACCCTCATTGATTGGAATTACTAACCTTATTGTCTTTAAATTCACTTATGTAATTGACTCTATTTCTGGACTTTTGTTCTATTCCAATGACTTGTTATTCTCTTCATGTGCCAATTCTATAATGTTTTAATTAGTCAAGCTTTGTCTATGTTGTAATTTCTGGCATGGCTTGTTCTTCTCTGCTTTATCAAAATTCTCTTGGCTATTGTTTAAAAACTAAGCTGAAATTAACATAAAATAGACAGGTGCAGGTTTGTTATAAAATTAACAAATGAAAAAAATTAACATAACATACAATCAGCCATTTTAAAGCAAACACTTCAATGGCATTTAGCGCAGTCAACAATTTAGTACACCCAGCACTTCTATCTGGTTTCCAAAACATTCTCATGGGCTGGATTTGGTGGCTCACATCTGTAATTCCAGCACTTTGGGAGGCCCGGGCAGGAGAGTTGCTTGAAGTCAGGAGTTCAAGACCAGCCTGGACAACATGGCAAAAACCCATCTCTACAAAAGAAAAGAAAAATAAAGAAAAAACAAACATTCTCATCACCCCAAAAGGAGAACCCATGCCCATTAGCAGTGCTTCTCCATCCTCCTCTCCCCCCAGCCCATCACAACCACTAATTTACTTTCTATCTCTGTGGATTTATCTATTTGGAACATTTCATGTCAGGAGTTCAAGACCAGCCTGGTCAACATGGTGAAACTCCGTCTCTATTAAAAATACAAAAATTAGCTGGGTGTGGTGGTGTGTGCCTGTAATCCCAGCTACGCAGGAAGCTGAGGCAGAGAGAATCACTTGAACCTGGGAGGCAGAGGTTGCAGTGAGCCAAGATTACACCACTGCACTCCTGCCTGGGTGACAGAGTGAGACTCCATCTCAAACACCAGCAACAACAACAACAAAACAAAAAAGAACCTCATTATTTTTTTCGGCCAAATGATATTCCATTGTATGGACATACCACATTTTGTTGATCCATTCCTCAGTTGATGGGTATTTGGGTTGTTTCCACCTTTTGGCTATTGTGAACGATGCTGCTAAGAACATAGATGTGCATGTACTTGTTAAGTACCCATTTTCGGTGCTTTGGGGTATATACCTAGGAAAGTAGAATGCTAGGTCATATGATTTTTTTTTTTTTTTTTTTTTGAGATGGAGTCTCACTCTGTCACCCAGGCTGGAGTGCAGTGGTGCAATCTCAGCTCACTGCAACCTCCACCTCCCAGCTTCAAGTGATTCTCCTGCCTCAGTCTCCCAAGTAGCTGGGATTAAAGGTGCGCGCCATCACGCCTGGCTAATTTTTGTATTTTTAGTAGAGACGGGGTTTTGCAATGTTGGCCAGACTGGTCTTGAACTCCTGGCCCTCAATTGATGTACCTGCCTCAGCCTTCCAAAGTGCTGGGATAACAGGCATGAGCCACTGCACCTGGCCTCATATGGTAATTCTATGTTTAAATTTTTGAGGAACTGTCAAACTCTTGGATATTCTTGCTCATTTTTACAAGTGACTTAGAATCGGCACATCTAGTTCCACCAAAATTTTAAATCAGGCTGGGCGCAGTGGCTCACACTGTAATCCCAGGACTTTAGGAGGCTGAGGCAGGAGGATCACTTAAGCCTAGGAGTTCAACGCCAGCCTGGGAAACATAGTGAGACCTTGTCTCTTCAAAAAATAAACAATTAGGCTAGGCGCGGTGGCTCATGCCTATAATCCCAACACTTTGGGAGGCCAAGGTGGGCGGATCGCTTGAGGTCAAAAGTTCATGTCCAGCCTGGAAGACATGGTGAAACCCTGTTCCTACTAAAAATACAAAAAAAAAAAAAAAAAAAAAAAAAAAAAAAAAAAAAAAGCCGGGTGTGGTGATGCATGCCTGTAATCCCAGCTACTCAGGAGGCTGAGGCAGGAGAATATCTTGAACCTGGGAGGTGAAGGTTGCAGTGAGCCGAGATGGCGCCACTGCACTCCAGCCTGGGTGACAGAGTGAGACTGTCTCCAAAAAGATAAAAAATAAAAAATTATCCAGATGTGGTGGCACATGCCTGTGGTCCCAGCTACTCGGGAGGCTGAGGCAGGAGGATCACTTGAACCCCGGGAGTCGAGGCTGCAGTGAGCTATGATTGCACACTCCACTCCAGCCTGAGCAACAGAATGAGAAGCTGTCTCAAAAAAAAAAAAAAAAAAAAAAAAAAAGTTAAAATCGTGTTGGTATTTTTAGTGGTATTACATTCCCTTTATAAATTAACTTGCAGAAGGTGGAGATGTTTCTGGGTACTTGGCGTCCGTTCTGTCCTTTATGGCTATGAGGAGCACCCAGGCTTGAATACATATGACTGGTGACCTAGGGCACTGTTATTGTTCTCCCTGTTTTTCACTTGAGGGGACTAAGGCTGTGGCAGGTTATCTAAGACCACATAGTGTCGGGTCTTCTTTTTTTTTTTTTTTGAGACAGAGTTTCGCTCTTGTTGCCCAGGCTGGAGTGCAATGGTGCGATCTCAGCTCACTGCAACCTCCGCCTCCCAAGTTGAAGCGATTCTCCTGCCTCAGCCTCCCAAGTAGCTGGGATTACAGGCATGCGCCACCACACCCGGCTAATTTTGTATTTTTAGTAGAGACGGGGTTTCTCCATGTTGGTCAGGCTGGTCTCAAACTCCCGACCTCAGGTGATCTGCTTGCCTTGGCCTTCCAAAATGCTGGGATTATAGGCGTGGGCCACCGTGCCCAGCCTCTTTTTTTTTTTTTTTTTTTCTTTTTGAGACCGAGTCTCGCTCTGTCGCCTAGGCTAGAGTGCAATGGTGCTATCTCAGCTCACCACGGCCTCTGCTTCCCGGATTCAAACGATTCTCCTGCCTCAGCCTCCCTAATAGCTGGGATTACAGGCACCTGCCACTACGCCCAGCTAATCTTTGTATTTTTAGTAGAGATGCAGTTTTACCATGTTGGTCTTGAACCCCCTACCTCAGGTGATCCGCTGGCCTCGGCCTCCCAAAGGGCTGGGATTACAGGCATGAGCCACCGTGCCCGGCCAGTGTCAGGTCCTCTTCTTTAGGGCGGGTTACCCAGCGAGTCGGCTGGAATGAGGAAGAACTTGGACCCTGGAGGCCAAGTGTGACCCCGTCACAGAGCTCCTGTGGGAGGGCCACAGCCCTGCCCACTGCTGCTTTGGTCCAGGAGCATTGATGCTTCTCGTCTCTCCTCTCTCCCCTAGGCCTGCAGGACAAGCTGAACAAGAGGGACAAAGAGGTGACAGCCTTGACCTCCCAGACCGAGATGCTCAGGGCCCAAGTAAGTGGTAAGTCTCCCTCCCGCAGGGCAGATGCGGGAGGCTTTCACTGGGGCCGCGCCATTCAGCTGCCAATTGAGCATTGAGTGGGTCAGGGCCTGGCTCAGGGTCCCCTCCCCGACTCTGCTTTGAGAAGAAAAGGGCTGGCCAAGTGCGGTGGCTCACGCCTGTAATCCCAGCACTTTGGGAGGCCGAGGCGGGCGGATCACCTGAGGTCAGGAGTTCGAGACCAGCCTGGCCAACGTGGTGAAACCTCATCCCTACTAAAAATACAAAAATTAGCCGGACGTGGTGGCGGGTGCCTGTAATCCCAGCTACTCAGGAGGCTGAGGCAGGAGAATCGCTTGAACCTGGGAGGCGGAGCTGCCAGTGAGCTGAGATGCGCCACTGCACTCCAGCCTCGGTGACAGAGTGAGACTCCATCTCAAAAAAAATAAATAAATAAAAGGGCCAGGGCCAGGTCACCTGCACCAGACAAACATGTACCTGGGGAGCAGTGAGTGGCCTACACGCGGTCCATCCTATAATGCCTCCCCGCCAGCTTCTGTCCCCAGAGCCAGCTCTGTGTTCTCTGTATCCTGAAATTCTATCCCGGGTTCCTCCTTTCTGGTCCTGAAGACTTTCTGGTTTCTCTCTCTCTCTCTCTTTTTGTTTTGTTTTTTGAGACAGGGTCGCACTCTGTCACCCAGGCTGGTGTGCAATGGTGCAATCTCAGCTCACTGCAACCTCCACCTCCCGGGTTCAAGCAATTCTACTGCCTCAGCCTCCTGAGTAGCTGGGATTACAGGCGCCCGCCACCAGGCCCAGCTAATTTTTGTATTTTTTTAGTAGAGATGGGGTTTTGCCATGTTGGCCAGGCTGGTCTCCAACTCCTGAGCTCAGGTGATCCACCTGCCTCGGCCTCCCAAAGTGCTGGGATTACAGGTGTGAGCCACCACGCCTGGCCCCTGGCCCTGCTTCTTGTTCACCAGAACACCAGTGGTGGTGGGCATGAGACAGACCCCCTCCTCAGAAATGGTTGCCACCCCGTCTTCTGTCCATCCCCCAGTACAAGGCAGAATTGGTCCCAAAAAAGGTCAGTGGACCTCAGACTCCTCCAAGTCCAAGGTGAAAGTGAAGCTTTTCCTAATCCAGGCAACAGCGTAAACACACGTGTGTGGTCCCGCTCCCCACACCAGGAGCCTAAGCGGCTGCTGTGCTTGGCGAGGATTGATCTGTTTATTGTACCTGTTCTCTCAGGCCCCTTGCCACCTACCTTGTAGGGACAATTGAGACCAATGGTCCTTTTAAAATTATGCAGTGGAGGCCGTGTGCGATGCTCATGCCTATAATCTCAGCACTTTGGGAGGCCAAGGAGGGAGGATTGCTTGAGGCCAGGGGTTCGACACCAGCCTATGAAACATAGTGAGGCCTCATTTCTACAAAACATACAAAAATTTGGCCGGGGCTGGGTGTGGTGGCTCACGCCTATAATTCCAGCAATTTGGGAGGCCAAGGCAGGTGGATCACCTGAGGTCAGGAGTTTGAGACCAGCCTGGCCAACATGGTGAAACCCCATCTCTACTAAAAATACAAAAAAATTAGCTGAGCGTGGTAGCGTGCACCTGTAGTCCCAGCTACTCAGGAGGCTGAGGCAGGAGAGTCACTTGAACCCGGGAGGTAGAGGTTGCAGTAAGTGGAGATTGTGCCACAGCACTCCAGCCTGGCAGCGGAGTGAGACTCCGTCACACACACACAAAAAAAACAATTAGCCGGGCATGATGGTGGGTACCTGTAATCTCAGCTACTTGGGAGGCTGAGGCAGGAGAATTGCTGCAACCTGGGAGGCGGAGGTTGCAGTGAGCTGAGAACATGCCATTGCACTCCCGGGCCAACAACAGCAAGACTCCATCTCAAAAAAAAAAAAAAATTTGGCCGGATGCCATAGCTCACATCTGTATCCCAGCATTTTGGAAGGCCAAGTGGGGTGGATTGTTTGAGGTCAGGAGTTCGAGATCAGCCTGGCCAACATGGCGAAACCCCATCTCTACTAAATATACAGAAATTAGCCAGGTGTGGTGGCACATGCCTGTAGTCCCAGCTACTTGGGAGGTTGAGGCAGAAGAATTGCTTGAACCCAGGAGGCAGAGGTTGTAGTGAGCCAAGATCGCACCACTGCACTGCAGCCTGGGTGACAGAGCGAGACTTTGTCTCCAAAAAGAAAATCTGCCAGGTATGATGGTGCACTCCTGTAGTCCCAGCTACTCAGGAGGCTGAGGCAGGAGGATTGCTTGAGCTCAGGAGTTGGAGGCTGCAATGAGCTATAACTGTGCCACTGCACTCCAGTCTGGGTGACAGAGCCAGACCCAATCTCTAAACCCTCAAAACTATGCAGTGGCTTATGTCACCTTCATCCCCTGGGAGAATCAGCGCCCTGCCCAGGTCTTTGCCCTTGGGTGGGACAGAAGCTCACGTGTTCCCAATCCTCTTCCTCCCTTCCCTGCCGGCTGACTCCAGCGCTGGAGAGCAAGTGTAAGTCGGGCGAGAAGAAGGTGGACGCCCTCCTGAAGGAGAAGCGGCGCCTGGAGGCAGAGCTGGAGACAGTGTCCCGGAAGACCCACGACGCCTCGGGCCAGCTAGTCCTCATCAGCCAGGAGCTGCTGCGGAAGGAGCGGTGAGGCGGCCGTGAGGCCGGCTGGGTCCTCCCTGTGGCCCTGGCCCTTGCTGCACTTCTTGACATTAGCTCATGTTATCTTGGGGCAGAGAGGGGGCAGAGCTGGTGGGCCAGGTGGCTGATCTCGAGCGATCACCCTGCTCTCCTCTAAGCTCCGATAAAGTCTCCAAAGCCTCTACACTGTTTTCCAAGCAGAGCTTATAGAAAAGAGTAGGGCCAGGCACAGTGGCTCATGGCTGTAATCCCAGCACTTTGGGGAGGCTGAGGCAGGAGGATTGAGCCCAGGAGTTCAAGACCAGCCTGGGCAACATAGTGAGACACCTATCTCTAAAAAAAAAAAAAAAAAAAATTAGGCTGGGTGCAGTGGCTCACACCTGTAATCCCAGCACCTTGGGAGGCCGAGGCAGCCGGATCACCTGAGGTCAGGGGTTCAAGACCAGCCTGGCCAAAATGGTGAAACCCCGTTTCTACTAAAAATACAGAAATTAGCTGGGTGTAGTGGTGTGTGCCTGTAGTCTCAGCTACTCGGCAGGCTGGGGCATGAGAATTCCTTGAACCTGAGAGGAGGAGGCTGCAGTGAGCTGAGATTGTGCCACTGCATTCCAACCTGGGTGACAGAGCAAGACTCCATCTCAAAAAAATAATAAAAAGTTTTTTTTTGTTTGTTTTGTTTTTTGTTTTTTTTAATTAGCCAAGCCTGGTGGTATGCACCAGTAGTCTTAGCTACTTGGCAGGCTGAGGCAGGATGATCTCTTGAGCCCAGGAGTTCAAGGCTGCAGTGAGCTATGTCGCACCACTGCACTCCAGCTGGGGCAATAGAGCAAAACCCTGTCTCTTTAAAAAAAAGAAAGAAAGAAAAGATTAATGCCTCCCCAAAATGTTTGGTCTCAGGGACCCCTTTAAACTCCTAAAAATTATTGAGGATCCCCAAAGAGCTTGTGTTTGTTTATTCTATATTTACCATATTAGAATTAAGACTGAAAAAGTGTAAGATACGAATCCATCTTAAAATAAGAAGCCAGGCTGGGCGTGGTGGCTCACACCTGTAATCCCAGCACTTCAGAAGGCTGAGGCAGGAGGATCACTTGAGCCAAGGACTTTGAGACCAGCCTGGGCAACATGGCAAAACCCCCTCTCTACCAAAAATACAAAATTTAGCTGGGTGTGGTAGCATACATCTGTAATCCCAGCTACTCAGGAGGCTGAGGTGGGAGGATCACCTTAGGTGGCAAGTCGAGGCTGCAGTGAGCCAAGGTCTTGCTACTGCACTCCAGCCTGGGAGGTGGCAGTAAGACCCTGTCTCAAAAAATAAAATTAATAAGCCAATTGCATGTAACATAAGTAGCATGCTTTTGATAAAAAGTAACTATTTTCTGGCGCGGGGGGGGGGAGGGGCAATGGGGCGGGGTGGCTCCTGCCTGTAATCCCAGCACTTTGGGAGGTCGAGGTGGGCAGATCACCTGAGGTCGGGAGTTCAAGACCAGCCTGTCCAACATGGCGAAACCCTGTCTCTACTAAAAATACAAAACATTAGCCAGGCGTGTTGGCAGGCGCCTGTAATCCCAGCTACTCGGGAGGCTGAGGCAGGAGAATCTCTTGAACCCAGGAGGCAGAGGTTGCAGTGAGCCGAGATTGTGCCACTACACTCCAGCCTGGGCGACAAGAGCGAAACTCCATCAAAAAAAATAATAATAATAATAACTATTTTCCAAAACAAAAAATATTTACTGGGAAGAGTGGCATTATTTCAAATTTTTGCAAAATCCTTGAATATTGGGGCTTAATAGGATAAACTAGATTCTGGCATCTTTTTCCATGTTCCATCTTTGCAATTTGCTCTTTTGGTTGAACTATGTTCTAAAAATCTGACGTTACATAGATACGTAGTTAGAAAAGAAAGGAGTATTTGAATATCCTTTTCAGATCATGGTTAGTGGCCGGGCGCGGTGGCTCACGCTTGTAATCCCAGCACTTTGGGAGGCCGAGGCGGGCGGATCATGAGGTCAGGAGATCAAGACCACGGTGAAACCCCGTCTCTACTAAAAATACAAAAAAAATTAGCCGGGCGTCGTGGCGGGCGCCTGTAGTCCCAGCTACTCGGAGAGGCTGAGGCAGGAGAATGGCGTGAACCCGGGAGGCGGAGCTTGCAGTGAGCCGAGATTGCGCCACTGCACTCCAGCCTGGGTGACAGAGTGAGACTCCATCTCAAAAAAAAAATAAAAAAAAAAAATCAGATCATGGTTAGTATGTCTACTAGCCCCAGAAAAAACCTATCATATTCTGAAGATAAGTAATGAAAACAGTTTTGTTATTATTACAAAAATAGTTTTGAGCCATAGATCCCTTGAAAAGGTCTTAAGGGACCCACTGGGATTTCCTCAGAACACACTTTAGCATCCAATGAGCTAGATTCAGTCCATAGACATGGTTTGTGTGGTCCCTCTGAGCCTTTAAGAAATTAGACTCACATTTAAAAATCAGAAGATGGGGCCGGGTGTGGTGCTTCACCCCTGTAATCCCAGCACTCTGGAAGGCCAAGGCGGGCAGATCACTTGAGCTCAGGAGCTTGAGACCAGCCTGGTCAACATGGCCAAACTCTGTCTCTACTAAAAATACAAAAATTAGCCAGGCATGGTGGCACGCACTTGTAGTCCCAGCTACTCAGGAGGCTGAGGCAGGAGAGTCACTTGAACCTGGAAGGCAGAGGTTGCAGTGAGTCAAGATTGTGCCACTGCACTCCAGCCTGGGCAGTAGAGTGAGACTCCGTCTCAAGGAAAAAAAAAAGGTTAATTAATTAAAGAAAATAAAAATCAGATGTTACAGAAAATCCAGATTTCTCCACATTCCCTTAAAAAATGGGAAGATCTGGCAAAGCATGGTGGCTCACACCTGAAATCTCAGCACTTTGGGAGGCGGAGACTGGAGGATCACTTGAGCTCAGGAGTTCAAGACCAGCCTGGGCAACACAGCAAGACCCCATCTCTACAAAAAAATGGAAAAATAGCTGGGCGTGGCCAGGCACAGTGGCTCATGCCTGTAATCCCAGCACTTTGGGAGGCTGAGGCAGGCGGATCACGAGGTCAGAAGATCGAGACCATCCTGCCTAACACGGTGAAACCCTGTCTCTACTAAAAATACAAAAAATTAGCCGGGCGTGGTGGTGGGCACCTGTAGTCCCAGCTACTCGGGAGGCTGAGGCAGGAGAATTGCTTGAACCTAGGAGGCAGCGCTTGCAGTGAGCCAAGATCACACTGCTGCACTCCAGCCTGGGCGACAGAGCGAGACTCCATCTCAAAAAAAAAAAAAAAAGAAAATAGCTGGGCGTGGAGCACACGCCCGTGGGTCCCAGCTACTCAGGAGGCTGCGGTAGTAGGATTACTTGGGCCCAGGAGGTGGAGGCTCAGTAAGCCATGATCACACCACAGCCTGGGCGACAGAGAGAGACCCTGTCTCAAAAAATAATAAATAAAAGGCTGGGTGTGGTGGCTGCTCACACCTGTAATCCCAGCACTTTGGGAGGCCGAGGCAGGTGGATCACCTGAGGTCAGGAGTTCGAGACCAGCCTGGCCAAGATGATGAAACCCCATATCTACTAAAAATACAAAAATTAACCAGGTCTGGTGAAGCACGCCTGTAATCCCAGCTACTTGAGGCAGGAGAATCGCTTGAACTCAGGAGGTGGAGGTTGCAGTGAGCCAAGATCGTGCCATTGCACTCCAGCCTGGGCAACAAGAGTGAAACTCTGTCTCAAAAATAATAATAATAATAAATACAATTTTAAAAAATAGTAAATGGCAAGACCTAACAACACAGGACAGACTTCCAGCATGGCAATCACCCCATCATAGTTGGGGAGCCCCTGCCTCCTTCTGTGGGCGTGGGCCCCCTGAGTCTCCTGGGGAGGCCCCACTTTCCCTTCATTATTTGTCTTACTCCCAATTCCTGGACAGGGTCCCCCAGCCCCTGTAAGCATTTGCTTTTTTTTTTTTTTTTTTTTTGAGACGGAGACTTACTCTGTCACCCAGGCTGGAGTACGGTGGCGCGATCTCAGGTCACTGCAACCTCCACCTCCTGGGTTCAAGCAATTTTCCTGCCTCAGCCTCCCGAGTAGCTGGGATTACAGGTGCCTGCCACAATGCCTGGCTAATTTTTAGTAGGGACAGGGTTTCACTATGTTGACCAGGCTGGTCTCCAACTCCTAACCTCAAGTGATCTGCCTGCCTCTGCCTCCCAAATTGCTGGGAGTACAGCTGTGAGCCACTGAGCCGGGCCCAGCATTTGCATTTCTTTTTTTTTGTTTGTTTTTTTGAGATGGAGTTTTGCTCTTGTTGCCCACACTGGAGTGCAGTGGCACAATCTCTGCTCACTGCAACCTCCGCCTCCCGGGTTCAAGTAATTCTCCTGCCTCAGCCTTCCGAGTAGCTGGGATTACAGGCATGCGCCACCATGCCCGGCTAATTTTATATTTTTAGTAGAGATGGGGTTTCTCCATGTTGGTCAGGCTGGTCTCAAACTCCCGACCTCAGGTGATCCACCCACCTCAGCCTCCCAAAGTGCTGGGATTACAGGCGTGAGCCACCGCGCGGGGCCCAGCATTTGCATTTCAACCCAAGTTAAGGGAATCTCTTTGAAGCACAGATGTCCTTCTGTAAAAGAAGAAATGCGATCTCCTTTCCTTCTATACAGATTAGGAGTTGCTCTAGCTACATTTGCTACAAATCTAGCACCTTCCTAGAAACTGTAGCCCTGCCCAGGAGGGAAACAGATGCGATGAGGCAATCTAGGCATTTTCCAAAACAACACCGCCCTCTGCAGATGCAGCCTGTGCCTTTTCCAGTAGGAACAAACCAGCCAGGCCCCTGGCCAGGGTTCCAGGGCTGCCCTCCCTCCCCTGTCTCCCATCCTAAGTAGAAAAGTTATTCTTGGTGCCCTGCCTGGTTTCACCTTCTCCGAGGAAGCTTTCTGCCCTGTCTCAGCCACAGGATGCCCCTCCACTGAGTCTCGATAGAACTTCCTGGAGTTTTGGGTCTTCATCCGTGGTCTCTGAATTTTCCCTGTCATCTGAAGCCACATTTCCTCTTTCCCAGAGCCTGGCCTCGTCCCCCTCTCCCTGCTGTCAACAGCCTCCTTCCATCCTTCAGCTCTCATCAGTTATGAGATTCCTCCTTTCTGGGATACCTTCTTTTTCTTCTTCTTCTTTTTTTTTTTTTTTTTTTTGAGACGGAGTCTCGCTGTTATCCAGGCTGGAGTGCAGTGGCACAATCTTGGCTCACCGCAACCTCTGCCTCCTGGGTTGGCAATTCTCCTGCCCCAGCTTCCCAAGTAGCTGGGATTACAGGCATGCGCCACCACGCCCGGCTAATTTTGTATTTTTAGTAGAGACGGGGTTTCACCATGTTGACAGGCTGGTCTTGACTCCTGACCTCAAGTAGTCTGCCTGCCTTGGCCTCCCAAAGTACTGGGATTACAGGCATGAGCCACCATACCCAGCTAATTTTTGTATTTTGAGTAGAGACAGGGTTTTGCTATGTTGGCCAGGCTGGTCTCAAACTCCTGACCTCAGGTTATCTGTCCTTCTCAGCCTCCCAAAGTGCTGGGATTACAGGCATGAGCCACCATGCCTGGCCAGAGATACCTCCCTTTTGGCCAGTTTGCTAAGTCCAGTCCATTCTTCAAGGCTTAGCACATTGTCACCTCTTCCTTGAAGCCTTTCTTGATTGATACAGGCCACTGTGGGCTCTTCCACACTCCTGCAGTGCTTAGGATGGAGGTGGGAGATCAGCTAGGAAAGCTTTGGTGACAATGATGTCACATCCATCAAACAGCAGATTAAACTAGTAGAGATTTCCTTTTCTTACATAACAAGAAATCTGGAGGTAGCTGTGACTATCAGTTGGTTCAGGAGCTTAAGATCTCAGTGCCAATACCTTTGCAGTGCTCCCTCCCTCATGGTTGCAAGGTGGCTGCTGAAAGTCCAGCCATCACATCATACATCATAGCAGCAAGGAGGAGGAAAGGGAAAGGAGCCTTGCCAGCAGATTTCCACTGTTCTCTACCCATGGCCACCTAGTAAGGGAGTTTTCCCCTCTGTAGTAGTTGCAGGCAAGGGAAAAGGCTAGGGCACAGGGGTGCATGTGCTCCTGCCTGTGCCCATGGCAGGCATTACCAATCGATCACTGCACTGTTTCCTGCAGACCCCACATGTGGCCTCAGAACCATTCTCATCATAGTACTCTAGGTAGCTCCTGTCAGTTGATTAAGAGGTGATATAGGATATAAAACCCATTTGACATCAGGTATTTAAAATGTCTTGCCAGCCAGGGGCGGTGGCTCAAACTTGTAATCCCAGCACTTTGGGAAGCCAAGGCGGGAGGATCACTTGAGGCCAGGAGTTTGAGACAAGCCTGGGCAACATAGCAAGACCCTGTCCTTATTTTTTAAAAAAAGATAAAACGTCTTGCCTCATGAGATTTCTTGGGTAAATGTTTTGGGGTTGTGTGTGTGTGTGTGTGTGTTTTAATTAAACAAATATATTGTCTTTTCTTTAAAATTTTTATTTATTATTATTTTCTTTGAGACAGCCTTGCTCTGTTGCCCAGGCTGGAGTGCAATGGCACAATCTTGGCTCACTGCAACCTCCACATCCCAGGTTCAAGTGATTCTCCTGCCTCAGCTGCCGAGTAGCTGGGATTAAAGGTGCTCACCACCACAACTGGCTAATTTTTGTATTTTTAGTAGAGATGGGGTTTCACCATGTTGACCAGGCTGGTCTCAAACTCCTGACCTCAAGTGATCCGCCCACCTCAGCCTCCCAAAGTGCTGGGATTACAGGCGTGAGCCACTGTGCCTTGCACTACCCCCACAACAACTTTACAAAGTATCCTAGGAAAGGTCAAGTCCTCAGGACCATCCCAGCCCCAAATCCTGGCCCCTCTTGGGCTTTGGTTGAATTATGTCTACTGTGGCCCCTCGTGGCACAGATGCCATCTAGTAGCCCATATCCCCCACCAGCTGGTCAGCCCCTGGACACTTGGCAAATTGCTAGAGTGTGGGAGCTGGAGGAGCTGGGGCTGAGTGCAGTGGTTCTGTGCTCACCTCACCCCCAGGAGCCTGAATGAACTGCGGGTGTTGCTGCTGGAGGCCAATCGTCACTCCCCGGGTCCAGAGAGGGACCTGAGCCGCGAGGTACACAAGGCTGAGTGGCGGATCAAGGAGCAGAAACTCAAGGATGACATCCGGGGCCTGCGTGAAAAGCTGACCGGGCTGGTATGTGGGGTAGTGGTGGCCTAGGGGCAGGGGCACTAGTCCGGGTGGGGCTGGGCTAGCCTTGCTGTCAGGCCATGGAGACTGGAGACCTCCTAGAATGACCCCAGGGACAGCTGAGTCATGGTGAGGATTTGAAATCTTCTAGGACCACAGGCAGGTGGAGGGACCCTGGCTAGCCGCTTTTGCAGACATCATGGCTGCCTATGTGGCAGTCTGTGTGATACGCTGCAAAGGAAAACTTCCTATCTGACCTGTCCAGAGGCAGGATGAGCCAATACAGGTAAAGAGCTCCCCGTTCAGAGGAGTAATCAACCACAAGCCAGTTCCTTGCTCAGGGTCCTGCAGTGGGGCTTCACACATCAGTCTCAGGAAGGAGACGAGAACTTGAAAGTCTACAGCAAGCCTGGGATTCTGGGTGGCTGATATTTCTTTTTTTTTTTTTTTTTGAGACGGAGTCTCGCTTTGTTGCCCAGGCTGGAGTGCAGTGGTGTGATCTCAGCTCACTGTAAGCTCTGCCTCCTGGGTTCACACCATTCTCCTGCCTCAGCCTCCCGAGTAGCTGGGACTACAGGCGCCCACCACCACGTCCGGCTAATTTTTTTGTATTTTTAGTAGAGACAGAGTTTCACCATGTTAGGCAGGATGGTCTCTAACTCCTGACTTTGTGATCTGCCCACCTCGGCCTCCCAAAATGGTGGGATTACAGGCGTCAGCCACTGCGCCCAGTCGAGATTTCTTTTCTATTATGAATAGGAACCTGACTTCACTGAGTCTGCAGAGACGGGCTGGGGTAGGCAGGTGATGCTGGTAGCATAGGACAGGACCATCCCCATCCCTTGGCCAGGCACAGTGGCTCACACCTGTAATCCCAGCACTTTGGGAAGCTGAGGCAGGCAGATCACTTGAGGTCAAGAGTATGAGACCAGCCTGGCCAGCATGGCGAAACCCCATCTCTACTAAAAATATAAAAATTAGCCGGGCATGGTGGTGCATGCCTGTAATCCCAGCTACTTGGGAGGTTGAGGCAGGAGGATCACTTGAACCCAGGAGGCGGAGGTTGGAGTGAGCTGAGATTGTGCCACTGCACTGCAGCCTGGGCGACAGAGTGAGACTTCGTCTCAAAAAAAAAAAAAAAGAATAAAGAAACCACCCCATCCCCATGCCATCCCATCCTCCTGTGATGAGCACTCAGGACAAGCCTGAGCCTGGTCAACGTCACGATATGGAGGGCGTGGGGTCCAGGAGGACAGGCCCTTGTCTGGGAAAGCTGCCCTGAAGCCCCCCACCACCCTCCTGCCCAGACACTGGGCTCAGCCACTGTAGAGGTGATGGAAGGAGAGCAGGGCCCAGCCCTGGGCAAGGGGGTGGTTCACAGGCTGGAGGGAGGGCCTCAGCACCCCCCACCCCCCATATCTGGGAGTAGGCCCTTGGCCCTCAGGGCTCCGGGATAAAGAGCATCACTCTGGCCACACACCTCAGACTGTGGCTGTGGGGGGGTCACTGAGTCCTGCTGGCCTTCAAGTCCTGGCCTATCTGGCTAGCAGGGGTGTGGTGGCTGCACCCTCTGTGGTCCCTGTGGCTCAACAGAAGATAAGCCCCTGGGGTTGGCACGGACTGGGGAGTCTTGAATACCCCCAGGGGCTTCCCCAGAGCCTTGTAGGAGTGGGCAGTGGTGAGCTCAGACTCGTGCCCACGGGGCACAGGTTGGTCAAGTTTACTTGGGAACTGGCAGCCTCTGCCCCCAGGGTAGCCTCTTGTCCTGTCACCTCCCTGCACTGTGTCCACGGGAGAACTTGGGAAGCCTTGGTGGGTGGGTAGAAGCCTCCTGATTTCAGGAGGGAGGTTCTGTTGAGAGGAGGTTTGGAGGGTCAGAGTAGGCAGGACTGGGTAGTGCTGAAGGATGGAGTTTGTGCAGGAGCGAGGGGGCTGGCAGGCCTTGGGGCAGGGACAGCTCTGGGTGCCATGGTGGGGGTGACTATGGAGAGGAGGAACCTCATAAGACAGTTGGGTGAGGGCAGTGTAAGAAGGGTGCTGGGTGCGGTGGCTCATGCCTATAATCCCACCGCTTTGGGAGGCCAAGTTGGGAGGATGGCTTGAGGTCAAGAGTTCGAGACCAGCCTGGACCTCATAACGAGACCCCCATCTCTACAAAAAAATTGAAAAATTAGCCAAGTGTGGTGGCATGCCCTGTAGTATCAGCTACTCGGGAGGCTGAGGTAGGAGGATCAGTTGAGCCCAGGAATTGGGGGCTGTAATGAGCTGTGATTGCACCACTGCACTCCAGCCTGCACAATAGGTGAGACTCAGTTTTTTTTTGGCAGGGGGACGGTGGGGACCAAGTCTCACTCTGTCTCCCAGGCTGGAGTGCAGTGGCATGATCTTGGCTCACTGAAACCTCCACCTCCCGGGTTCAAGCGATTCTCCTGCCTCAGCCTCCTGAGTAGCTAGGACTACAGATGTGAGCCACCACACCTGGCTAATTTTTGTACTTTTAGTGGAAACGGGGTTTCACCATGTTGGCCAGGCTGGTCTCAAACTCCCGACCTCAGGTGATCTGCCTGCCTTGGCTTCCCAAAGTGCTAGGATTATGGGCATGAACTAGCATGCTCGGTCTCTGTCTCTTTTTTTTTTTTAAAGGCAAGGCTGGGCGCGATGGCTCACGCCTGTAATCCCAGCACTTTAGGAGGCCGAGGCGGGCAGATCACGAGGTCAGGAGATTGAGACCATCCTGGCTAACATGGTGAAACCCCGTCTCTATTAAAAATACGAAAAAATTAGCCAGGCGTGGTGGCGGGCCCCTCCCAGCTACTTGGGAGGCTGAGGCAGGAGAATGGCATGAACCTGGGAGGCGGAGCTTGCAGTGAGCCAAGATCGCACCACTGAACTCCAGCCTGGGCAACAGAGCTAGACTCCATTTCAAAAAAAAAAAAAAAAAAAAGGACAAGAGGGAGGGGGTCCTGGGTTCCCCACTTGGAGACCATGGAGCACCTCACAGAGGCCTGAGGGACCTCTGGGTGATGCCCAGGCTTGGAACCCAGAGACAAAGTGAGGCTAGAAGACTTTCCTGCCTAGAGGCGAGACCCCCACCAACACACACACACGTGTGCACATGCATACACACACACACACACTCATGCGCTCTTCCACTCTCCTGCCGCTTCCAGGACAAAGAGAAATCCCTCTCGGATCAGAGGCGTTACTCCCTCATTGACCCGTCCTCTGCGCCCGAGCTCCTGCGGCTGCAGCACCAGCTGATGAGCACGGAGGACGCCCTGCGGGATGCACTGGACCAGGCTCAGCAGGTGGAGAAGCTGATGGAGGCCATGAGGAGCTGCCCTGACAAGGCCCAGGTGAGCTGCGGCCGGCAGGGCCCACCAGGAGGCAAGCCACGGGGCAGTGTCCTCAGAGCCCCCGTCTGAAGCGGGAGGCAGCCTTGTCTTTAAAACCCTAGTCCGAGGAGGTAGGCAGCCCTGTCCTGGGAATGCCAGTCTGAAGGGGGAGGTAGCCCTGTCCCAGGAACCCTGGTCTGAAGAGGGAGGCAGCTCTGTCCCGTGAACCCCAGTCTGAAGGGGGAGGCACTCCTGTCCAGGGAACCCCAATCTGAAGGCGAAGGCAGGTCTGTCCTGGGAACCCTAGTCGGAAGGGGGAGGCAGCCCTGTCCTGGGAACCCCGGTCTGAAGGGGGAAGTAGCTCTGTCCCAGGAACCCTGTTCTGAAGGGGGAGGCAGCCCTGTCCCGGAAACCTGGGTCTGAAGGGGAAGGTAGCTCTGTCCCGGGAACCCTAGTCTGAAGAGGGAGGCATTTCTGTCCCGGGAACCTTGATCTGAAGGGGAGGCAGCTCTGTCCCGGGAACCCTGGTCTGAAGAGGGAGGTAGCTCTGTCCCGGGAACCCTGGTCTGAAGAGGGAGGTAGCTCTGTCCCGGGAACCCTGGTCTGAAGAGGGAGGCAGCTCTGTCCCGGGAACCCTGGTCTGAAGAGGGAGGTAGCTCTGTCCCGGGAACCCTGGTCTGAAGAGGGAGGTAGCTCTGTCCCAGGAACCTTGATCTGAAGGGGAGGCAGCTCTGTCCCGGGAACCCTGGTCTGAAGAGGGAGGTAGCTCTGTCCCGGGAACCCTGGTCTGAAGAGGGAGGTAGCTCTGTCCCGGGAACCCTGGTCTGAAGGGGGAGGTGGCGCTGTCCTAGGAACCTCCATCAGAAGTGGGAGGCAGCCCTGGCCCAGGAACCCTGATCTGAAGCCGGAGGCAGCTCTGTCCTGGGAACCTGGCTGAAAGGGGACCGAGCCGTGCCCTCTGGAACCCCCAGTTCAAGGGGCACATGGCTTTGCCCTGAGGAGCTTAGACTAAGAAGGGAGATGCAGCCTTGCCCCTAGAGGCTTGGTCTTTGGGGATGCTGGGAGCCCCAGGCTGAAGGGGGTTGGAATTTGGACCCTGAGACGGTCCCATGGGAAGACCTCGCCATCTAGTGGGCAAACCGGGAACTGCTGCCCGGTGCACCTCGCTCAGTGTCTCCCCTGACTCTTCCAGACCATCGGCAATTCCGGTTCTGCAAACGGCATCCACCAGCAGGACAAAGCCCAGAAACAAGAGGTGAGGGGCGCCTCGGGCCTCCCAGGTCCCTCCCGTGCAGGCAGACCTCTCTGGAGAAAATCCTTGAAACGTCACTAAGAATACACACAAAGATGCATTCTGCAAGAAGCTTTACAATAGGGTCTCTCAGGAAGGGTGCTGTTGCAGGCAAACATGATTCCGGATTCACCCTGCTCTTTTGATTTTTGTTTTCTTCCCTTCTTAAAAAAGTTATAGATTGGGCGCAGTGGCCCACACCTGTAACCCCAGCACTTTGGGAGGCCAAGGCAGGAGGATCATTTGAGCCCAGGAGTTTGAGACCAGCCTGGCCAATATGGTGAAACTCCATCTCTACTGAAAATACAAAATTAGCCAGGTAGGGTGGACAATACAGCGAGACCCTCTCTCTACAAAAAAAAAAAATTAAAAAGGCTGGGCACAGTGGCTCACGTCTGTAATCCCAACATTTTGGGAGGCCAAGGCTGGTAGGTCACTTGAGGTCAGGAATTTGAGACCAGCCTGGCCAATATGGTGAAACTCCATCTCTACTGAAAATACAAAATTAGCCGGGTGGGGTGGTGCACACCTGCAATCCCAGCTACACGGGAAGTTGAGGCAGGAGAATCGCTTGAACCTGGGAGGTGGAGGTTGCAGTGAGCCAAGATCGCGCCATTGCATTCCAGCCTGGGCAACAAGCACAAAACTCTGTCTCAAAAAATAGTCATAATAATTTTAAAAATTAGCTGGGGGTGGTGACGCATGCCTGTAGCCTCAGCTACTCAGGAGGCTAAGACAGGAGGATCACTCAAGCCCAGGAGTTTGAGGCTGCAGTGAGCTAGGATTGTACCACTGCACTCCAGCCTTGGTGATAAAGTGAGACCCTGTCTCTAAGAAAAACACAGAAAGAGAGAGAGAACCTAGTTCTGACTGCAGAACCCCTGGAGCACAGGTGCTTGCTAGAAACAGGAGCAGCGCAGCCACAGAATCTGCCAAGCTCCAGACACAGGCAGGGTTATGTGGGCAGAGCCAGCCTCGGAGGAGTCAGTGTGATTTTGTCCTCCTGGCCTTGTTCTCCCGGCCACCCTGCGAGGCACATAGGGTCATCCCAGTTCACAGATGTGAAAACTGGCCGGGCGCAGTGGCTCATGCCTATAATCCCAGCACTTTAGGAGGCCAAGGCAGGTGGATCACTTGAGGTCAGGAGTTTGAGACCAGCCTGGCCAACATAGCGAAACCCCATCTCTACTAAAAATACCAAAAAAAAAAAAAATCATCTGGGTGTGATGGTGGTGCCTGTAGTCCCAGATACTCAGGAGGCTGAGGCAGGAGAATCCTTGAACCTGGGAGGCGGAGATTGCAGTGAGCCAAGATCATGCCACTGCACTCCAGCCTGAGCAACAGAGCGAGACTCTGTCTCAAAAAAAAAAAAAGAGAGAGAGAGAGATGTGAAAACTGAGGCTTGGAGTCTCCAGTTTAATTTCCGCTAATCCAGCCCCGTACAGGCACTCAGAGCTCTTTGTAAAACCTGCTTCTGGCCGGGCACGGTGGCTCACGCCTGTAATCCCAGCACTTTGGGAGGCCGAGGTGGGTGGATCATGAGGTCAGGAGATCAAGACCATCCTGGTCAACATGGTGAAACCCCCGTCTCTACTAAAAATACAAAAATTAGCTGGCGTGGTGGCGCGTGCCTGTTATCCCAGCTACTCAGGAGGCTGAAGCAGGAGAATCGCTTGAACCAGGGAGTCGAAGGTTGCAGTGAGCTGAGATCACACCACTGCACTCCAGCCTGGCGACAGAGCAAGACTCCGTCTTAAAACAAACAAACACACACACAAACAAAAAACCTGCTTCTTCCCCTTGGCACCTCCCACCCCACCTGCTGTCTCACTCAGCCACAAACACACAGCAGGGAGACACTTCCTGCCTCAGGGCCTTGGCACATGCAGTTCCCTCTATGTTTCTCCCCTACCCGGCCCCAACTCCTTTCCTCCCTGACCCCCCTCTGGCCGCCTGGCCCTCCAGGCTCTCTGAGACCCTTGCTGCTGATGCCCTTTACTCTCTCTAGGACAAGCACTGATCCTGAGGGGATACTGTGGAGCGGCCCAGTCCACACCAGAGCCCTGCGCGGCTGCCCGGCAGCACCTCCTCCAGGCAGAAGCCGGGACTGTCACTTTGGAGACAAAACAGTGTTTGTAACAATAACGTACTCACCGCCGCGGACAATCCCCCACCCCGATCCCCTGCCAGACCAGGACGCTTCCTCAAGCCCAGCCTTCTACAGAGAGTGTGAACGGTACAGCCCCGGCCTGACCCGGGGACCTTCGGCCTGGACGCCTGGCAGCTTCTGGAGTTTGTCGGTGGAGGCAGAGGGGATCCGGCCAGGCCCCTCCGTCCAGAAGGAGCTGCCCTGAGGACCATCTTAGCGCCCCTGTCCTCTTTTTCTGCCCATTCTCCCTCGGGTCTCCCCAGAGGGGCTGGTGGGGGCTGGGGGGGGGGTAAGTTTATCCATGCAGGCACCAAGGGGGAGCATCCAGTCTTTAAGAGCCAAGTGGGGGCCCCTTTTCCGAAGCCACTTCCAGGCAAAGGCAGTCCCCAGGGCTTCTTGTCCCCGCCTTCTGAACCTTCTTCAAACAGTAGTACAAGTTCCCCTCAGCCAGCTGCCTGTCCAGCGAGGCCCCCAGGTTCAAGGTGTTGGCGGGGGCGGAGGGCGGGGGAACAGGATCCTTCTCCCGCCGCCCACCAACACCAACACACACACACACCTCTAAGCTGCTGGCCGAAGATGTCACCAAGGCCAAAGACACAGTATTATGAAGGTTTAGAAGCCCCTCTCCTCACCTCCCACCGTGACCTTGGGCAAACCCTGGCTCAGAGCCCAGGGCAGAGGCAGCTCAGAGTGGAGGCTCTAGGCAGGTTTGACAAAGGTCAGTAATACGTTGTCCGCTGGGGTTGACCAGATGTTCCAAAACATCTGCACCCACCTGGAGATGCATCTAAGCAGGTCCTTATGTACACACCATGTTCACACACACACACACACACTCAGAGGGACCACGTGTGCACGCATGACCGTGTGGGTGGCGGCGTTTGCTGTGAACCACGCTCAAGCCACACAAACACACATACTTGGTTTCTGGGACTGAGACCCAGGCCTGGCAGGACCGTGCCTACAGATACTGCAAACGTTCCTACAGCCTAGAGGTGCGTATACACAACCAAGTATACGCAGCCAGGCATGCAGGGATGTGTTTGCCACGTGGAGCATCCCTTCCTGGTCTTGCCAGGCACCTGCACAGAGCGTCTCCAGCCCCATTTCCTAACGGGGGCTGGGGGTAAGAAATCTAACTGCGCCCCTGCCCCCACCCCACCCCGCCGTCTTCCCCTCAAGCCTGCTAAGTTGTCCCAGACCTGTGCGTGGTGGAAAAAGCCAGCCTTGGCCCTGCATCCTCCACCTCTCCGCTGGGGGACTGACAGGTTGCTTGCAGCTTTGCACCCCGGCATCAGCACAGGGGGGCCCTGCCCCACCCTCCGGCAGCTCAGGGAGTGTTTTCCTGTGAGGCCTCCCCCATCAGGGGACCAGAGGGAGAAGTCCGATGCCCCGTAACACACAGGACACGTGTGCAATTCATAGGAACGGCCCAGGTCGCCCTCATGAGTGCCACCTGGTACAGGTAGGTGGCGCTCACGTTCCTGCCCAAATGCAGCCCATCCAGGAGTCAGAGTCAGTCCCTCCGGCCCCCCTCCCAGTCCCTGTTGGCTTTCGGTAGCTCTCGCATGCAGTTCTATTAACAGCTGTCTAGAAGCGATGCTTTAGTGGCCTAACCCAGGGTCAAATACAGCTCTTTCTAGCAAAATCAGGCAGCTCTGCCCCATCCGTAGGGGCACCGATTAGTCTACTAACAGCCAGAGGTCCATCTAGCAGGGCGCCGGGAGGAGCTGAGTCCCCGGAGGTGGGCTCCTGGTGACGGCTGTCCAAGAAGCGGTTTCCCTGGGAGCTTCTGCCTCTGTGGGCCTCTCAGCCCGCCCAGTGTGGCCGCCCGGGCGTGGCTCAGCCATGTCCCCTCCCCAGGTCCTTCCCGTGCCCCTCCCCTCCCCACAGTGGAATTGTTGAGGTGTGGCGAGTCTGTGCTCAGGACAATAAAGCTTGTGACAGGTCCAGGACCCCGGCAGTTGGCTTGTCTCCTCCTCTCCGTGGGGACCCTGGGCTTTCCGATCTCTCCCAATTCTTGGGCACCCTGGTGCCAGGAGATGGCCCCCGATCCTGCCCTCTGCCAGCTCATTCCTTCCCAGGTAGGCACGGCCTCAGAGGGGCTGGAGCTGAAGACATCTGGGGCTGTCCTTGTTCCAGGAGAGGCACCTTAGCAAGGACAGGCAGAGGACAGACCCAGAAAGGCTGCCGGAGAGGGCTGGTCCTGGGTTCACATGTGAACCTGCTGGAGGGATAAGTAGGCCTGCAAAAAAAAATCAACGGAAACAGTAATGGATCTGCTCATACACGTGTGATGAGTCCGATGAGGTTTCCAGCTTCAGGGGGCAAATTCTGGTTCCCGCAGCAGGCTTTCTGGAGAACAGATCAACAGCACAATGTGTTGCAAACTTTGTGGTCAAATAGACTTTCAAGTGGAGGTTGCCTCCCTGGAAGACGGAATGAGGATTTTTTTTTTTTTCTCCCCAAGATGAGTTTCACTCTGTCACCCAGGCTGCAGTGCAGTGGCATGATCTCTGCTCACTTCAACCTCCACCTCTCAGGTTCAAGCGATTCTCGTGCCTCAGCCTCCCAAGTAGCTGGGACTACAGGCGCGTACCACCACACCTGGCTAATTTTTGTACTTTTAGTAAAGATGGAGTTTCACCATGTTGGCCAGGCTGGTGTCGAACTACTGACCTCAAATGATCTGCCTGCCTGGGCCTCCCAAAGTGCTGGGATTACAGGTGTGAGCCGCCACGTCAGTTCCTCAAAATGTGTTTTTTAAAATTATTATTATTATTATTATTTTGTAGAGACAAGGGTTTCACTCTGTTGCCCAGGGTGGAGTGCAGTGGTGCAATCTCAGCTCAATTCAACTTCCACCTCCCAGGTTCTCGTGCTTCAGCCTCCTGAGTAGCTGGGACTACAGGCGCGTGCCACCACACCCGGCTAATTTTTGTATTTTTAGTAGAGACTGGGTTTCACTATGTTGGCCAGGCTGGTCTCGAACTCTGGAACTCAAGTGATACGCCCACCTCAGCCTCCCAAAGTGCTGATGTTATAGGCATGAGCCACTGCACCTGCCAGTTTTGTTGTTGTTGTTTTGTTTTGGTTTGGTTTTGTTTTTTTTGAGATAGGGCCTTGCTCTGTCACCAAGGCTGGAAGGCAAAGTCTCCATCATAGCTCACTGCAGCCTCCAACTCCTGGGCTCCAACAACCCTCTCACCTCAGCCTCCCAAAGTGTTAGGATTACAGGCATGAGCCATTGTGCCTGCCCAACTCTTTTTTAACTCTTTGATTTTGAGATCATTTTAGGCTTACAGAATAATTGCAAAAAATAGCGGCATTCCCATACATTCCTTCCCAGCTCCCCCTGACATTAACATCCCACATAACTGCAGTACAATGACCCAAACTAGAAAACGAACATTGGGCCAGGTGGCTCATGCTTATAATCACAGCACTTTGGGAGGCCGAGGCAGGAGGATCACTTGAGCCCAGGAGTTCAAGACCAGCCTAGGCAGCATATCAAGAATGTTGTCTCTTTTTTTTTTTTTTTTTTTTGAGACAGAGTTTCGCTCTTATTGCCCAGGCTGGAGTGCAATGGCACGATCTCAGCTCACCACAACCTCCGCCTCCTGGGTTCAAGCAATGCTCCCGCCTCAGCCTCCCAAGTAGCTGAGATTACAGGCGCACACCACCATGCCCAGCTAATTTTTGTATTTTTAGTAGAGACAGGGGTTCGCCATGTTGGTCAGGCTGGTCTCGAACTCCTGACCTCGTGATCTGCCCACGTCGGCCTCCCAAAGTGCTAGGATTACAGGCATGAGCCACCATGCCCGGCCACGTTGTCTCTTTAAAAAAAAAAAAAAAGCCGGGCACAGTAGCTCATGCCTGTAATCCCAGCACTTTGGAAAGCTGAGGCTGGTAGATCACCTGAGGTCAGGACTTTGAGACCAGCCTGGTCAACATGGTGAAACCCGTCTCTACTAAAAATACAAAAATTAGCCAGGCATGGTAGCATGCACCTGTAATCCCAGCTACTTGGGAGACCGAAGCAGGAGAATCACTTGAACCTGGGAGACGGAGGTTGCAGTGAGCCAGGATCGCGCCACTGCAACAGAGCAAGACTACCTGGGTTTAATGGTATGCACCTGTAGTCCTAATTACTTGGGAAGCTGAGGCAGGAGGATCACTTGAGCCCAGGAGTTTGAGGCTGCAGTGAGCCATGATCACACCACTGCACTCCAGCCTGGGCCACAGAGTGAGACTCCAACTCTAAAAATAAAAAAATAAAAATGGGTAAAGGATCCGAATACATCTTGCTCCAAAGAAGATGTACAAATGATCAATAACACGTGAAAAGATGCTCAACAACATGAGTCATTAGGGAATTGCAAATCAAAACCACAAAGAGATACTACTTCACACCCACTAGGGTGCCTGAAACTTTTTAAAAGACAGTAGCAAATGTTGACAAGGATGTAGAGAAATTTAAACTCTCATATATTGCTGGTGGGAATGTAAAATGGGGCAGCCGCTTCAGAAAAGTTTGGCAGTTCTTCAAAATATGTTTTGTTTTGTTTTTTAAGATGGAGTCTCACTCTGTCACCCAGGCTAGAGTCCAGTGGCACGATCTTGGCTCACCGCAACCTCTGCCTCCCAGGTTCAAGTGATTCTCCTGTCTCAGCCTCCCGAGTAGTTGGGATTACATGTGTGTACCACCACACCCAGATTTTGTATTTTTAGTAGAGACAGGGTTTCGCCATGTTGGCCAGGCTGGTCTTGAACTCCTGACCTCAAGTGATCCACCCACCTTGGCCTCCCAAAGTGCTGGGATTACAGGCGTGAGCCACCACACCAGTTCCTCAAAGTATATTTTTTTACTTTTTATTTTTTTTTTTTATTTTTTTTTTAGAGACAGGGGTCTCACTATGTTGCTCAGGCTGGTTGTAAATTCCTGGGCTCAAGCAATCCTCCCACCTCACCCTTCCCAAAGGGCTGGGATTACAGGCATGTGTCACCATGCCTGGCCCCAAAATGTTAAACACAGAATTACCGTATGACCCAGAAGTTTTACTCCTAACTATATACTCAAGACAAATTAAAGCATTTCCACAGAAAATCATGTACACACATGTTCATAGCAGCATTATTTGTAATAGCCAAAAAGTGGAAATAAGACAAATGTCCAATCAACAGACAAATGGATAAACCAAATGTGGTCTATCCATATAATGGAACATTATTTGGCCATAAAAAGGAAGGAAACGGCCAGGCGTGGTGGCTCACGCCTGTAATCCCAGCACTTTGGGAGGCTGAGGCGGGCAAATCACTTGAGGTCAGGAGTTCGAGACCAGCCTGGCCAACATGGTGAAACCCTGTCTCTACTAAAAGTACAAAATGATTAGCCAGGTGTGGTGGCGTGGGTCTGTAATCCCAGCTGTTCAGGGAGCTGAGGCAGGAGAATCACTTGAACCTGGGAGGCAGAGGTGACAGGGAGCCAAGATCACGCCACTGCACTCCAGCCTGGGCAACAGAGCTAAGACTCCGTCTCAAAAAAAAAAAAAAGGCCGGGCGCAGTGGCTCACGCTTGTAATCCCAGCACTTTGGGAGGCCGAGGCGGGCGGATCACGAGGTCAGGAGATCGAGACTATGGTGAAACCCTGTCTCTACTAAAAAATACAAAAAATTAGCCGGGCGTGGTGGCAGGCGCCTGTAGTTCCAGCTACTTGGAGAGGCTGAGGCAGGAGAATGGCGTGAACCCAGGAGGTGGAGCTTGCAGTGAGCCGAGATTGCGCCACTGCACTCCAGCCTGGGCGACAGAGCAAGACTCCGTCTCAAAAAAAAAAAAAAAAAGAATGGGCCGGGTGCTGTGGCTCATGCCACCAGCACTTTGGGAGGCTGAGACAGGCAGATCACAAGGTCAGAAGATCGAGACCATCCTGACCAACATGGTGAAAACTCATCTCTACTAAAATACAAAAAATTAGCCAGGCATGGTGGTGCACGCCTGTAGTCCCAGCTACTCGGGAGGCTGAGGCAGTGGAATCACTTGAACCCAGGAGGCGGAGGTTGCAGTGAGCCCCCACTGCACTCCAGCCTGGGTGACAGAGCAAGACTCCATCTCAAAAATAAAACCTGGGACTTCTCTTGCCCCACTTCTTCTTTTGCTCTGCCTGCGGGGGAGACATTGATCAACCCCTCCAGGTCCGATGGGAAAACATTTGCCTTCTCCTTTTGTGGGGTCCTGGGGTGAAGAACAGGAGGGGAGGCTGGAGGGTGGGTGACACCACGCCCCCACTGGGCGGCAAGAGAGCCAACAGCCAAGTCTTGCCTGTGATGCCTCCAACTCACCACCAGGTGTCACTCTCGGCCCTCTCACTGCGGCTTGTCCATTCCACCCTCTGGTCTAGGCTGGGCTTTAGGGCTGCAGGGCTGGAGACACAGGCCAGTTTTGCACGTGGGAGCAACAACGGGAACCCAAGTTTCCCGGTTCCTGGTCCCAGAGCTCCCTGTCCCTGTTGCCTCCCAGATTTGGTTCAGGTCTCTCTGTGAGTATCCGTGTGTGTCCACACTTCCATTCCTGGGAAAGAGGCCGGCCAGGGTGGGGACATTCATTCCCTCTCTGGGATCGCGCCAGGCCACGACTGCCCTGGCCTCCCTCCTCCCGCACAGTGCTGCCTCCCCTCCCTGCAGGCTGGGCTCCCTCCACAGAGCTGACCCTGGCCTGCCTTCCCGGTCCTGAACCCTCCCATCACGTCCCCCTTGCCAACCTCAGCTGGGCACTCACCCTGGTCCCACTCCCACTCCCCAAGAGAGGCTGGGAAGTGTTTTGAGACTGAAGTTGGGGTCCAGTGTAAATTCAGAAGGAACATGGTATAGGACGAATAACGAGGATGCTCAGTTCTAGAAGCTTCTCTGGAACCTTGGGTAAGGCTTTGGGCCCTTTCTCTGGAGCTACCAGCAAAGGGAAGGACTTGCTGCCTCCAGGATGGTTCCAGCCCCGTCTAGACCCGCTCCCAGCCGCCCTCTCCCACTGCCACAGGTTCCAGCTGGCCCCACGCACAGCTGTGCCTTGGTTTCCCAGCAGCTCCAAGCCTGGAGTTCACCAGGAGCACCTTCACAGCCCCGCACCGGGTCCGCAGCCTGGGTCCATCATATTCATCACACTCTGGGCCCTGTCCCCCACCCCCAGCTCAGGCCTCAGATCCTACCTCCAACCCCACACCCCTAGGCCTTTCCAAGTGACCCACACACATGCATACACTCACACACACACAGATACATATACACATAGAGACACACATACATGTACACATCATATATATACACACACACAGAGACACATATACACACATACACACATATACATGTACACACGTACACACATGCATACACATATACATACACAAACACTACAGACACATCTACACAGACACACACAAATACATACACATACACACAAACTCATACACATACACACACGAACACATAGACACATACACATAGACACATACACAAACACTACAGACACATGTACACATGCACAAATACATACACGTACACACAAACAGGCACACACAGACATACATGTACACATATACACATGTACACAGGTACACACATACACACATACACGTTACACACAAAGATGTATACTCACACATACACATATATACATACAAATATACACATAAATACTTATACATACATGCATACACACATACACACACACATATACATGCATATACATCCACACTTGTGCACACATATGCACGTGCACACACACACTTTCTTCACAGCCTGCAGAGACGCGCCCATTGGGGACTTGGTTCTCACCTCCCTCCCTGGAAGGGAATGCTGTGTGCACCGCAACAGATCTCTAACCTCTTTTTTTAAATTGACAAAAATTGTATCTATTTATGGTGTGCAATATGATGTTTTGAAATATGTATAAAGTGTGGACCAGCTACATCAAACTAATTAGCATATGCATCACCTCATTTGTCTTTTTGTGGGGAGTGTGCTGAAAACACTTAAAATCCACTCTCTTGGTACTTTTCAAGTTTAGAACACATTGTTATCAAGGATAGCCACCATGTTGTACTTGGATCTCTTGAACTTATTCCTCCTAACTGAAATTTTTGTGTGTTTTTTTCCTTGTGTGTGTGTGACAGGGTCTCACTCTGTTGCCCAGGCTGGAGTGCAGTGGTGCAGTCAGCTCACTGCAGCCTTCATCTCCGGGCTCAAGCCATCCTCCTGCCTCAGCCTTCCAAGTAGCTGGGAGTACAGGTGTGCACCACCATGCCCAGCTAATTGTTTGTATTTTTAGAGAGATGGGGTTTTGCCATGTTGCCCGGCCTGGTCTGAAACTCTTGGGCTCAAACGATTGGCCTGTCTCAGCCTCCTAGATTGCTGGGATTACAGGCATGAGCCACCACTGCCACCCCCATATCTCAGACTCTTAGCCCAGGGCGTGGCACACAGTAGGTGCCCACGAGTGGCTGTCAGATGGATTGATCAATTCCACCACTGCACACACTTCCACCTTCAATCTTGCTCTCCTCCTTAACTGCTTTCCCAGAGCTCCAGACACTGCCAGCTTGCCCCCGCATCCTGACAAACTGTCCTCTTTCTGTACCCTTTCCAAGTCACCTAATTGTCCTCATTTTTGTTTTCTTTTTTTGTAATTTGAGTTTATTTTACCATCTTGATCTGAAATGTTCAAGCTTTTGGCTATTGTTTTCTTCATTTATTTATTTAATATTTTTAGTAACTCTATTAATTGATTTCCTTCCTTCCTTTGCTCCCTCCCTCCTTCCCTTCTTCCTTCCTTCCTCCCTCCCTGCCTCCTTCCTTTCTGCCTGCTCTTTCTTTCTTTCTGTCTTTCTTTCTTTCTTTCTTTTTCTTTCTTTCTTTCTCTCTCTCTTTCTTTCTCTTTCCTCCCTTCCTTTGTCTCTTTTTTCTTTCTTTCTTTTTCCTTCTTTATTTCGAAGTGGAGTCCCACTCTGTCACCCAGGCTGGAGTGCAGTGGCGTGATTTCTGTTCACTGCAACCTCTGCTTCCCGGGTTCAAGCGATTCTCCTGCCTCAGCCTTCCAAGTAGCTGGGACTACAGGCATGAAGCCACCATGCCCAGCTAATTTTGTATTTTTAGTAGAGAAGGGTTTCACCATGTTGGTTAGGC
This sequence comes from Symphalangus syndactylus, assembly GCF_028878055.3. Lineage (NCBI taxonomy): Eukaryota > Metazoa > Chordata > Mammalia > Primates > Hylobatidae > Symphalangus > Symphalangus syndactylus. Next base: position 62,735,601 of record NC_072431.2, on the reverse strand, counting down.
TGGTCTCAACTCCTGACTTCAGGTGATCCACCCAGAATCGTTTTCTTTAAAACAACTTTTCTGTACTGGACATGGTGGCTCACACCTGTAATCCTGGCACTTTGAGAGGTCGAAGCGGGAGGATTGCTTGAGCTCAGGAGTTCAAGACCAGCCTGGGCAACATGGTGAAACCCCAGGCACGGTGGCACATGCCTGTAATCCCATCTACTGGGGAAGCTGGCGTGGGAGGATCACCTGAGTCCAGGAGGCCGAGGCTGCAGTGAGCTATGATCACACCACTGCACTCCAGCCTGGATGACAGAGTGAGACTCTGTCTCAAATAAATACATAATAAATAAATAAATAAATAAAGCAGTTTTTCTCTTTCTTTCTTTCGTTCTTTCGTTCTTTCTTTTATTTCAGTCTTCTTTACTTGAAAGTTTATCTCTTGTTCAGAAAATAAATATGGGCCAGGTGCAGTGGCTCATGCCTGTAATCCTAGCACTCTGGGAGGCTGAAGCAGGAGGCTCACTTGAGCCCAGGAGTTGGAGATCAGTCTGGGCAACATAGTGAGACACTGTATCTTTTTGGGATTTTTTTTTGGAAGGAGTCTCACTCTGTCACCAGGCTGGAGTGCAGTGGCGTGACCTCGGCTCACTGCAACCTCTGCCTCCTGAGTTCAAATGATTCTCCTGCCTCAGCCTCCTGAGTAGCTGGGACTACAGGTGCGCGCCACCACACCCAGCTAATTTTTTTGTATTTTTAGTAGAGACGGGGTTTCACCATGTTGGCCAAGATGGTCTCAATCTCTTGACCTCGTGATCCGCCTGTCTCGGCCTCCCGAAGTGCTGGGATTACAGGCGTGAGCCATCACACCCTGCCTGACCCCCTGTATCTTCTTAAAGAAAAAGGAAGAAAAGAAAAGAAACATGATATTCTTTCTCCCTAATGCCGGTTCTTCATCTGTGGTCCCATTCTCTGCACCGTCTCTCCGTCTCCTGGGTGGCCATCTCCATCTTCTCAGACTTACAGCTTTAATGTTTGTATTTTTAATCTTTTAATCCCAGACCTCAGGCACTGATCATCTATCTTCTTAAATCACATTTATTTTGTCACTTTATCATTATTTTAAACCTCTTAACTTTTATCTCTTGTGGAGAGTAACTTTTAAGACCAACTTCATAGCTGTTCATTTTAATTTTATATTTGCTTATTTTAACTTTGTAATACACATTAGCCCTCTCGTTTATAAAGTATTCATCTTATTGGTGCTAGTCTTTTAATTTCTTTCATCTTAACTATTTTTCATGATTAAAAAGAAAACTCTTGATTTTAAATCTTTGTCGTCTTTTTTTTTTTTGAGACACAGTCTCACTCCATTGCCCATGCTGGAGTGCAGTGGAGTGATCTTGGCTCACTGCAACCTCTGCCTCCTGGGTTCAAGCAATTCTCCTGCCTCAGCCTCCCACATAGCTGAGGATACAGGCACGCGCCACCACGCCCAGCTGATTTTTGTATTGTTAATAGAGGTGGGGTTTCACCATGTTGGCCAGGCTGGGCTCCAACTCCTGACCTCAAGTGATCTGCCCTCCTCGGCCTCCCAAAGTGCTGGGATTACAGTCGTGAGCCACCGTGCTTGGCCTGGCTCTTTCATTTTCTGAGCCTGAAAAGTCCTTATTTTTCTCAGTGATTACTTTTTAACCTTCCAGGCATTCATTCAATCCTCACAAAACTCTATGTGGCCAGCCCTGTTTGTGTGGTGTTGTTCTTGTTGTTATTTTTTTAGAGACAGGCTCTCACTCTGTCGCCAGGCTTGAGTGCCATGGTGTAATCATCATTCTGCAGCCTCGACCTCTTGGGCTTAAGCGATCCTCCTGCCTCAGCCTCTTGAGTAGCTGGGACTATAAGCATGCACCACCACGCACAGCTAATTTTTAAATTTTTTGGCCAGGTGCAGTGGCTCATGCCTGTAATCCCAGTGCTTTGGGAGGCTGAGGTGGGAGGATCGTTTGAGCCCAGGAGTTCAAAGCCAGCCTGGGAGACATAGCAAGACCCCGGTCTTTACGAAAAAAAAAAATTATATGTATAATTTTTTATTCTGCACTCCAGCTCTGTTGCCAGGCTGGAGTGCAGTGGCGCAATCTTGGCTCACTGCAACCTCCGACTCCCAGGTTCAGGCGATTCTTCTGCCTCAGCCTCCCGAGTAGCTGTGACTACAGGTGCGTGCCACCACGCCCAGCTAATTTTTACATTTTTAGTAGAGATGGGGTTTCACCATGTTGGCTAGGACGGTCTTGATCTCTTGACCTCGTGATCCACCCATCTCGGCCTCCCAAAGTGCTGGCATTACAGGTGGGAGCCACCGTGCCTGGCCTTATAATTTTTTAACTTCCTGTAGAGATGGGGTCTTGTTCTGTTGTCCAGGCTGGTCTCAAATGCCTGGCCCCAGGCAATCTTCCCACCTCAGCCTCCGGAGTAGCTGGGATTAGAGGCATGAGCCACTGCACCTGGCTGAGGGAGGGCTTTGGAGAAGAAAGGGCAGAGGTAAAGGGAGAGAAGGACTGGGCAGCCACTCGGCTCCCTCTTCAAGGAGAAGTGTGACATTCCGTGGCAAACTGTGACAAATCCACCTCTCCTAAACCCCGTTCAAGTTTGCTGTTCTCAGAGAAATAGGAAATTCTGCCATCTTGGTTTGGATTTTCCAAAAGCAGAGCCATAGAATTTGGGTGCCGTAGTTTGGGAGGTGATCCCAGGACACTGGTGAGGAGTGGGACAGGGAAGAAGCCACTAAAGGGGGCATTTATGACCAAGCACGGTGGCTCACACCTGTAATCCCTGCACTTTGGGAGGCCGAGGCGGGAGAATTGCTTGAGCTCAGGAGTTCAAGATCAGCCTGGGCAACACAGTGAGAACCCATCTCTATTAAAAATTTTAAAAATTACCTAGGTGTGGTGGCTCACACCTGTGGTCCCAGCCACTCAGGAGGCTGAGACAGGAGGATCGCCTGAGCCTATGAGGTTGAGGCTACAGTGAGCTGTGATCACGCCACTGCACTCCAGCCCGGGTGGCAGAGTGAGACCCTGTCTCAAAAAATAGTAATAGTAATAAATAAAATTTAAAAAATAAAAATAAAGGCAGGGTGCAGTGGCTCACGCCTGTAATCCCAGTATATTGGGAGGCCAAGGTGGGCAGATCGTCTGAGGTCAGGAATTTGAGACCAGCCTGGCCAACATGGTGAAACCCCATCTCTACTAAAAATACAAAAAATTAGCCGGGCCTAGTGGTGCATGCCTGTAATCCCAGCTACTTGGGAGGCTGAGGCAGGAGAATCGCTTGAACCCGGGAGGCAGAGGCTGCCGTGAGCCGAGATTGTGCCACTGCACTCCAGCCTGGGCAACAGAGCAAGAGTCCATCTCAAAAATAATAATAATAATAATAAAATAAAAAAATAAATAAAAATAAAGAGTGCATTTATGGGCCGGGCATGGTGGCTCGCGCCTGTAATCCCAGCACTTTGGGAGGGCCGAGGCAGTTGGATCACCTGAGGTCAGGAGTTTGAGACCAGCCTGGCCAACATGGTGAAATCCTATCTCTACTGAAAATACAAAAATTAGCCGGGCGTGGTAGCGGGTGCCTGTAATCCCAGCTACTCAGGAGGCTGAGGCGGGAGAATTGCTTGAACCAGGGAGACAGAGGTTGCAGTGAGCCTAGACTGTGCCACTGCACTCCAGCCTGGCCGACAGACCGAGACTCTGTCTCAAAAAAACAAAAACAAGGCCGGGCGCGGTGGCTCACGCTTGTAATCCCAGCACTTTGGGAGGCCGAGGCGGGCGGATCACGAGGTCAGGAGATCGAGACCACGGTGAAACCCCGTCTCTACTAAAAATACAAAAAATTAGCCGCGCGTGGTGGCGGGCGCCTGTAGTTCCAGCTACTCGGAGAGGCTGAGGCAGGAGAATGGCGTGAACCCGGGAGGCGGAGCTTGCAGTGAGCCAAGATCGCGCCACTGCACTCCAGCCTGGGTGACAGAGCGAGACTCCGTCTCAAAAAACAAAAACAAAAACAAACAATCATAAAGAGTGTGTTTATGAGCAGGTGAACTTTGGGGGTAGCTGGGGATGGGTCTTGCTGGGAATCCTCCATGAGGCTGGGGACGGGATGCCTCAGGCTCGTAGCTGGGATGTGTTTGGTTGCCAACTCCACCCCTCAGTGGTTGAGGTTCCCCTGGCATTCAGCCAGACTCCCTCCGAGAGAACAGATCTGTTTCTTCTGTGCCCAGGGTCTGCCACTGTGCCCTGCCCAAAGCAGGTGGTCTATGTGATGGTAGCGGAGACGTGGACCTCAGAAGCAAAGTGACTTCAGATCCCCAAGTGCCTTATGGAGCACCAACAGTCACTTCAGCCCCACACAGGGAACTCCTGGGGAAGGAGTCATGGGTCACATAGAGAAGACAACACAGTCCCTGCCCTCTGGGAGTGCCCAGCCCTTTTGAAGAAAGGTGACCTGTGTCAGCACCCACTGGCCAGGCACCATGCCTGTGTCCAGCACACGTGGAGTTATTAAGGTCCTCCTATAACCTGTAATCCCAGCACTTTGGGAGGCTGAGATGGGAGGATCGCTTGAGTTCAGGAGTTTGACACCAGCCTGGGCAACATAGCAAGACCCTGTATCTAAAAAATAATAATAATAATAATAATAATTGTTTTTTTTTTTTTTTTTTTTTTTTTTTTTTTTTTTTTTTGAGAAGGAGTCTCGCTCTTTCACCCAGGCTGGAGTGCAGTGGCGTGATCTCGGCTCACTGCAGGCTCCGTCCCCCGGGATTCATGCCATTCTCCTGCCTCAGCCTCCCGCGTAGCTGGGACTACAGGCGCCCACCACCTCGCCCGGCTAATTTTTTTGTATTTTTAGTAGAGACGGGGTTTCACCGTGTTAGCCAGGATGGTCTCGATCTCCTGACCTCGTGATCCGCCCGCCTCGGCCTCCCAAAGTGCTGGGATTACAGGCGTGAGCCACCGCGCCCAGCCTAATAATTGTTTTAAAGAGGAAATGCAGGTATTTAGAGACTGCCAGTCCTCTTTGCCCAGGTCTGTGCCAGGCCACATATGGGACTAGGAGGCACAGGGGCTGAGAAAGAAAGGGACTCGGCTGGGTGCGATGGCTTAAACCTGTCATCCCAGCACTTTGGGAGGCCGAGGTGGGAGGATCACTTGAGGTCCGGAGTTTGAGACCAGCCTGGGCAACATAGTGAGACCCGTATCTACAAAAAATAAAAAATTTGGTGTGCATGGTGGTGTCCACCACTAGTCCCAGCTACTCGGGGGGCCGAGGTGGGAGGATCACTTGAGCCCAGGAGGTCGAGGCTGCAGTGAGCTGAGATTGCATCACTGCACTACAGCCTGGGTGACAGAGCAAGACTTTGTCAAGAAAAAGAGAGAAAGAGAAGCAAAAAAGAGGGAGGGAGGGAAAGAGGGGAGGAGGGAGGGAGGCAGGAAGAAGGAAGGAAGGAAGGGAGGAAGGCAGGGAGGGAGGGAAGTAAGAAAGGAAGGAAGTCCATCCTAACTCTTTTTTGTTTTTTTTCTTGAAACGGAGTCTCTCTCTGTCGCCCAGGCTGGAGTGCAGTGGCTCGATCTCAGCTCACTGCAACCTCCTCCTCTCAAGTTCAAGCAATTCTTGTGCCTCAGCCTCCCGAGTAGCTGAGATTACAGGCATGCATCACCATGCCCTGCTAGTTTTTTTTTGTAGAGACGGGGTTTCACCATGTTGGCCAGGCTGGTCGCGAACTCCTGACCTCAAGCAATCTACCCGCCTCAGCCTCCCAAAGTACTGGGATTACAGGAGTGAGCTGCTGTGCCTGGCCACTGTTTTTTTTTTTGTTTTTTTTTTTAATTGAGATGGGGGTCTCGCTGTGTTGCCCAGGCTGGTCTGGAACTCCTGGGCTCAAGCAATCCCCCCACCTTGGCTTCCCAAAGTGCTGGGATTACAGGCATGAGCCACTGCACCCAGCCTCCATACTAACTCTTGATGAAGCCACAGTCCAGGGAGAGAGATGGGAGCTTCCTGGGAGAAGGGAACCACCTGAGAGGTTCAGGTCATATGGTCAGTGCAGACAGGAAGGGAGGAAGTAGCTCAGAGAAGCAAGAAATCTAGGAAGACTTTCTGGAGGAGGCAGTTTGGGGCTGAGATCTGGAGAACAGAAAGTAAATGTTTCCTGGTGGCCCCAGCCCTCAGGGACCATGGCCCTGGCTTGCCCCACTTTTCCTCTTATTGTACTCCCGTGAGGATCTGCTCTCTCCAAATACTGCAGGAGTTCATAAAGCCTACATGATCCTGCTGTGTGAGATACAGGGACCAGGTCTAATTCCAGCACTGAAGCCCTGAATGGCCTTGGGCAAATCTGTCCCCTTCTCTGAGTCTCCGTGTCCTCATCTGTTAAATGTGCTCATCAGGCACTTCACCCTTACACATTTGTTGTGAGGCTAAGGAGATCACTTGTGGTTTCTGAGCCAGAGGTGAGCAAAGCTCCGTAATGATCACACCACCCAGCCCCCTTAATTCACTGATGGGGAAACGGAGGCCCAGAGAGGCAAAGGTCACCAGGACAGCTACATCATCTTTCAAGCCTTGGCTCAAAGGCACTTTCTGGTGCCTCCAGGCCAAGCTGGTTGCTTCTGGCTTTGCTGTTTTTTTTTCTTTTTTGAGACAGAGTCTTGCTCTTCTGCCCAGGCGGGAGTGCAGTGGCAAGATCTCAGCTCACTGCAACCTCCACCTCCCGGGTGCAAGCAACTTTCCTGGACTCAATGAGGCTCCATAAGCTGTGCCTGCGACTGCGCCTTCGGAACGAAGGGAGTGTGCACGTCTCCTGAGAAGCTGGGTTCCTCCCAGGGTTGGTGGCGGAGGGGGGTGGGGGGTCCCAACCTGGGGAGGCGGGGGCTGCTGTCTTCTTTGGCACCTCGGAAATGTTAATTGAGCGAAATTATGCAAAGGAGCCCAGATTGGAAATGCTCATTTGGACCTCAACAAGGTGGCTACGTTAAAAATAGCAAGAGGGGCTGGGCGCGGTGGCTCACGCCTGTAATCCCAGCACTTTGGGAGGCTGACGTGGGTGGATCGCTTGAACCTGGGAGATCGAGACCAGCCTGGGCAACAGGGTAAAACCCCGTCCCTACTAAAAATTAGCTGGGCGTGGTGGGTGCATGCCTGTAATCCCAGCTATTCAGGAGGCTACTCAGGAGGCTGAGGCAGGAGAATCGCTTGAACCCGGGAGGCAAAGGTTGCGGTGAGCTGAGATTGTGCCACTGCACTGCAGCCTGGGCAACAGAGTGAGATTCTGTCTCAAAAAAAAAAAAAAAAAGTCAAGAGGAAGGAGTTCAGTTTGGGATTGGAGAGAGGATGCCAGGCCCTTTGTCCTAAGAGGTCCAGGCTCCTGGGCCCCTGAAGGGTCATCAGGACTTGGAGCCTGAGCATGGACCCTGGCTTTAACAGCCTGTGACCCCCACTGCACTCCTGCCCGCTGTAGTTCCTGCACTACAGCCCTTTCACACTCTGGACACCCAAGCAACAAATCTAACAATCAGATTGGTAGCTGACACCTGTAATCCCAGCACTTTGGGAGGATCGCTTGAGCCCAGGAATTCAAGACCAGCCTGGGCAACAGAGACCCCCTGTCTCTACAAAATAAAATACAACAATTAGCCGGGTGTGGTAGTAAGTACGTGTATTCTCAGCTACTCAGGAGTCTGAGGCCAGAGGATCACTTGAGCCTAGGAGGTAGAGGTGTCAATGAGCTGAGATCACACCACCGCATCCAGCCCGGGTGACAGAGCAAGGCCCTGTCTCATATAAAAATATTTTTAAAAAATTTTAATCAGATATGACCATGTCAATCCTCTGTACATAACCTGCGAAGGCTCCCCATTGCCCTCAGGATAAAGCCAGGCCTCTTAGTCCTGCACTCAAGGCCTGTCCTGCTGGGTCTCTTAGTCTCATCTCCTACCACATCTCACTGCTACCAGGAGCTCCATCTGCCAGCACCTCCCTTCCGATCCCCCAGCCTCACCCTGACTCTGAGCCTTAGCACAGGCCGTTCCTACCGCCTGGAACAGCAGCTCCTCTTTGTCACCAGAACAGCTACATCATCTTTCAAGCCCCGGCTCAAAGGCACTTTCTGGTGCCTCCAGGCCAAGCTGGTTGCTTCTGGCTTTGCTTTTTTTTTTTTTTTGCTGTTGTTTTTGAGATGGAGTCTCACTCTGTTGCCCAGTCTGGAGTGCAGTGGTGCAATCTCAGCTCACTGCAACCTCCACCTCCCGGGTTCAAGCGATTTTCCTGCCCCAGCCTCCCACATAGCTGGGATTACAGGTGTGCACCACCACACCTGGCTGATTTTTATATATTTATTTATTTATTTATTTATTTGAGACAGAGTCTTACTCTGTCACCCAGGCTGGAGTGCAGCAGTGCTATCTCGGCTCACTGCAACTTCTGCCTCACGGGTTCAAGCGACTCTCCTGCCTTAGCCTCCCGAGTAGCTGGGATCACAGGCATGCACCACCATGCCCAGCTAATTATTTTTTATTATATATATACAATATATATGTGTATATATATACCATATATATTGTATATATATGTATATATATACAATATATATGGTATATATATACAATATATATGTGTATATATATACAATATATATGTGTATATATATACACTATATATATATATATATATAGTATATATATATTGTATTATTAGTAGAGACAAGCTTTCACCATGTTGGCCAGGCTGGTGTCGAACACCCAACCTCAAGTGATTCACCCACCTCAGCCTCCCAAAGTGTGGGGATTACAGACGTGAGCCACTGTGCCTGGCCTGGGTTTGCTGTTTCTCCAGCACCTTCCAGAGGCTTCTCCTGTAGCACATGCTCTTGGGATTGAGGTGTCTGTGGGTTTGGATGTCTTAGACTACGTGTTCCCTGAGGTCAGAAGCTGTGTACAGGACATCACCTGGACCTAGCCCAGCTGACAGCAGCTCCTCCATCCTACCCAATGTATGGGGCATCTGATGGCAAATGACCCCAGGGCTGCCTCCCCGTGCCCTGCCCTGCATCTTCCCTTCAGAGACAGCTGAACCAGGCCCTGGTGACTTGCCCCCCGCCCCCGCCCACACCTCATCCTGTCCTCAAGGGCGCTTGGGGGACGGGAGGGACGTGTGGAGGGAGGCTGGTTATTAATTAAAAACCAAGTCATGCACAGATCCTGCTTCATTCCAATAAAAACCGTCAAGGGTATTAATTACCAGATCTGGCGATAGACGCGGGTTAGGTTTACTCAGGCCCGGTAAGGATGCTGGTGGCCAGAATATCAATGAACACCCGGACTCCTCGGCTCGGGGCCCTGGGCTGAGCACGGGCTGGGCAGGCGCAGGGCACCTTGGGGAGGACGAATCGTGATGAAAATAACATCGACGCCACTAAATGCTTCTCAACCAGCACTTCCCAAGTTCCAAGCAGGGGGCCACATACCACGGCTACATGCCTGATGTCATCTCACTCCCGAAAGCCTTGTGAAATGGATTCTATTTTTATCCCCATTTTGCAGCTAAGGGCATTAGGGTACAGAGAGGTTTTGTAATTCGATGGGGTCACACAGCTGGCAAGGGGCAGTGCTGGGATACCGGCCTGGGCTCTTTTTATTTTTGTTATATTTATTTACTTATTTATTTTTTAGGACAGGATCTTGCTCTGTCACCCAGGCTGGAGTGCAGTGGCACAATCACAGCTCACTGCAACCTCGAACTCCTGGGCTCAAGTGATTCTCCTGCCTCCACCTCCTGAGTAGCTGGGACTACAAGGACATGCCATCACGCCCAGCTAATTTTTTTTTTTTTTTTTTGAAACGGAGTTTCACTCTTGTTGCCCAGGCTGGAGTGCACTGGTACGATCTCGGCTCACTGCAACCCCCACCTCCTCGGTTCAAGTGATTCTCCTGCCTCAGCCTTCCGAGTAGCTGGGATTACAGAAACCCACCACCATGCCCAGCTATTTTTTTGTATTTTTAGTGGTGACGGGGACGCCATATTGGGTAGGCTGGTCTCGAACTCCTGACCTCAGGTGATCTGCCCACCTCGGCCTCCCAAAGTGCTGGGATTACCCTCATGAGCCACTGTGCCCGGCCACACCCAGCTAATTTCTTAGTAGAGATAGGGTCTCACTATGTGGCACAGGCTGGTCTCAAACTCCTGGCCTCAAGCGGTCCTCCCCCTTCAGCCTCCCAAAGTGCTGGGATTACAGGTGTGAGCCACCATGCCTGGCAGCCTGTGCTCTCAAAGTCCCAGAGGAGCTGGGCTGCGTCATCAAAGCAACCCTTCCTTGGACAAATGGGGAAACCAAGGCAGGAGAGGGCATCACTTGCAAAATCACACTCCACATTGGAGGAATGTCGACCATGTCCCCTGAGGCCCAGTATAGGACTCTCCTCCCACCAGACTAAGGGGTGGGGATCCTTGCCAGAAAGGGAGGGGTGTGGTCGGGCGTGATGGCTCACGCCTGAAATCCCAGCACTTTGGGAAGCCAAGGCGGATGAATCACCTGAGGTCAGGAGTTTGAGACCAGCCTGGCTGATGTGGTAAAACCTCATCTCTACTAAAAATACAAAAAAAAAAAAAAAAAAAAAAAAAAAAAATTAGCTGGGCATAGTGGTGGGCGCTTGTAATACCAGCTACTCGGGAGGCTGAGGCAGGAGAATCGCGTGGACCCGGGAGGCGGAGTTTGCAGTGAGCCGAGATCGCGCCACTGCGCTCCAGCCTGGGTGACAGACTGAGACTCCGACTCAAAAAAAAAAAAAAGAAAAGAAAGAAAATAGAAAGGGAGAGGGTGTAGGGGTCCCAGATAGGCCAGGATTTGGGGGTCAAGGCCACCTGCCACTTCCTGCCTCCCTCCTCACCTGCCTCCCTCCTCCCTTCATCCATCCATCCTGTCCAAACCCTCAGCAGCCCAGCACTCCTCTGTGTCAACCCTGGAAGGCGGTCTCAGCCCGGCACAAGTCCCCAGCGGCATTAAAATAGGCCTGACCTAAATACAAGCACAATGCCAGCGCTGAAAACACGGCTGTGTCAGCGGAAACTCCAGCTGGGTAGGAAAAAAAATACACTTTGGGATTCGCGCCATCCCCCCACCCCAGAAAGGGGGCCGGGCTGCCCCAGGGCCAGGGCCAGTGCCACCTACAGGACCCTAAGCACCAATAGTTCCCTAAACGTCCCCAAGTGTGGCAAAGTGGTGGATGAGAGAGGACTCTGCTTCTGTGGCCTGACAGACGGCGAGCTCACAAGGGGGTCAGGCAGCCCTCAGCAACCACTGCTGTCACTCGGGGGAAACTGAGGCTCTCAGAGGGGAGGTGGCCACCCGACGTGGCACAGCTTATAAGCAGCGGGAGTGGGACAGCTGCTTGATCTCCAGGCAGGAAGAGGAGAGGGACAGCAAACAGGCTCCTAATGCAGAAGCTTGGGCCTGTGACTCAAAACAAGTATTAGATGAACATGTGCTATCAAGAGGCCATTCATGCCTGTAATCCCAGCACCTTGGGAGGCCGAGGTTGGGGATCACTTGAGGTCAGGAGTTCAAAACCAGCTTGGCCAACATGACGAAACCCCTTCTCTACTAAAAATACAAAAATTAGCCAGGGGTGGTGGTGCACGCCTATAATCCCAGCTACTTGGGAGCCTGAGGCACAAGAATTGCTTGAATCCAGGAAGTGGAGGTTGCAGTAAGCTGAGATCGTGCCACGGTACTACAGGGTGAGACTCTGTCTCAAAAAAACAAACTGAAAAAAAAAAAGAGGCCCTTGACAGCCTTGAAGACCTTACTTTTAATTTTTATTTATTTATTATTATTATTATTTTTGAGATACGGTCTTGCTCTGTCACCCAGGCTGGAGTGCAGTGGTACGATCATGGCTCACTGCAGACTCGAACTCCTATGCTCAAGTGATCCTCGAATCTCAGCCTCCTGAGCAGCTGGTTCTACAGGCACATGCCACCACACCCAGCTAATTTTTTGTATATTTTGTAGAGATGGGGTCTCTCTATGGTGCCAAGGCTGGTCTCAAACTCCTGGCCTGAAGTGACCCTCCCACCTCAGCCTCCCAAAGTGCTGGGATTACAGGCATGAGCCACTGCGATTGGCCTGAAGGCCCTAACTTTCTCTTCAAACCAGAACTTGGCCGGGCGCAGTGTCTCATGCCTGTAATCCAAGCACTTTGGGAGGCTGAGGCAGATGGATCACCTAAGGTCAGGAGTTCGAGACCAGCCTAGCCACCATGGTGAAACCCCATCTCTACTAAACATACAAAAAAATTAGTCGGGTGTGGTGGCACACACCTGTAATCCCAGCTACTCGGGAGGCTGAGGCACGAAAATTGCTTGAACCTGGGAGGCAGAGGTTACAGTGAGCCGAGAGTACGCCACTGCACTCCAGCCTGGGTGACAAAGTGAGACTCCGTCTCTAAAAAAAATAAAAATAAAACCGGGCAGGGCACGGTGGCTCATGCCTGTAATCCCAGCCCTTTGGGAGGCTGAGGCAGGTGGATCAGGAGTTCAAGACCAGACTGGCCAACACAGTGAAACCCCGTCTCTACTAAAAATATAAAAATTAGCTGGGCATGGTGGCACACGCCTGTAGTCCCAGCTACTCAGGAGGCTGAGGCAGGAGAATCACTTGAACCTGGGAGGCAGAGGGAGCCTGTGCAACAGAGCCAGACTCTGTCTCAAAAAAAAAAAAAAAAAGAAATACATTATTTGCACACGAGGCACAATATGAATTATGTAGATTTGGCGATTCTGCACACGAGTGAAATGCTGTTATAGCTACACTTAAAGCCAGCATTGAATGATATAAAGATAAATGGTAAAGAATGAAATGGTAAAAGACTAATCATTTAGCATTTTAATGTTTCTTATTAAGAATGACATTAAATAGCAAATAGCAATTTTTTTCAAAATCATGATGTCAAGAGAATCAGCCCAAGGATGAAAGGAAAAAGTTTTGTATTTTAGTACCTTCGAGGACACATTTTTCCTGCTTTTTGAACAATGTGCCCCACACTTTCCTCTTGCAGTGATGTAGCCAGCCCTGGCCCTGGATCTGCACCATTCAGGGTAGGAAAAGAGAAGCATGTTTTCAGTGGTTTTCTTTTTCTTCTTTTTGTTTTTGTTTTGTTTTGGTTTGTTTTTTGAGACGGAGTCTTGCTCTGTCACCCAGGCTGGAGTGCAATGGCGCGATCTCGGCTCACTGCAACCTCTGCCTCCCGGGTTCAAGCGATTCTCCTGCCTCTGCCTCCTGAGTAGCTGGGATTACAGGGCACCTGCCACCACGCCTGGCTAATTTTTGTATTTTTTGTAGAGATGGGGTTTCGCTATGTTGGCCAGTCTGGTCTCAAACTCCTCACCTCAAGTGATCCACACGCCTCGACCTCTGCCTCGACCTCCCAAAGTGCTGGGACGATAGGCATGAGCCACCACTCCCGGCCGGGTGGTTTTCTTTTTCTTCTTTATTCAGTTCTTGGCAAACTAGGATAAGGAGGTGCCTCCTGCCCCCAGACCCACCCTGTCCTGGGGCTTGTAGTAAAGAGGTGGCAAATTTTCTGCTACATTTCAGGCAGGCTGGGATCCCGGGCACCAGGGAGCCCAGACATGCAAGCGGCAGAGCTGAGGCTGGCTGAGGAGGAGGGGCTCTGTCCTCTTTACAGAGCAATCTCGTTCTCCTGGCCTTGTGGCTGGCCCACCTGACGCTCCCCAGATGGCACAACCATCCCCATCCTGAGTATAGGAAACGAAGGTTTGAGGACTGGGTGCGGGGTTCACGCCTGTAATCCCAGCACTTTGGGAGGCCATTGCGGGAAGATCGCTTGAGCCCAGAATTTCAAGACCAGCCTGGGCAACCTAGTGACTCTCCATCTCTACAAAAAATAAATAAATAAAATTGGCTGGGCACATGCTTGTAGTCCCAGCCACTCAGGAGGCTGAGGTGGGAGGATCATTTGAGCCTAAGAGGTGGAGGCTACAGCGAGCTATGATCGAGCCACTTTACTCCAGCCTGGGTAACAGAGTAAGACCCTATCTCTAAATAAACAAACGAATAAAGAAACTGAAGTTTGGGCAGAGAAGGTGATAGGCAGAAAATCCCATGACTGCATCATATATGCAGATGTACACAGGACAGGTGGGGTCCACAGAAATGGGTCACACACAGGGATGACTCCATCTAACCCAGCACCTTTCCCACTGGTGGCCCAGTTAGGGAGCCCAGCCGGGTAACACCAAGCATGTGAGGGCCAGGGCAGCTGGGAACCTGAGCCTGTAGAACCCCGGGGCTTCCAAGAGGCCAGCCCAGGAAGGTGAGTGGGGCTGGTAAGTATTCCCAGGGGTTGGGCCTAATTTTTTGTTGTTGTTTTTGTTTTGAGACAGAGTCTCACTCTTGTCACCCAGGTGGGAGTGCTGTGACTCAACCTCGGCTCACGGCAACCTCCGCCTCCCAGGTGCAAGTGATTCTCCTGCCTCAGCTTCCCGAGTAGCTGGAATTATAAGTGTCCACCACCACGCCCAGCTAATTTTTGGATTTTTAGTAGAGATGGGGTTTCACCATGTTGCCCAGGCTGGTCTTGAACTCCTGGCCTCAGGTGATCCCCCTGCCTCGGCCTCCCAAAGTGCTAGGATTACAGGTGTGAGCCACCGTGCACGGCCTAATTTTTAATTTTAAATAGAGATGGGGAGAACACCGACTCTTACTAAGGTATTCCAGGGAGGAAGCTGAGCCAGCCGGCAGTGGAGACAGCTCCTGGACAGCAACCTCTCTCCGGGCCTTCTGGGTTGTTTCTCCCGAGTAGACAGCAGGAGCTGAGAGTCACAGCCCCACCCTGGTGTCCCTCCTGAGCCCCCAGCCCCTTGGCCTGCCTCTCACAGCTCCTGCCTTTAGCCACTTGCTCCAGCAAAGCCCTGGCAGCCTTAGACACTGGGTCAGGCCGTATGCTGGGTGCAGGGACTCAGAGAGCCCTCAGACAGGGCCCCTGCTGGAGAACCTCATGGTCCAATGGGGAAGGCAGATGGTTTCAAAGCACTGTGGGCTTGGGACGCCCAGACAGGCACCTGACCAGCCTGAGATCAGGGGCTCCTTCCTGGAGGCAGTGACCTGGGAGCTGAGGCCGCAGAGGCGAACAGAGCATTGCCAGGCAGACAAGAAGGCAGGGAGGACACCTACCCAGGTGGCCACTGTCTAAGACCCTCAGGGTTCTCTGAGTGCTGGCTGGTGTTGACTTGTATATCTGCCCAACAGCATCTCCAGGACCAGCCCCCAGTGACCCGTGGCAGCTCATGCCTCTCTAGCGCTCTGAGTTCAGGCTGTTTGTGCTGCTGTAACAAAATACCTGAGACTGGGCACAGTGGCTCACACCTGTAACCTCAGCACTTTGGGAGGCCAAGATGGGGGATCCCTTGGACCCAGGAGTTTGAGACCAGCCTGGGCAACATGGCAAAACTCGTCTCCACCAAATACAAAAATTAGGCCAGCATGGTGGTGCATGCCTGTAGTCCCAGCTACTTGGGAGGCTGAGGTGGGAGGATCCCTTGAACCCGGGAGTGGGAGGTTGCAGTGAGCTGAGATCATGCCACTGCACTCCAGCCTGGGTGACAGAGTGAGACACCCATCCCCCCAAAAAAATTATATTTTAAAAAAACATAAAAATAAAAACACAAAATAAAAAATATTTTAAAAGACAAAATACCTAAAACTGGAGAATTTATAAAGAACAGAAATTTATTTTCTCATGGTTCTAGAGGCTGGGAAGTCCAAGATCAAGGAGCCAGCAGGTTCACTGCCTGGGGAGGACCCTAGTCTCTGCTTCCAAGATGGCACCTTTTGGCTGCATCCTGCGTGGGGGATGAACTCTGCTCACACATGGCAGAAGGTGGAAAGGCAAAGGGGCCTAAGCTAGTTCCTTCCAGCCCTTTTATAAGGCACTAATCTGTAGGCTCATGCTTTCATGACCTAATTACTTCCCAAAAAGGCCCCACCTCTCAATACCACCACCACCATGAGTAAGTCTCAACATGAATTTTGGAAGAGACATCATCATTCAAATCATAGCATTCTGCTCCTGGGCCCCCAAAACTCATGTCCTTTTCATATTCACATATGACATACATTCATTCCAGCCGGGCACAATGGCTCACGCCTGTAATCCCAGCACTTTGGGAGGCCAAGGTGGGAGGACCACCTAAGCCCAGGAAGTTGAGGCTGCAGTGAGCCACGATTGCGCCACTGCACTTTAACCTGGGCAACAGAGTTAGACCCTGTCTCAAAACAAAACAAAACAAAACAAACAAGCAAACATACTAGTCATTTTATCCCAGTAGCCCTGAAAAGTCTTAACTGATTCTAGCATCAACTTTAGAGTCCAAGTCCATAGTCTCATCTAAATATTATCTACCTTCAGATATGGGTAAGATGCTAGGGTGTGTTTCATCCTGAGGCAAATTGTTCTCCTGCTGAGTCTATGAAATCAAACAAGTAAAGTGTTTCCAAAAGACAACAGTGGGCCAGGTACAGGACAGATGTTTCCATTCCAAAAGGGGGAAGTAGGAAAGAAGGAAAGGATTGAAAAAAAATAGAACAAGGGAAGAAGGAAAGGATAATAGATCCTAAGTAAGTCCCAAACCCAACAGGACAAACAACATTAAATTTTCCTGCTCTGTCACCCAGGCTGGGTTGCAGTGGTGCTAGCATAGCTCACTGCAGCCTCAGCCTCCTGGGCTTAAGTAATCCTCTGGCCTCAAGTGGCTGAGACCACAAGAACATGCCACCATGCCCAACTAAATTTTATTTTTTGGTAGAGATGAAGTAACACCATGTTGCCCAAGCTGGTCTTGAAATCCTGGGCTCAAGCAATCCTCCCAGCTCAGCCTCCAGAGCAGCTGGCACTATAGGCATGTGCTACCACACATGGATTTTTTTTTTTTTTTTTTTGAGACAGAGTCTCACTCTGTCGCCTAGGCTGGAGTGCAGTGGTGCAAGCTTGGCTCACTGCAACCTCCACCTCCCAGGCTGAAGCAATTCTTGTGCTTCAGCCTCCTGAGTAGCTGGGATTACAGGCATGAGCCACCACACCCTGCTAATTTTCGTATTTTTAATGGAGACAGAGTTTTGCCATGTTGCCCAGGCTGGTCTCAAACTCCTGGGCTCAAGTGATCCACCTGCCTTGGCCTCCCAAAGTGCTGGGATTACAGGTGTGAGCCAACGTGCTCAGCCTCTTACTAATCTTATTACCCTTGATATTTTCTCTCTCTCTGAGTGCAATGGTGCGATCTCGGCTCACTGCAATCTCCGCCTCCCGGGTTCAAGCGTTTCTCCTGCCTCGGCCTCCTGAGTAGCTGGGATTACAGGCGCACACCATCACACCTGGCTAATTTTTCTATTTTTGGTAGAGACGGGGTTTCACCATGTTGGTCAGGCTGGTCTTGAACTCCTCACCTCGTGATCCACCCACCTCAGCCTCCCAAAGTGTTGAGATTACAGGCGTGAGCCACCGGGTATTTTGTCTTAAACACACTTTTACAACCTGGCCAGTCTGAGAATTTTTCAAATCTTTATTCTGCCTCCCTTTTTATTATAAATTCTGTCTTTAGTTAATCCCTCTCTTGTTGCATTTTACTATCAGCAGTTAAGAGCAACCATGTAGCACCCTGAACACTTTGCTTGGAGATTTCTTCCAACAAATATATTAGTTCATCACTCTTAAATTCTACTTTCCACAAAGTACTAGGACATGGACAAAATTCAGCCAAGTTCTTTGCCATCTTGTAACAAGGATGACCTTTTCTCCAATAAAATATTTCTCATTGCTGTTTAAGACCTCATCAGAATTGCCTTTACCGTCCACATTTTTACCACCGTTCTGATTATGACCACATAAGTAATCTCTAAAAACATTAAGGCTGTCCCTGCAGCTTTCCTTTTCTTCTGAGCCTTCACCAGACCAGCCTCTACCTATTAGCCAGTTTCAAAGCTGCTTTCACATTTTTAGTTGTTGCTTATATAAACACCCCACTCCTGGTACCAATTCCTGTCTCACTCTGTTTGTGCTGCTATAGTAAAATACCTGAGACTGGATAATCTATATAAATAATAGAAATTTATTTCTAATAGTCTGTAAGCTGGGAATGCGAAGATTAATGCACCAGCAGGTTTAATGTCTGGGGAAGGCCCCAGTCTTTCCTTCTAAGATAGTGCCTTGAACACCATGTCCTCACATGGCAGAAGAGCTGGATGAGCAATAAAGGGCCTACACTAGTTCTTTCCAGCCCCTTTGTAAGGCACTAATTCATTCACAAGGGTAGAGCCCTCATGAGTTCACAAGCATAAAGCTCTCAACCATTTACCCCAAAAGGCCCCACCGCCCAATACCACTACAGTGGAGATGTTCAACTACAATGGAGAGGCCCACACACCACCCCTCATTTAATCATTAAAAATCTATTGAACTTGGCCGGGTGTGGTGGTTCACACTTGTAATCCTACCACTTTGGGAGGCTGAGGCAGGTGGATTTCTTGAGGTTAGGAGTTTGAGACCAGCCTGGCCAACATAGCGAAACTCCATCTCTACTAAAAATACAAAAATTAGCCAGGCGTGGTGGTGCACGCCTGTAATCCCAGCTACTCGGGAGGCTGAGGCAGGAGAATCGCTTGAACCCAGGAGGCAGAGGTTGCAGTGAGCCGAGATCACGCCACTGCACTCCACCCTGGGCAACAGAGCAAAGCTGTCTCAAAATCTATTGAAAAATCTATTGAGCTTCTTCAAGCAGTGTTTTAGATGCAAGACATAGATCAGAGAACAAGACAGATCAGAGCTCTGCCCTCATGGGGGCACCCAGCTGGAAGGGTGTGAGAAGTTGGAGAGAGATAATTTCAGCCATCAGAGGTGACAGGAGCCCCCAGGTCCCACAGGGCTTCAGATGGAGAAGACCTAGACAGACTGTTTCTCAGAGTTGAATGTTGCTTTCAGGGAGCTTGAGCAGGAGACCCAGAGGTCCAAAAGAATTGTGGAGCACCTCTAAGGAGGTCCCAGCAGTCAGGGGACTGGAGACCCAGGGCAAGCTTCTGAACAAATTAGAAAGTGGCCCTGCTCAGCTGGGCCCGGTGGCTCACGCCTATAATCCCAGCACTTTGGAAGGCCGTGGCAAGCAGATCACGAGGTCAGGAGTTCAAAACCATCCTGGCCAACATGGTGAAACCCCGTTTTTACTAAAAATACCAAAAAATTAGCCAGGTGTGGTGGCGTGCGCCTGTAGCCCCAGCTACTCGGGAGGCTGAGGCAGGAGAATCGCTTGAACCTGGGAGGCAGAGATTGCAGTGAGCCGAGATTGTGCCATTGCACTTCAGCCTGGCGAAAGAGTGAGACCCATCTCGAAAGAAAGAAAGAAAGTTAGAAACAAAGGCCGGGCGTGGTGGCTCACGCCTGTAATCCCAGCACTTTGGGAGGCCGAGGCGGGCGGATCACAAGGTCAGGAGATCGAGACCATCCTGGCTAACACGGTGAAACCCCGTCTCTACTAAAAATACAAAAAATTAGCCGGGCGAGGTGGCGGGCGCCTGCAGTCCCAGCTACTCGGGAGGCTGAGGCAGGAGAATGGCGTGAACCCCGGGGGGCGGAGCCTGCAGTGAACCAAGATCACGCCACTGCACTCCAGCCTGGGCGACAGCGAGACTCCGTCTCAAAAAAAAAAAAAAAAAAGAAAGTTAGAAAGAAAGAGAAAAGAAGGAAGGAAGGAAGGAAGGAAGGAGAGAGAAAGGAAAGGAAAGGAAAGGAAAGGAAAGGAAAGGAAAGGAAAGGAAAGGAAAGGAAAGGGAAAGAAAAGAGGCCCTGCTCTAGGCAGATACTGCAGTGGGGTGCCAAGCCTGATGAGCTGACCAGTAGGGGCAGGTCCACTCCACTGAGACTTGGTGAGCTGAGTGTATCTGCACTTGAGCTTCCAGTTTGACCCTGGAGCACAGCCTGCCTAACCCCTAAGCCCTGGCTCAGCAGGTCCCTAGGCTGAGGTCCAGACATTCACTATGTCTGTCCTCTCAGGTTCCTGGAATGCCTTCCCGCTGGGCCACTTAAGATACAGGGGTCTGGGGCCGGGGCCAGGTCGTGCTCCTGACCTCAGGTGATCTGCCCACCTTGGCCTCCCAAAGTGCTGGGATTACAGGCATGAGCCACCGTGTCCGGCCTAAATTAACACTTTCATCTTTGATGCACCCTCTGGTCCCATGACTGCCTGGGCATTTCCAAGGTCCCTCCGCCAAAAGTTTCCTTTTTCCTTTTCTCAGGAGTCCCCTTCTACACTCTAGTTATGTCACTGCAGAGGCCTTCTCTGTCACATGTGCCTCTCAATGGGCTAGTGGAGAGGGGCAGGCAGCTTGGGGACAGGGGGGCTGTGGGGACAACTTCCAGATCATAGAGACAGGAGCATTGTGCCTCTTTAAAAAAAAATTTTTTTTTGACCAGGCATGGTGGCTTATGCCTGCAATCCCAGCATTTTGGGAGGCCAAGGCAAGAGGATTGCTTGAGGCCAGGAGTTCAAGACCAGCCTGGGCAACATGGTGAGAGCCCATCTCTACAAAAAATACAAAAAGCTGGTCATGGTGGTGTGCATATGGTCCCGGCTGCTCAGGAGATTAGGGTGGTAGGATGGCTTAAACCTGAGAGGTTGAGGCTGCAGTGAGCTGTGATCACGCCACTACACTCCACTAGGTACCCGAATTGAGACCCTGTCTCAAAAAAATTTATTTTTTGGATTGGAAGCAGTGGCTCATGCCTGTAATCTCAACACTTCAGGAGGCTGAGACAAGAGGATCACTTGAGGCCAGGACTTCAAGACCAGCCTGGGCAACATAGCCAGACCCTGTCCCTAAAAAAATTTTAAAATTAGCCAGGTGTGGGGATCCATGCCTGTAGTACCAGCTACTCAGGAGGCTGAGGTGGGAAGATCACTTGAGCCCAGGAGTTTGAGGCTGCAATGAGCTATGATTTCACCACTGTGTTTCAGCTGGGATGATGGAGCGAGATTCTGTCTCTAAAAAACATTTTAAGCCACGAAAGCACCAGTTAAGTGTCTGTCCACCCCTGCGAGTTGCTGAGGTGGTCCCTGTAGTCCTGACCAGCTTCCTAGTTCCTGGAGGACCCCCAGGTTGGGCTAAGTCCCCAGGGCCAGGGTCACCTGGGAGAGTAGGGGGTAGGCTGTCCCTGGGCTGGGGGCCTCGGCCGAGGGATCAGAAACAGGTCGTCTGCGAGCTTTCCCAGGGCTCTGAGAAGTCACGGCCCCACCGCCTCCATGTGAGCCTGCATTCTCTGCTCGTTTATTTATTTTCAGAGCAGGAAAGTGGATTTGAAACGCTCCTCCTGAATGTTTACCCCTGGGGGAATGTCGGGTTTATGAATAATGCACCACGTCAGGGACTGGGGGCCCCGTCGGGCTCCATCCTGTCCCAGGAAGGCTGCGAAGTTGCCACAGACAGGCCCTGGACAGATTCCTGCCCCACCACTTGCTGCTCTGTGAGTCTCGGCGAGTCTCTCTAAGACTCAGCGTCCCCAGCTGAGCCGGGGTGTAGCCGGGTGCAGTGGCTCATGCCTGTAATCCCAGCACTTTGGGAGGCCAAGGCAGGTGGATCATTTGAGGTCAGGAGTTGGAGACCAGCCTGGGCAACATGATGAAACCCTGTCTCTACTAAAAATACAAAAATTAGCTGGGCGTGGTGGTGCGTGCCTGTAGTCCCAGCTACTCTGGAGGCTGAGGCAGGAGAATCGCTTGAACCCAGGAGGCAAAGGTTGCAGAGAGCCAAGATCACGCCACTGCACTCCAGCCTGGGCGACAGAGTGAGACTCTGTCTCAAAAAAAAAAAAAAAAAAAAAAAAAAAACAGGGGTGTCTGGCCAAGCATGGTTGGCTCATGCCCGTAATCCCAGGACTTTGGGAGGCCAAGGAGGGAGGATCACTTGAGTCTAGGAGGTCAAGACCAGCCTGGGCTGGCCAGGCACCGTGGCTCACGCTGGTAATCCCAGCACTTTGGGAGGCCAAGGCAGGAGGATTGCTTGAGGCCAGGAGGTCAAGACCAGCTTGGGCAACATAGCGAGACCCCATCACTACAAAAAATACAAAAATTAGCTGGGCGTGATGGCATGCATGTGGTCTCAGCTGGTCAGGGGACTGGGGTGGGAGGATGGCTTTAGCCTGGAAGGTTGAGGGTGCTGTGAGCTGTGATTGCGAGGATTGCTTGAGCCCAAGAGTTTGAGACCAGCCTGGGCAATAAAGCAAGACTTCATCTCTAAAAAAAAAAAAAAAAAAAAAAAAAAAAAAAAAAAAAAATTTTAATTACTTTATTTTATTTTATTTTATTTTATTGAGACAGTCTCACTCTGTCGCCCAGGCTGGAGTGCAGTGGCGCTATCTGAGCTCACTGCAATCTCCACTTCCCGGGTTAAAGTGATTCTCCTGCCTCAGCTTCCCCAGTAGCTGGGACTATAGGCGTGTGCCACCGTGCCTGGCTAATTTTTGTATTTTTTATTTTTTTATTTTTTTAGACAGAGTCTCACTCTGTCACCCAGGCTGGAGTGCAGTAGCGTGATCTGGGCTCACTGCAAGCTCCGCCTCCCGGGTTCTTGCCATTCTCCTGCCTCAGCCTCCCGAATAGCTGGGACTACAGGTGCCCACCACCACGCCCGGCTAATTTTGTATTTTTAGTAGAGATGGGGTTTCACTGTGTTAGCCAGGATGGTCTCAATCTCCTGACCTTGTGATCCGCCTGCCTTGGCCTCCCAAAGTGCTGGGATTACAGGCGTGAGCCACTGCGCCTGGCCTAATTTTTGTATTTTTAGTAGAGACGGGGGTTCACCATGCTAGCCAGGCTGGTCTTGAACTCCTGACCTCAGGTGATCTGCCTGCCTTGGGCTCCCAAAGTGCTGGGATTACAGGCATGAGCCACCATGCCCAGACAGAAAAAAAAAAAAGAAAGAAAGAAAGAAAGAATCCTTTGGAGCAGGGTGGAGAGTCAGGCTGGGAGCAGTGGAGGAGCCACAGGGCCACAGGACCCCAGGCACACGGCACTCCTGTCTCCACCCACTCCTTCAAGCTCTGAGAGGCAGTGACCTCACGCTACTTCCTATCACAATATTTACCAACAGCGCTGCAATTGAGCCAAGCAGCTTGGCAATTATAATCATGTTATCATTATTGCTGATAATTCTGATCATAAGCATAAATTATAAACAGGATCAAGGCGCAGCGGGTAGGAGCAGGCGGCGGGGACACCTCTGGGAGGGTGTGGGAGTGAGACGGGCCTCCCTTCCCACTCAGCCCCTCCTGCTTCTGGCCGAGTATTCCCTCCTGAGGTCCGGCCCAGGGATACTGACCATGACTCCAGGTGGGCCTTTTCCTGCCAGGGTCCCGGGCTGTCCTGACCACCTGTCACAGAGCCCTGCTATGCCTCACACAAACTATTAAGGTGCGATTACTGCGGAGACGGTCGTTCCAAATTGATCTTTCAGTTACTCCACAGCTGCAACCATGGAGACGGCCCCAGCTCAATTACATGCCTCTCTCTTTTCTTTAAAGATTGCAGCGGAGGAGAATTGGAGAAGAATAAGGCAGTGGTATCAGGTGCAGGAACGCCGAGAGGCAGAGGCGACAGAGCCAGAGACGCGGGATGGGGGCAGATAGAAAGCAGGGAATATGGAGACCCCCAGAGACAGAGAGACAGAGACGGCGGAACTAACCGAAATGGAGAGAGAAGCTCAGAGATACCCCAGGAGAGACACAGACCAGAGACAGAGAGAGACAACAGATCTGAGGTAGCTGGGAGAGATACAGGCTCAGAGATGGAGGTCGGGGGATGACAGAGAGCTGATGTAGACAGACAGACAAAGGCAGAGAGATTGGAAGCAAGAGGGCTGGACAGGAAGGATCAGAGGCCAAGGCAGAAACAAGAGACTAGAAACAGAACCCCCTCTATATCCCCCACATCTTTTTCAATTTTTTTTCTTTGGAGATAAGGTCCAGATTTATCGTCCAGGCTGGAGTGCCATGTTGTGAATTTGGCTCACTGCAGCCTCCACCTCCCGGGCTCAAGCCATCCTCCCTCAGCCTCCCAAGTAGCTGAGATTACAGGTACGTACCACCATGCCCAGCTAATTCTTGTATTTTTAGTAGAGATGGGGTTTCACCATGTTGCCCAGGCTGGTCTCAAACTCCTGGGCTCAAGCAATCCTCCTGCCTCGGCGTCCCAAAGTGCTGGGATTGGAGGCGTGAGCCACTGTGCCTGGCCACCCCGCTGCATCTTACATCATGAGAGGACTGCATAAAAGACAGCAACAAACAGGTGGAGAGAAACAGAGAAAAACAGACCAAAGAGTCACCCGACAGCAGACTGACGGAGACTTTTCACTCATTCGTTCATGCATTTGTTCACGCAGCAAATGTTTGCAGAGTTTACCATAGCTGGTGCCAGGCATGGGGGACACCAAGGTGCTCACAGACTCCTCAAATCTGCCCCCACATGGAGCTTAGAGTTTAACGGGTGAGTCAGACAGGGATCAAATAGGCACTCAAGCAACATAAAATTTTCACTGGGGTTGGGCGCGGTGGCTCATGCCTGTAATCCCAGCACTTTGCTTGAGGCCAGGAGTTTGAGACCAGCCTGTGCAACATGGTGAGGACCCCATCTTTACAAAAAATAAAATAATTAGCTGGACGTGGTGGTGTGTACTTGTAGCCCCAGCTATTAGAGAGGCTGAGGCAGTAGGATCACGTGACCCCAGGAGGTCAAGGCTGCAGTGAGCCATGATCATGCCACTGCATTCCGGCCTGAGCAACAGAGGAGCTAAGGCTTGGTGGAGCGGCCTGGGGAGGCGGTCAGGAAGGCCAAGGAGGACATGGGTAGAGGCAGAGTGAACGCAAAAACATCGTGCAAAGGCCACTGTCACTCACTAAAGGAAAGCAAAGGTTTGGATCCAAAGTTCTGGGATCACAGGCATGAGCCACCGCGCCCGGCCCTTGGAAATAAATATTCTCACAGGCTGGGCGCAGTGGCTCACACCTGTAATCTCGGCACTTTGGGAGACTGAGGCAGGTGAGGTCAGAAGTTTGAGACCAGCCTGGCCAACACGGTGAAACCCTGTCTCTACTAAAAATACAAAAATTAGCTGGGCGTGGTGGTGCGTGCCTGTAATCCCAGCTACTCCGGAGGCTGAGGCAGGAGAATCGCTTGAACCAGGGAGGCAGAGGTTGCAGTGAGCTGAGATCGTACCAACGCCCTCCAGCATGGGTGACAGAGTGAAACCCTGTCTCAAAAAAAAAAAGAAATATTCTAGCATGTGCTGAAACTCCTGGCCCAGTGGGTCTCTGGTGTGGAGGGGAGAGCAGCATATTGAGTTGGTTCACGATTCGCATAGGGCTGGAGGGACGTGGCCTCGGCATCCCCCACTCCCTCCCCAAGCTGAATAGGGTGCCCTCTCTGGTCGCCGTGCCCAGAACCCCTTCATCACTGCACGCACCCCACCTGCTGACCCAGAGCTCCCAGGGGCAGGGACTGGGTCTACGTGATGCCCAGCACAGAGAGGGTGCTTTGGTGGAATCATGTCTCAGGGCCAGCGTGGCCCAACCAGATGCCAGACCTGGCTGCTGGTCTGGGCCTGGGCAGCCGGTGTCAGAGGAGCTGGTGCTGGGAGCTTGCTGGCTCAGGGGACGTGGCCCCAGTAGACATGGCTGTGGGCTGGTGCTGCACAAATGTCAACGTTTAAATGGCCCTCCAAGAACATGGAGGTCCATGTACCCCAAACTTTAATGTGCATTGGAAAAATCTGGGGACTGTGTTTTATTTTATTTTATTTATTACTTTATTGAGACAAGGTTTTGCTTTGTTGCTTAGGCTGGAGTGCAGTGGTAGCACACTGCAGCCTGGAGCCTCTGGGCTCAAGCAATCCTCCCACCTCAGCCTCCCAAGTGGCTGGGACTATAGGTATGTGTCACCATGACCAGCTAATTTTTTCCTTTTTAAATATTTTGGGGCTGGGCATGGTGGCTCACACCTGTAATCCCAGCAGGAGGATCACTTGAGGTCAGGAGTTCGAGACCAGCCTGGCCAACATGGCGAAACCTCATCTCTGCTAAAAATACAAAAATTAGCCAGGCGTGGTGGTGTACGCCTGTAGTCCCAGCTACTTGGGAGGCTGAAGCAGGAGAATCGCATGAACCTGGGAGGTGGAGGTTGCAGTGAGCTGAGATCGCGCCACAGCACTCCAGCCTGGGTGACAGAGCGAAAGTCTGTCTCGCAATCTGCCAGCCTCGGCCTCCCAAAGTGCTGGGATTATAGGCATGAGCCATGACGCCCAGCCTCATGTAAAGTTTTTAGCAGCAATAAATTAGAGTCAGCATTCAATAATTGTCAGTTGCTACTTCAGCATTTTCTTTTCTTTTGTTGTCTTTTCTTTTCTTTTTGAGATAGGGTCTTACTCTGTTGCCCAGACTGGAGTGCAGTGGTGAGATCACAGCTCACTGCAGCCTCAAATCCTGGGCTCAAGCAATCCTCCTGCCTCAGCCTCTCGAGTAGCTGGGACTACAAGCATATGCCACCATGCCTAGTGAATTTATTTATTTATTTATTTATTTATTTTTTAGAGATGGGGTCTCACTATGCTGCCCAGATAGGTCGTGAATTCCTAGCTTCAAGTGATCCTCTCACCTTGGCCTCCCAAAGTGCTGAGCTTACAGGCATGAGCCACCACTCCCAGCCTCAAGTCTTATTTTTAAAGAATAAATAGCAATGTATCAGATAAACTTGTCATCCTGAAAAGACAGAGAAGGCCAGGGAGACAGGAAAAAGGAATGGCAGGTGTCTGGCCAGGAGCTTTAAGGGCCACACGCTGCCTCCACACACTCCTGGGCTGCTGTGGGTTTGGCCTGCTTTTGCAGTCCTGCAGTTTGCTCCCCTTGAGGGCATTGAGTTCACCATCCTCACCTTTGGTCCTTTGTGGTCACATCTGGGGCAGCAAAACCCAGGTTCCCTCTGAAGTTGCCCCCAGGTGCAGAGAACGGTTACCTTGTTAGAGATGACGGGGCGATCCATCTACCTGCTCCTAGGTCCCCTTGGCATGTTTCCTTCAAGGAACCAAGCGAGAGGAGGGGAGAAGTGGTCCAGGATTGGGGGAAATAAAGTGATGCTTACAGGAGGTCAGGGACCCAGCCGTGAGCCCGAATGCCAGGGGAGCTGAAGGCTAGGTTCATATGGGCATTGCTTCCTGGTGGCCAGTTCTGCACTGGGCCAGGAGGAAGAGGCCAGCTCGTCCTTAGGATGCCCAGGTACACACTCACTTCTGCAAATGACCTGCATCCTGCATTCCCATCTGTGAAATGGGATAGTCCCACCCACTGGCCAGAGGGTCCTCAGTAAGGTTCAGTGAACAAGAGTGTGGATAGCAAAAGCTTTACCAGGCCTCAGTTCCTGTGACTGTGAGGCAGCAGAGAGGAAGGCATGAGAGGGGCCTCAGTTTCGATATCTGCCTAGTAGGGGGAACCTGGCCAGGGCCCACAGGAGAAGAGCTGGGGCCTGTGAGGGGCAGAGGTGATTGGAGTCTGGCGATGTGGGGTTTTTTGTGGTCAAGGGGCTTGACAAAAGGAAAAACTTCTACGGATGGGGAAAAGCCACTGGCAAGAATTTCTCTTTTTTCTTTTTTTGAGACAGAGTCTTGCTCTGTCACCCAGGCTGGAGCACAGTAGTGTAATCACAGCTCACTGTCATGACAGCCTTGACTTCCCCAAGCTCAAGCCATCCTGTCACTTCAGCCTCCTAAATAGCTGAGACTACAGGCACGCACTACTACACCTGGCTAATTTTAAAATTTTTTGTAGAAATGAGGACTCGCTCTGTTGCCCAGGCTGATGTTAAGTGATTCTTCCGCCTTGGCCTCCTAAAGTGTTGGGATTACAGGTGACAGCCAGTCCAAAACCACCTTATCTTATCTTTCCTTTCCTCTCTTTCTTTCCTTCTTTTCTGTCTCCCCTCCCTCCCTTCTTTCCTTCCTTCCTTCATTTCTTTTTTTCGACAAGTTCTCACTATGTTGCCTAGGCTGTTTTCAAACTCCTGTGCTCAAATGATCCTCCTGTCGCAGCCTCCTACAGTGCTGGGATTACACGTATGAGCCACTGCGTCTGGCCAGAATCTCACCTCTCTTCTCTTCCCTTCTCATCTCTTCTCTTTTCTGTTCTCGTCTCTTCACTTCTCTTTCCCTTCCCTCCCCTCCTGACCCTTCCCTCCCCTCCCCTTCCCTACCCTCTTCTTTCTTTCTTTCTTTCTTTCTTTCTTTCTTTCTTTCTTCTTTTTTCTTTCTTTCTTTTTTCTTTCCTTCCTTCCTTCCTTCCTCCTCTTTCTTTTCTTTCTTTCTCTTTCTTTCTTCCTTCCTTCCTTCTTTCCTTCCTTCTTCCTTTTTCTCTCTCTCATTCCTTCCTTCCTCCCTCCTTCTCGCCCTCCTTCCCTTCCTTTCTTTTTCTCTCTCCCTCCCTCCCTCTTTTTTTCTTTCTCTCTCTTTCTCTCTCTCTCTCTCTCTCTTTCTCTCTCTCTCTTAGAGACAGAGTGTCACTATGTTGCCTAGGCTGGTGTCAAACTCCTGGGCTCAAGCGATCCTCCCGCCTCGGCCTCCTAAAGTGCTTAAGCCACTGTGCCCGGCAGTGTTTGCTACAGTGGGTTACAGTAACAGAACATTTTTCCACTAAACTCCTCTCTCAGTGAAGGGAGCCATTGTTGTCCTTCTCAGGAGAAGGAACTGAACTCAACAACAATGTGAATGATCTTGACCTTGTCCTTAGGAAGAGCAATTCAAGCTAAAACTCTGAATTGGACTTAGTTACTAGATGAAGCCAACCAATAAAACAATCAAGAACTATCCTTGATCGTTTACTATGCACCAGACACCACACAAGACATTTTTCCTCCATTGTGTGTCATTTGACCCTCACAGCGATCTTACAAAGCCAGTTCTATCTTAGCTGCATTTTACAGATGAGGAAGCTGAAGCCCAGAGAGGCTGGTTGACTTGGCTAGGATGCATGTGGAGCCAGATGTCATTCCCAGATGTGGCCGAGCGGGGGCTGGACGTGCCAGTGTTGTACCACACTGCCCCCTGCTCTCTGCCTGGGTGAGGCTGGGGTCATGCTGGCTGTTTGGCTCGCAGGGAGCAGAGAGGTCTCCCAGAGGCTGCAGGGAGCACGCCCCTTGAATCACCCCTGTTCCGGATTCTACCTGCAGAGGGCAGTATTGAGCATACACTCATGCTTCCCTACCAAGCCTCAGTTCCTCCAAGCCCTGGGGTGTAGGACTTGGGGTCAGGGAAACATTCGGCCTTCAAACCAACTGGGCCCACGGAGGGCGTGCCCTAGCCCTGACACCGCACGGGCCGGTGCAGACATCATGGGGGTACCACAAGTCAGTGTGCGGCAGCTCCATCCTTTCGCCCATACCCAGCAGCTCCACTCACAGGGCCGCATGTTTTTTGTTTTTTGTTTTTTTTGGGGGGTGGGGAGACAGAGTCTCGCTCTGTCACCCAGACTGGAGTGCGGTGGCACAATCATAGCTCATTGCAGCCTCCATCTCCTGGGCTCAAGCAATCCTCCTGCCTCAGCCTCCTAAGTAGCTGGGAACACAGGTGCGCACCACCACGCCCAGCTAATTTTTTTGTATTTTTAGTAGAGACGGGGTTTTGCCATGTTGGCTAGGCTGGTCTCAAACTCCTGACCTCAAGTGATCCACCCACCTCGGCCTCCCAAAGTGCTGGGATTACAGGTATGAGCCACCGCACCCGGCCAGGGCTGCATGTCTTTAAGTACGTGACTTTACCCCACTGTAACATGAGGCCAATAGTACCCACCTGACAGGCTTAGCGCAAGGCTTAGAGAACTTAAATGCAACCAACCCAGCACCTAGGAGATGCTTGACAAGCAGGGGCCAATCACCAGTGTTATCTACCATGGGGGCCACACTGTGGTCCAATGAGAAGTTGCAGGAGGAGGGAAGTGGAGACTCACAGAGGAAAACTGACTTG
The DNA here is from genome assembly GCF_028878055.3 of Symphalangus syndactylus. Taxonomy (NCBI): domain Eukaryota; kingdom Metazoa; phylum Chordata; class Mammalia; order Primates; family Hylobatidae; genus Symphalangus; species Symphalangus syndactylus. Next base: position 62,705,513 of record NC_072431.2, on the reverse strand, counting down.
CTCAAGGTCATGCAGGTGATTAGACAAAGAGGCAGGGGCCAGGTGCGGTGGCTCACACCTGTAATCCCAGCACTTTGGGAGGCCGAGGCGGGCGGATCACGAGGTCAGGAGTTTGAGACCAGCCTGGCCAACATGGTGAAACCCTGTCTATACTAAAGATTAAAAAAAAAATTAGCCCAGCGTGGCGGCGCACGCCTGTGATCCCAGCTACTCGGCAGGCTGAGGCAGGAGAATCACTTGAAACTGGGAGGTGGAGGTTGCAGTGAGCCGAGATCATGCCATTGTACTCCAGCTTGGGTGACAGGGTGAGGCTCCATCTCAAAAAAAAGAAAAGAAAAAGAAAAAGGGAAAGAGGCAGGGTGGGAGAGGACCTGGGTCTCAGGGGGCCACACAGGAGGGTGCCTTGAGATGTCTCAGGCCTCCTTACAACAGGAGGGTGGTGCGGGATGGAGGGAGCATTGGTGACCTCATTCACAACCCTGACACTGCCCAACATCCTCTGTGGGCATGAGGGCCCCTCTGTGCCCTGCTTTGTGCTGGGCACTGCAGATGTGGCCTGCCTGGGAGGAGCTCTCAGTCTGATGGGCTTGTGGGTTTCCTATAGGAGACCTGGTCAGCCAAAGTTAACCTTCACTAAGTTCCTGGTGTGTGTCCAGGAGAGACCCCAGTGTAATTGTCTGATGGGTATTCCTGACGCTGCACAGGAAAAATTCACTGAGACCATGGTATTGCAGCAGAGAAATAGTTTTATGTTTCTTAATTTTTTTTTTTTTTTTTTTTTTTTTTGAGACGGAGTCTCGCTCTGTCGCCCAGGCTGGAGTGCAGTGGCGCAATCTCGGCTCACTGCAAGCTCCGCCTCCCGGGTTCACGCCATTCTCCTGCCTCAGCCTCTCCGAGTAGCTGGGACTACAGGCGCCCGCCACCACGCCCGGCTAATTTTTTTGTATTTTTAGTAGAGACGGGGTTTCACCGTGGTCTCGATCTCCTGATCTCGTGATCCACCCGCCTCGGCCTCCCAAAGTGCTGGGATTACAAGCGTGAGCCACCGCGCCCGGCCAATTTTTTAAATTTTTTAGACAGTCTTACTCTGTCGCCCAGGCTGGAGTGCAGTGGTGTGATCTTGGCTCACGGCAACCTCCGCCTCCCAGGTTCAAGCGATTCTTATGCCTCAGCCTCCTAAGTAGCTGGGATCACAGGTGCCTGCCACCACGCCTGGCTAATTTTTGTGTTTTTAGTAGAGACAGGGTTTCACCATGTTGGCCGGGCTGATCTTGAATGCCTGACCTCAGGTGATCCACCCGCCTCGGCCTCCCAAAGTGTTGGGATTACAGGCGTGAGCCACTGTGCCTGGCCTAATTTTTGAAACAGAGTCTCACTCTGTCACCCAGGCTGGAGCGCAGTGGCTCAATCTTGGCTCACTGCAACCTCCACCTCCTGGGTTCCAGTGATTCTCATGCGTCAGCCTTCTGAGTAGCTGGGATTACAGGCATGCACCACCACACCCGGCTAATTTTTGTATTTTTAGTGACCGGGTTTCGCTGTGTTGACCATGCTGGTCTTGAACTCCTGACCTCAAGCAATCCACCCACCTTGGCCTCCCAAAGTGCTGGGATTACAGGCATGAGCCACTGAGCCCAGCCAAAAGCATCTTATTAATGCAGAGCTAGCCAAGCAGTAGGACTGGAGTTATTACTCAAATAAATCTCCCCAAGAACTCAGAGGCTAGGGTTTTTATGGATAATTTGGTGGGCGAGGGCCCAGGGAATGGGTACTGCTGATTGGTTGGGGATGAAATCACAGGGGTGTGGCAAACGGTCCTTATGCACTGAGTCGGTCTCTGAGTGGGGGCCACAGGATGGGCTGAGTCATGAGTCACACAGGTCCAGGTGAGTCAGTCGGTTGCCAGAATGCGAAAGTCTGAAAAACATCTCCAAAAACCAATCTCAGTTTCCACAATAGAGATGCTATCTATAGGAGGAAGTGGGGAACTCACAAATCTTGTGATCTCTGGCCACATGACTCCTGAGCAGTCAGATTATAAAAACGATGCGTAGGTTTTAGCAGCGTCCAGGCCCCTCTCGTAATCCTAGTCTCACGGCCTTTCGTTAGTTTTACAAAGGTGGTTTTGATCTCTTGTATAAAAAGCAGGTTAGGTTTAAGGAGTAACTATTATCATCCTTGTTTCAAAGTTGAACTATAAACTAAATTCCTCCCCCGGTTAGCTTGGCCTATGCCCTGGAATGAGTGAGGACAGCCAGCGCGTGAGGCTGAAAGCAAGATGGAGTCAGCCACGCTAAACTTCTCTCACTGTCATAATCTTTGCAAAGGCAGTTTGGCCAGGAGGCTGTGGGGAGACCTTGTGGGTTTTGCTAGGACCTGGGAGATTCTCGATCTATGTTTGGCTGTCCTTCTAAGCCAGAAGCTCCCTGGGGTTGGGGCCTGCCTGGGGTGAGTCCCTCCCTCCCTGCTATGCCCAGTCTAGCCAAGGCCTAGTTCAGGGCTCAGGGCACCACGTGGGGGAAGGACTGTGTTCCTTGTGCTGAATTAGGATTTATGGCTTTGGGGCCGGATGGGAGGCGTGCGCACTGATTCAGTAGGAGCGCTGCTGTGGTGTGTGTGTGGTTGGTGGGAGCGGGGCGGGCGGGGGACGGGGGCGCTGGTTGGGGGGACAGGGGTAAAAGCCTATCAGAGGGAGGTCCCATCAGACAAGATGGGACCAAGAGTCCAGTTGGCTCTGCTGCGACCTTCGGCATGTCACTGCCTTCCTACACATCTCAGGAATGGGAGGGGGACAAAGGCTGTAAGAGGTACCTGGCCCAAGCCTTAGGACTAAAACCTGGGCCAGGCGGGAGTGACCAGCCGGGACACTCAGGGCCTCCGCGCGTTCCAGCTGGGTGACCTTGATCCTCCAACTTCAGCCCCCTGCGCCCGGCTGCTCTCCCAGTCTTGGTGGGGGGCGGTGGGGGGTAGATGGGGGCGCGCCCAGGCTTTTCTAATCCGGCGCTGGTTGGGGGGAACCGAGGTTGCCGCCGCCCCTCCCCGCAGGTCCGGGGCGGAGGGGTGCGGCGCGCTCTCCCCACCGCGGTGCCCAGGTCCCTGGGACGCAGGGGCGCTGGGTAGCAAGAAGGGGGGCGCAGGGGCGCGGGACGCGGGGCGGGCTAATCCCGTATGTAAATGGCAGCCAATGGAGGGTGGTGTTGCGCGGGGCTGGGATTAGGGCCGGGGCGAATGGCTGGCAATCTTACTGGGATTACAGAACAAAGAGCCTCCCCGCGCTCCCGCTCTCCGCTCCGCTCCCCGCGCCGCCCCGCCCTCCGCCGCAGCCCGCGCCGGGGGTGGGGGCCGCCGAGCGCCAGCCCCCCGGCCGGCCGATCCCCCCCGCGCCCCCTCCCCGCGCCTCCCTCCCCGCCCTCGCCGCGCCGCCGTCCTCGCCTCCCTCTGCCTCTCCTTCCCCCATTCTCCCGGATTAATTAAGGAGGCAGCGGCAGGAGGCTGAGTCCTGGCCGCGGGCCGGGGCCGGGGCGCCGCTGGCAGGAGCGCTTGGGGATCCTCCAAGGTAGGAGAAACTTTTGCGGGGGGCGGGCACCGAGGCCCTTCTCCCCTTCCCCCCCACCCCCGTCCCCGATCCCCTCCGCCTCTCCCTGGGGGGGTCCCCGCCCCTCCCCCTCTCAAGGTGTTACAGGAGCTGGGGCCGGCTTTTGGGTGCCCGGGGAGGCACGTGACTGAGATTATAATTCGGGCCCGGGAGAGGGGAGGGACGGCCGCCCCCCACCTGCCCGGGAGGGGCCGGGAGCTGGGAGCTGTCACCCCCTCCCTCCTTGCCACTGGCTCTTCTGGAGGTGGGGGGCGTCCCGGGCCGGCTCCCGCAGGCTGCTGCAGTTGGCGAATGAGGTCAGTCGCGCTGCCCGCGGTGGCGGGCGCCGGGGTGGGAGCAGAGGGGGCTGGGAAGGACGCGGTCCCCGCCTTTCCCCCCCTCCACCTTCTCCCGGGCTGGGCCAGCCCCTGGCCCGCGCCCCCAACTCCCAGGCGGAGTCCAGTCCAGCCAGGATTGTCCCAGCAGGGTGGTTTCTGTTGTGGACCACCCCCCCCCGCCCCGGGGAGGGGGCTGGCCTGTGTGGTGGTGGCCTCTGAATCCCGGGTGGAGGGGACTCAGGAGGTGGCAGTGGGGGGAGCACAAAGGGTTCAGAGGAGTAAGTTGGGGGTACTCGGTCTGTGGGTGGTCTCTGAGTTCCTGCAGATGGGTGGAGAGGACAGAGGAGGGGCCACAGGGTGCTGAACACCCACCCGCCCCATCCTAAGTACCCTGGGCATGATGGGCTTGACACCTCTGCTGGGCTCCGCACCCCTGGCCAGCAGCCAGGGAGTGAGACCCTGCCCCACCTGGCGTGGGCCCAGGGAAGGGGGCCGCTGTGCCGCTGAGAGAGAGTTCCACCCTCCTGGCAGTGCTGGCGGGGGGCTGGAGCTCTGGCGTCTGGCCTAGTGACCCTGCCTCCCAGGACCAAGGTCCTGCGGTGGGAGTCTCCTGTGTCCCCATCCCAGCTGAAGCAAGGGTGCTGGGGCATAGGGGTCTCGCTGCAGGGCCCGTGGGGGGAGCACTGGCTCTTGGATGTAGAATGTGCCAAGGGGTACCCCAGGATGGCCCTGGGCCTGGCGGGTGGGAGTGGAGGGCAGGCCCCCACAGTTTTTGGAGGAGTGGGCATTTGCGGGGGTTTCTCTTAGAAGAGGAGAGGGGTGTCTAGAAGCCACCCTGGCGTGCCACTGCCATGGTCGGCCTCTGTGTGTCTGGCTGCCCCGTGGCCAGGACTGTTGACTCCTTGGCACTGGCCCGGGGCCTTGGGGCTTGGAAGGTGCCCCAAGCAGCTCATTTATTTCAGCAGTGTCATTCCAGAGGGGAAGGGCACCAGCATCGATTATTTATTCTAAGCAGGAGGAGGTGGCTGGAGGCTGGTGGCTGCTGGCAGGGAGGGGCTAGGTATAAGGTAGTTAGGTGGCCGTCATGAACCGCCCTATTTGGGGCCCAGGAGGGTGTGAGATAGACTCTGACCTCTTCTGAGCAGGCACCTGCGGACCAAGGGACAGGCTTGGCCCCAAGGTGACAGGGTATCGGATCCCGCATCCTGCCTCTGGGGTGTGGGAGGCTCAAGTCCACACCTCGTTCTTCCACAGCCTGTTCTGAGGGTGACCTAGAAATTGGCAGTTCTGACTCAGAGGGTCCCACAGGACCCCACAGAGGAAACTAGGAAGGAAGTGTTGAAACTCTGCAGCCACTCAGAGCCTGCACTCTTAAAATGTTCGAGAACTTAGGGCCGACGGTTGTAAAACTGGGTCTTGAAGACAGCTTTGTAGGGGGCATGCTAAACCTACTTAAAAGGACTGTTCTCTCGATGCTGGGAGAAGGGTCATTTACTTGCAATATGCTAATCACAAATAATTTTTATCTCTTCATTGAAGGCAGCCTCCCGGGAGCCCAGCTAGCCTTCTGATGAGGCAGTAGTCATCAGCACTTGGTGTTTGGCAATAGTCTGAGTGGCAGCTGTAATCTAGGGTCTTGGAGGTAGCTGTTTTTGCAGCCTGCTTGACTCCAGAGGCCAGGCCATCCACGGTTTGGTGACAGCTTGGTTGTTGGACCTGGGGTCTTGTGGATGGTGGGTGATGGCTTGGGACATTCATGTCCTAAGCATGACCTTGGAACCACAGACCGCAGCTCCCAGATGATTCTCATTCGGGGTCTAGTGTCTGACCACTCACTGCTTCCTCAGCCCACTCATAAATCCTGTAGTCTGGCCGGGCGCAGTGGCTCACGCCTGTAATCCCAGCAATTTGGGAGGCCGAGGTGGGTGGATCATGAGGTCAGGAGTTCGAGACCAGTCTGGCCAACATGGTGAAACCCCATCTCTACTAAAAATACAAAAAATTAGCCGGGCGTGGTGGCAGGCATCTGTAATCCCAGCTGCTCGGGAGGCTGAGGCAGGAGAATCGCCTGAACCCGGGAGGCGGAGGTTGCAGTGAGCCAAGACCGCGCCACTGTACTCCAGCCTGGGCAACAGAGCAAGACTCCATCTAAAAAAAAGAAAAGAAAGAAAAAATCCTGTAGTCTTGCCGTTTTCCTGAATGGCCTGGCTTCCTCCCACCCCTGGCCTCTGCACACACACTGTTCCTCTTCTCTCGAAGGTTCTTCTTACCTTTCCCCTGAGGAGGCTGGGGGCTTCCTTTAATGGCCCTGCCTGGCTAGGGTAGGGGGTCAGGATTATAGAATTTGCCTCTTTTCCTCTTCTCCTTCAGGACTTGGCTTGGCTGTGGTATCTTTGGGCTGAAGACTTCCTTGTCCTCAGGGCTGGCCATGGTACCACCTTTGTATCCCCATGATGTCCTCTCTTTTTTGTCTTTTTTTTTTTTTGAGACAGAGTCTTGCTCTGTGCCCAGGCTGGGGTGCAGTAGTGTGATCACAGCTCACTGCAGCCTCGAACTCCTGGACTCAAGCCACCCTCCTACCCACCCCAGCCTCCCAAGTAGCTGGGACCACAGACAAGGGCCACCACACCTGGCTAATGTTTTATTGTTTGTAGAGATGGGGTCTTGCTATGTTGCCCAGGCTGGTTTCGAACTCCTGGGCGTGAGCAGTGCTCCCACCTTGGCCTCTCAAAGTGCTGGGATGACAGGAGTGAACCACCGTGCCTAGCCAACATCCTTTCCTTCCTTTGTCCCAACATTGATCTTACTCAGATATTTACATCTCTCTCTCCAATTGCACTAGGGACAGGTAGGGATGGAGGCTTGCTCCTCAAATACTTGTTAAATGGCTACATGTTTGAATGAATGAATGAATGAATGAATGAATGAATGAATGAATGAAATCCTGCTCTTGAGCCTTGACCTAAATGGCTAAGCAGACTCTCTCCTATTTTTCTTAAATGCTCATCTCTGGGGCAAGTTCCCCACCCTGGTAGGAGTCCCAGGGTCTCTCCCTGAACTTCTTGGGGCCCCCTCTCTCCCCAGGACCCCAGCCTGTGTCTTCTCCCAACCTTAACCCTGGGGGCTTTGCTCCCCTATGTCATCCTCTCTGTATCTCTCAGTTCTCTGACTCTCGCCATTTGTAAGTATCTCTCTCTCAGATGCGTGGCAGCGAGGGTCACAGCCAAGTTCTTTGGGACAAGCCAGGGGTGTATGCTCAGCTCCATGGGGCCTGCAGAGGCTTCAGGGGACATCCATGGAACAAGACCTGCAGGGCCAATTTATAAACAGAGGAGCAGAGCAGGACCCAGGGCGTGGAATCCATGCTGAGTTACAATTTTTTTTTTTTTTTTTTTTTTTTGAGAGGGAGTCTTGCTCTGTCACCCAGGCTGGCATGCAGTGGCACCATCTCGGCTCACTGCAACCTCTGCCTCCCGGGTTCAAGCAATCTCCTGCCTCAAGTAGCTGGGATTACAGGCATGCTCTATCACGCCCGGCCAATTTTTGTATTTTTAGTAGAGATGGGGGTTTCATCATGTTGGCCAGGCTGGTCTCGAACTCCTGACCTCAAGTGATGTACCCGCCTCTGCCTCCCAAAGTGCTGGGATTGCAGGCGTGAGCCACCACGCCCAGCCCTGAGTTCAATTTTGACTGAGGGGCTTCCAGGATAATATGGGGCTGCTAGGACAGGGACCCTTAGTGTGACTGGAAGGGAATTTCCTGAAGGAATTCATAGCAGAGGTGAAGTGGTGGGAAGGATGGTTTCTGGGAGAACGGGATGGATGAACCTGGCCAGAAGACAGTATGTTGTGACAGGTGATTGCTGGTGAGGGGGTAACAGTCTCCAAGGTGTAGATGTTGGGGGCTCTAGATAGGGCAGGAGGGGCCTGGCCTCTCAGAATCCCCTCAGCCCCATCTCATAGAAACATGTGCTTTCTGCCCAGGCTCCATACTCCGGAAGGGAGGCAGGACCCTGTCACTTTCTTAGCCTACTTTGGAAGTTCTCAGCCAGGTATCTCCAGGTGTGGCAGAGGGGCTTTGGCCTGTAGGGGGTGTGGTAATGTGGGTTTTGGAGGCAGAAAGCTTTTTAGGAAAGCCGCCTGGTCCATCACCCCTTTTTTTTTTTTGAGATGGAGTCTTGCTCCGTTGCCCACGCTGGAGTGCAATGCCACGATCCTGGCTCACTGCAACTTCCACCTCCTGGGTTCAAGTGATTCTCGTGCCTCAGCCTCCCGAGTAGCTGGGATTACAGATGTGCACCACCACAACCAGCTAATTTTTGTATTTTTAGTAGAGACAGGGTTTCACCATGTTGGCCAGGCTGGTCTTGAACTCCTGACCTCAAGTGATTGGCCCTCCTTGGCCTCCCAAAGTGCTGGGATGACAGGCGTGAGCCCCCAGGCCCAGCCTCATCATCACTTCTTCATCCACCCTATTTTGGTAGCTCTCTCTCCACTCGTCCTGCAGAACTGATCCATTCCCGGTCCCATTCCCTTCTCTCTGGGCCAATCTGCACCTAGGTTTGTGGCTTCATGAGTATGGAGGGTCGTGCAGAAAGGGGCCAGGTCTGTAGGAACCTGGGTTCCTGCCCTGGAAATTTGCCTATTTAAGATAAGTTAGGGTGCGGTGGCTCATGCCTGTAATCCCCAGCACTTTGGGAGACCGAGGCGGGCGGATCACCTGAGGTCAGGAGTTTGACTAGCCTGGCCAACATGGTGAAACCCCATCTCTACTAAAAATACAAAAATTAGCCAGGCGTAGTGGCGGGTGCTTGTAATCCCAACTGCTCGGGAGGCTGAGGCAAGAGAATTGTGTGAACCTAAGAGGCGAAGGTTGCCGTGAGCTGAGATCGTACCATTGCACTCCAGCCTGGGCGACAAGAGTGAAACTCCGTCTCAAAAAAAAAGAAAAAGAAAGAAAGAAAGAAAGATAAGATAGGTGTCCTGAATAAGACAGGTGAAATGGGTGAGGATGTACTTTATCTTACATGGTCTTAGGGAGTGTCTCAGGCGGTGAACAGAACTCTCTCGCCCCAAGCTGGGGACTGGCTGACCCAGAGCTATTTGTGTGACCACCTGTCACCCTCCTTCAGGACCACCTGCTTCGGGTTGCCAGATTTAGCAAATAAAAATAAGGATGCCCAGCTAAAATAGGATTTCAGACAAGCAAGGACTAATGCAATATTTGGGATGAACTTCTAGCTAAAAGTTACCTGTTGTTGATCTGTAGTTCAGACTGAACTGGGGGTCTTGCATTTTTTCTGCCAACCCTACAACTGCTGCCTCTGGGGCGGTGAGATGGATGGGGTTTGGGGAGGGGCCAAGGTGTGTGTGGCTGACCCTGGAGTTGGGATCAGGGCTCAGTGGAGGCCCCAGGGATGATCTGGAGCGAGTTTGAATCAAGTGGAGCTGATTCACTGAATCATGGCCCTTTTTTTTTTTTTTTTTTTTTTAATTTGTATTGAAATGAGGTCTCACTCTGTCACCCAGGCTGGAGTGCAATGGCGCAATCTCAGCTCACTGCAGCTTCTCCCTCCCCGGCTCAAGCGATCCTTCTGGCTCAGTCTCCCAAGTAGGTGGGACCACAGGCACACACCACCATGCCCGGCTAATTTTTTGTATTTTTGGTGGAGACGGGGTTTTGCCATGTTGCCCAGTTCCTGAGTTCAAGTGATCCCAAAGTGCTGGAATTACCGAAGTGAACCACTGTGCCCGGCCAGCAGGGTCCTTTTTCATTTTTATTTTATTCTATATTTTTTGAGACAGTGTCTCACTCTCTTTCCCAGGCTGGAGTGCAGTGGCGTGATCCTACCTCACTGCAACCTCCAACTCCTGAGCTCAATGTGATCCTCCCACCTCAGCCTCTGCAGGTATGCACCACCACACCTAGCTAATTAAAAAAAATTTTTTTTTTTTTTTTTAGAGATGGGGTCTTGCTATGTTGCCCAGGCTAGTCTCAAGCTCCTGACCTCAAGCAATCCTCCCACCTCAGCTTCCCAAAGTGCTGGGATTACAGGCGATATCCTTCTAATGTCCTTGGTCAGGCCTCCTCCAGCCTGTGGCTCGAGGGTCTAGATCTCCTACTGGCCTGGGTGGCACGGAGGGTGTAGTCTGGGTGGCCTGAGGGGTGCCCAGGGATCCCCAGTTTGGGAAGTCCTTGTCTTCAGGGATTTCTGGCCAATGTGGTCCTTATATTTAGAGATGCTGGGAGGAGGGAGTGGGAAATTGCTGGAAACACTCTACTATACACCAGATAAGATTTTCATGTAGGATTGGCAAGGCCTGAGCGCTGGGAAAGTGTCTGCAATGCCTACCTTTCAAAGCTGGAAGACCCCGCCGTGGGGATGGTTATGGACTTGAGGGGCTGACCCCATAGCACGGAGGCTGCTGGGAATTCTTGCACCTTTGCCATGCTGCCGCCTGAGGCAGGTTCCCAGCACCTGAGCTGCAGCCTCTAGAGTGAGGGTAATTGGGGGGCAGGTAAGGGGCCGGGGTCATGGGGTCCATGTCCGCCTTCCACCCACCTGGGCAGTTTGCTTGGATGTAAAAGGGAGATGGCTCTCCCCAACCTGCCTCGGTCCCAGGGCGGTGCTGTAGTCCAAGGGACTCAGTGTGGCCCCATGGGGACACCACAGAGTGGGTGTGTGGGACCCCTGGGGGCAGGTCTGTGGTGGAGACAGGGTAGGAGGGCCTGGTTTGAGGGCTTGTGGTCCTGGGCACCTGAGGATGCAGAAGTGGCTGTGTGGTTGGGGAGGGCGGGTGAGTTGGGGGCAGCTTGGCCCTTCTCCCTCCTGTTCCCCGTCGCAGAGGGGAGACCCTCCAGGCTGCTTGTGTCTTAGATGGTTGGCCGAGGATAGGCCTCTTTGCTGGCTGGGGTCTAGCAGGGTCTCAAGGTGCATTTTCTGGCTACTGGCGGAACCACCATCAAAGCAAGTCCGTATCTTTTCGTCCATCCATCTGTTGTTCCACCAGCCAGTGAGAACCTTGCAGGGGAGTTAGGCCTGAGGGGGTCTCATTAGGTCCTGGTCCCCAGCCCCCAGTTGGCACATGAGAAGGGCCCACTTTATATTTTATTTTATTTATTTATTTGAGATGGAGTCTCACTCTGTCACCCAGGCTGGAGTGCAGTGGCGCGATCTCGGCTCGCTGCAACCTCTGCCTCCCGGGTTCAAGCAATTCTCTTGCCTCAGCCTCCTGAGTAGCTGGGATTATGGGTGCATGCCACCTCACCCAGCGAATTTTTGTATTTTTAGTAGAGATGGGGTTTTGCCATCTTAGCCAGGCTGGTTTCGAACTCCTGATCTCAAGTGATCCGCCTACCTCGGCCTCCCAGAGTGTTGGGATTACAGGCGTGAGCCACCATGTCCAGCCCCATTTTATATTTTATGATAAATATCGTTGAGGATTGAGGGCTATGCTATACCAGGAACTTGCCTGGCTCACACCCTCCTGTCATCCAACCCCCATCAAGACATAGAACGGCACTTTGGGAGGCTGAGGCGGGAGGATGGCTTGAGGCCAGGAGTTTGAGACTAGCCTAGACAACATAGTGAAACCTCCATCTCTACAAGAAGTACAAAAATTAGCCAGGTGAGGTGGCTCATGCCTGTAGCCCCAGCTACTCAGGAGGCTGAGGCGGGAGGATCACTTGAGGCCAAGAATTTCAGACCAGCCTGGGCAACATAGCAAGACCCTGTCTCTTAAAAAAAAAATTAGCCATGTGTGGTGATGTGTGCCTGTAGTCCCAGCTACTTGGCAGGCTAAGGCAGGAGGATTGCTTGACCCCAGGAGTTAGAACAATCCTGTAACCCCTAAACGTTTTTGAAGCCCGTTTGTTCATCCTTGTCTCTTGTCCCAACCCCAGCAACCACTGATCTGTCTTTTGTATATGGTTTTCTGTTTGTACAATGTCACATAAATGGAATCCTACAGTCCACAGCCTCTGAATCTGGCTTCACGCAGCGTAATGCATTTACGGCATTGCTGGGTACACGAGTAGCTGGTCCCTTCTGGTCCCTGAGCAGTGTTCCATGGTGTGGATATGCCACATACCTCTAGCCACTCTCCTCTCTAGGGAAATCTAGCAAACTGGCTTGGCCGGCCCTGCATCAGCTCGGGACCCCCCAGAAGAAGGTGGTTCCTCTTTCTCATTTTCACAAAGGCACCATCTGGCTGGCAGGGGGCCTGTGGCCTGCACCCCATCACTACCCGCCCCCAACATCGAGAGCTGACCCCAAGCCAGGGGAGCCGCTCATCTCCGCCCTCAGAGCTGGAATTTCATCTTCTGTTTCTGGTGACTCATACTGTGAGCCCCGCGATGAAATTACACCTGCCTGCCGCTGCCCTCCAGGCCTCTGGCCCCATGCGATCTTCCCACCGCCATCCAGGTGGGCTCTGGAGTAATTGAGGCTACGGGGCCAGAACAGCTGGAGGTTGAGGGCGGTGCCAGGGAGGGGAGCTGTCTGTGCCCTGGGGTGTCTTGCCCATCATCTTATGTATCCCCACCCTCTGGGAGTCTGGGGGTTCCTAGTGGTGCGTCTCTGGTCTTCACTCCCGCAGCTGTTTCGCTTGGGGTAGAAATTCCATGTTTGCCTGAAATAAGAGCAGGACTTCTGAGGGTAGGGAAGGAGGGTAGTGAAGCCGCTGTTGCAGGCAGGAGCATGAATTAGGATCAAACAGAACAGGGCTGGCCGAGTGATGTCACATCTCTGGGCTTTGGTTTGTTCATCTGTTCTTATTATTATTTTGAGACAGGGTCTCGTTCTGTCACCCAGGCTGGAGTGCAGTGGTGCAATAATAGCTTGCTGCAGTCTCCAACCCCTAGGATCAAGTGATTCTCCCACTTCAGCCTCCTAAGTAGCTGGGCTTGCAGGCACGTGCCACTACACCCAGCTAATTTTTTTATTTTGTAGAGTTGGGGGTCTCGCCATGTCACCCAGGCTGGTCTCGAACTCCTGTGTTCAAGTGATCCCCCAACCTCAGCTTCCCAAGTGCTGGGAACAGGCCACTGCGCCCGGCCTGTTCATCTTTAAATGGGAGAACAGAACACTAGGTTTGCAGGGCTGTGAGACTCAGCTGAGGGTAATGTGAGTGTGTGGATTACCACAGAGCCCTGGAGGGCCCCAGGGGCCACCAAGGAGTGGGAGGTGGGGACATGTGAGGCTCAAGCCTCCTGTGCCCCTTTGGGCCAGAGTAGGACCACTTTTTTTTTTTTTTTTTTTTTAGACAGAGTCTCACTCTGTCACCCAGGCTGGAGTACAGTGGCGTGATCTTGACTCACTGCAACCTCCGCCTCCCGGGTTCAGGTGATTCTCCTGCCTCAGCTTCTCGAGTAGCTGGGATCACAGATGCGTGCCACCACACCCAACTAATTTTTGTATTTTTAGTAGAGGCAGAGTTTCACCATGTTGTCCAGGCTGGTTTCGAACTCCTGACCTCAAATGATCCACCCATCTTGGCCTCCCAGAGTGCTGGAATTACAGGTGTGAGCCACCACGCCCTGCCCTAGGACCACTTTTACCGGAGTTACCTGTTAGAGCTCTAAATACAGTTCTGGTTGCTAAATGTTTGGAACCCACTGCTGCCTGAGGTGGGTCCTGTGTGAACAGTGGCTATTCTGGTGAACGTTTGTGTGGCCAGCGCCTAGATTATGGTGGTTCATGGACTCCAGCCTGTCACTTGCCTGAGGCTGAGCCTCAGTTTGACCCTCTAGAAGATGGAACCACAGCAGGTACCTCCACAGGGTTGCCAGGTGGGCATGAATGAAGCAGGGGACCCCAGCAAGAGTTTGTCAGTTTCCCATTGGCAAATCCATGAGTTTCCCAGGGCTCTTGGCATCCTAAGGAGACAGAGCTTCCTGGGTGATCACATGTCTTGCATGGGCGTCTTGAGAGATTTGGGGGGTTTTTACTTTGTTGTTTTTGTTGTTGTTATTTGTTTGTTTGTTTTTGAGACAGAGTCTCCCTCTGTCACCCAGGCTGGAGTGCAGTGGTGCGATCACAGCTCATTGCAGCCCCCTCCTCCTGGGTTCAGGCCGTTCTCCCGCCTCAGCCTCCCGAATAGCTGGGATTACAGGCACCTGCCACCACGCCCGGCTAATTTTTGTGTTTTTAGTAGAGACAGGGTTTTGCGATGTTGGCCAGGCTGGTCTCGAACCCCTGACCTCGAGTGATCCACCTGCCTCAGCCTCCCAAAGTGCTGGGATTACAGACATGAGCACGAGCCACCGCACCCAGCTGGTTTTTACTTTGTTATTTAATTTGTTATTTGTGAAATCGTTGTGGCCCTTCTCTAATGAAGGTTGCCCCAAGCACCTTTCCCCTGTACCCCACCCTTGCCTCCCACCCCTATCGGGTTCTCCAGAGTCCTCAAAGGCTGGACCCTGGGGCCAGCACTCGGTGGGAAGCCTGGAAAGAGGTTAGCCCTGTGCAGGAAGGAAGGCCCTTGGGTGCTCCTGGGTGGCTCTCTGCAGCAGACAAGACCCCCCGCCCACCCACCTGGCTCCAGGGTGGTCCTGGCAGCTCCAAGGGGTCTTGTGACTCTCTCAGTCTGATGTCTCTCTCATGTTTATCCAGGAGCTGGTTTTTCAGGCATGGCCACTTCTTGCAGTGAGGCCAGGTGGGGAGAGGCAGGGCTTTGGGGAAGGAGGTGGTTATCCCTGCTCCCAGTGCACACCCTGGCTCCCAGCTGTGGGTGCAGCCCTCTGGGCAGGTGGGCAAACCACATCCTCCCTCTTTGATCCTGGTCCACCCCCCGACCTGCCCTGGGCCAGCAGCTCCCTGAGATATTCTCTTCTCAGCATATCCAAAGGAGAGATGCTCTTGGTGGCCCTGGGTCAGAAGCCGGGGCTCCCTCACTTCACAGCAGGGTGCAGTGGAACCATCAGGGTCTTTGAAGCCAGACACATCTAGGTTCAAATCCCAGCCTGACCTCTGAGCTGCTGTGTGACCACAGGCAAGTGACTGTACCTCTCTGAGCCTCATCTGAACAAACAAGGATAGTTTTCTTATATAGTATTGCCAGGTTCTTGGGAAAATCAGTGTATTCAGTTGCGGGGGGCTAGCTGCCATCTCAGTGAAGAATACTTTTTCAGCTTGTCACATGATGACCCCAGAAGCTGGCCCTGTGGGAGCCCCACTCCCCTAGACAGTGAACCTTGGACCCCATCATTTCAGGATCTGTTCTTATCTTCTGCCTGTCTGGGACACACCCCCTCTGTCCCTGGGGTGTGGGGTGTGGCATGCCTCAATTTATTTATTTTTTTTGAGACAGTCTTGCTCTGTTGCCCAGGCTGGAGTGCAGTGGCAGGATCTCGGCTCACTGCAACCTCCACCTCCTGGGTTCAAATGAGTCTCCTGCCTCAGCCTCCTGAGTAGCTGGGATCACAGGCACCCGCCACCATGCCTGGCTAATTTTTTGTATTTTTAGTAGAGACAGGGTTTCACCATGTTGCCCAGGCTGGTCTTGAACTCCTGGCCTCAAGTGATCCACTCGCCTTGGCCTCCCAAGGTGTTGGGATTATAGGCGTGTGCCACTGCGCCCGGCCAGCATGCCTCAGTTTCTGCTTCTGCAAACTGGGAAAACCTTAAAGGTAGAACTGATTGGTCCCCTTGGCCTGCCGACCCCTTAGCCCCTCAAGGTCACAGTCAACCATCCCACTCATTAGAGGCCAGGCCCTGTTCTGGGGCGGGGGATACCTGTGGCTGCTTAGGGGACGGGAGACAATGCCACTCCCAGGTGTGTTTGATGGCAGCCTGCAGAAGTGGCTTTCTGCACGGCCCTGGAGGACGGGGATTTGGACAGAAGTGTAGGGACAGAGACAGGACGTGACGGTGGGGCTGCTGCATTGGCTCCAGGTGAAGATCTGTATCTGATGGCCTAACTCCCAGGCAGCTCAGGGGTTCCCGTGGCTCCTGGAAAAGCTGCAGACTAGGCATGGCCAGGCCCTGCCTGTGCCTCTCTGTGCCAGCCACGATGAGCCTCATCGTTTCTAAAGCGTACTGTCCTCCGTCTCGCTTCCTAGAACGCTGCTGCCTCTCCCCTAGAGCGTGCGTAATGCTCCCCGGCTGTGTCCCTGGGCCGATTTCTCGTTTCAGGTCTCAGCTGGGATGTCACTTCTCGCTGCAAAGCTTCCCTGACCTCATCTCCCTCTCCAGGTCACGTTAGGTGCCTCTTGTCTGTGTCCCCAGCCACAGCCCGCATCACAAACAAGATTCTAATTGCCCTTGTGCTTGTCTGTCACCTTCACAGACAGAGTGTGACTTCCAGTGGGTCACGGCCCAATCATCATGTTGTCCTCCGCATCCCTGCCCTTCTTAGCACCCTGCCTGGTGCGGAGTGGGCATCCTGTGCAACCTTGTCAAGTGAATTAGAAGCAAGCTCGGGGTGGGGGCCCATGAAGGGTGGGGGCCTCCTCCACCCTTTTTCTTTCTTTCTTTTTTTTTTTTATGGAGACAGGGTCTCGCTCCATTGCCCAGGCTGGAGTGCAGTGGCGTGATCTCGGCTCCGCCTCCTGGGTTAAAGCAATTCTGCCTTAGCCTCCCCAGTAGCTGGGACTACATGCACCTGCCAACACACCCGGCTGGTTTTTGTATTTTTAGTAGAGATGGGGTTTCATCATGTTGGCCAGGCTGGTCTCAAACTCCTGACCTCAAGTGATCCACCTGCCTCAGCCTCCCAAAGTGTTGGGATTACAGGGGTGAGCCCCCGTGCCCGGCCCCCCTCCATCCTTCAATCCCAGCTCTCATTGGCGCTCCTCTACCCACCCCAGGAGCTGCTTCTGCCGGCCTGGCTGTGGCGTTCAGAGGCATCTGGAGGGCAGTGGCTATGGCAGTGGGGGCAGCTTGTCTCTCTGAGCCGGGTACAGCCCAATTTGGGGTGTTTCCCTCCAGGAAAGGCAGCTGATGTGTGCAGACAGCACAAGTGTGGAGTGCCAGAACAGTTAATCCTCTGGGCTATTTATTTATTTATTTATTTTGTTTTGTTGTTGAGACGGAGTCTTGCTCTGTCACCCAGGCCGGAGTGCAGTGGTATGATCTCGGCTCACTGCAACCTCTGACTCCTGGTTTCAAGCGATTCTCCTGCCTCAGTCTCATGAGTAGCTGGGATTACAGGCGCCTGCCACCGCTCCCGGCTAATTTTTGTATTTTTAGTAGAGACGGGGTTTCACCATGTTGGACCAGACTGGTCTTGAACTCCTGGCCTCAGGTGATCCGCCTCTGGGCTATTTAGACACACATGCTTGTGTGCACTCATGGGTGTGTATATGCACGTGTATGTGACATTCCTGAGGCCACCGGCGGTGATGAGGCCTGATTACTTGACGTTCTGCTGGATCCTGACTGCCAGCCTGGAGCTTTACTCCCCAGTGTACAGAGCTCCCCGAGTCCTGGTTAGTGGCAAAGAGGGGACCGTCCCCTGTCATTTAGGGCTGCATTTGGCTACAGGTGATAAAACACCCAACTGTAAATATAGCAAATATCTAAATATTAAGCCAGGTCAGGTGCAGCGGCTCGGGCATGTAATTTTAGCATTTTGGGAGGCCGAGATGGGCAGATTGCTTGAGCTTAGGAGTTTGAGACCAGCCTGGGCAACGTAGTGAGACCCTGTCTCTATAAAACATAAAAATAATTTTAAAAAAAAGAAAGAAAGAAAAAAAAAACCAGCCAGGCCACAGTGGCTCACGCCTATAATCCCAGCACATTGGGAGGCCGAGATGGGCGGATCACGAGGTCAGGAGTTCAAGACCAGCCTGGCCAACATGGTGAAACCCCATCTCTACTAAAAATACAAAAATTAGCCGGGCGTGGTGGCACATGCCTGTAATCCCAGCTACTCAGGAGGCTGAGGCAGGAGAATCACTTGAACCTGGGAGGCGGAGGTTGCAGTGAGCCAAG
Organism: Symphalangus syndactylus; assembly: GCF_028878055.3. Lineage (NCBI taxonomy): Eukaryota > Metazoa > Chordata > Mammalia > Primates > Hylobatidae > Symphalangus > Symphalangus syndactylus. The sequence continues at coordinate 62,687,668 of NC_072431.2, read as the reverse complement.
ACTGTGCCACTGTACTCCAGCCTAGCGACAGAGCAGCGAGACTCTGTCTCCAAAAAAAAAAAAAAAACTATATGTATATGTATATATAGCCTGGCAGACTTTAGATATTAAACCTGACAGTTAAACAAAGAGGAGTTTATTTATTCCTCATAAGAAAATATGGAAGGGCCAGGCGCGGTGGCTCACGCCTGTAATCCCAGCACTTTGGGAGGCCGAGGCAGGTGGATCACGAGGTCAGGAGATCGAGACCATCCTGGCTAACACGGTGAAACCCCATCTCTACTAAAAATACAAAAAAATTAGCTGGGTGTGATGGTGGGTGCCTGTAGTCCCAGCTACTCGGGAGGCTGAGGCAGGAGAATAGCATGAACTCGGGAGGTGGAGCTTGCAGATCGCACCACTGCACTTCAGCCTGGGCGACAGAGCGAGACTCCGTCTCAAAAAAAAAAAAAAAAAAAAAGAAAGAAAATATGGAAGATATTTGGAGGATAGGATGGGTACTTATGAGTAGGTATTTGGAGGATAGGATGGGTACTTGTGAGTAGGTATTTGGAGGCTGGGATGGGTACTTGTGAGTAGGTATTTGGAGGATAGGATGGGTACTTGTGAGTAGGTATTTGGAGGCTGGGATGGGTACTTGTGAGTAGGTATTTGGAGGCTGGGGTAGGAGCGTGGTGATGCGTTTCGGGGTTCAGTGATGTCTCCAGGGACTTGATTCTATTCTTCTCTACCATGTTGGATTTTTTTTTTGTAAGTTTATTTTAAAACTATTCCTTTAAAGTGTATATAATTCAGTGTTTTTTTAAAAGATATTCACGGAGTTGTGCAGTATTCATCACTGTCTAATTTCAGAGCATTTTTATCATCCTAAGAATCTCCCCCCATTAAGCAGTCAGCCCTCATTCCCTCCTCCCCCATCCCCTGGCAACCACTAATTTACTTTCCATCTCTGTAGATTTGCCTATTCTGGACGTTTCTTGTAGATGGAATCATGTAATATGTGGTCTTTTGAGTCTGGCCTTTTCTCAGTGAGTATAATGTGTTCAAGGTTCATCCACGTTGTAGTGTGAGTTAATGTGCCTTTCTTTTTATGGCCAAATAATATTCCATTTAATGGATATATCATATTTATCTGTTCATGAGTTATGGACATTTGGGGTGTTTCTACTTTTTTTTTTTTTGAGACAGGGTCTTGCTCTGTCACCCAGGCTGAAGTGCTTTGATGGGATCATGGCTCACTGCAGCCTCAAACTCCTGGGTTCACGGGATCCTCCTGCCTCAGCCTCCCAAGTAGCTGTGACTGCAGGCACCAAGCCACCACCCCTGACTAATTTTTAAATATTTTTTTGGTAGAGACAGGGCATATGTATTAGCAAGGCCCTGTCTCTACCAAAAAAATATAAAAATGATCATATTCTTTATTATGATATCATTATAGCACAAAATTCACCATTTTATTTATTTAGTGTTTTTAGAGACAGGGTCCTGCTCTGTTGGCCAGGCTGGAGTGCAGTGCTGCAGTCATGGCTCACTGCAACCTCCATTTCCCACCCTCCAGCTATTCTCCTTCCTCAGCCTCCTGAGTAGCTGGGACTACAGGTGTGTGCCACCATGCCTGGCTAATTTTTGTATCTCTTGTAGCTGTGTTGCCCAGGCTGGTCTTGAACTCCTGGACTCAAGCAGTCCACCCACCTCAGCCTCTCAAAGTGCTGAGATATATAAGCATAAGCTACCACACATGGCCAAATTCACCATTTTGAAATACGCTGTGCAATATTTTTAGTATCTTCATGAAGTTGTGTGACCATCGCCACCATCTAATTCCGATCATTTTCATCACTCTGAAAAGAAGCCTGTTACCTCATTAGCAGTCTCTCCATTCCCCGCACCCCCCACTCCAGCCCCTGGTAATTGCTAATGGTTGTCTCTCTGGGTTTTTGACAGCTTCTTTATAACGTTAAGCCTTCACCTACCATATGACTAGGTATTTACCTATGAGAAATGAAAGCTCAAATTCACATAAAAACCTAAAGAGGAATATGTATAGTGGCTTTATTCATAATTGCCCCAAACTGGAAACAATTCAGATGTCCAACTGCCCAGTGAATAAACAAACTGGAACATCCATACTGTGGAGTATTAGTCAGCAGTGAAAAAGGATGAATGATGGCTACCACACCACCACGGGGAAACCTCACAAGCATTGTGCTAAGGAAAGGAAGCAGACTGGAAAGGCCACTTCCAACCTGGTTCTGTTCTTATGTGGGTTTTTTTGTTTGTTTGTTTTTGTTTTTTTTTTGAGACGGAGCCTTGCTCTGTTGCCCAGGCTGGAGTGCAATGGTGCGATCTCGGCTCACTGCAACCTCCGCCTCCTGGGTTCAAGCAATTCTCCTGCTTCAGCCTCCCAAGTAGCTGGGACGACAGGTGTGCCACCACACCTGGTTAATTTTTTTTTGTATTTTTAGTAGAGATGGGATTTCGCCATGCTGGCCAGGCTGGTCTTGAACTCCTGACCTCAGGTGATCCGCCCGCCTCGGACTCCCAAAGTGCTGGGATTACAGGCGTGAGCCACCGTGCCAGGCCTCCGGTTCTAGTCATATGATGTTCTGGAAAATGCAGGATTAGGGACAGGGTTTGCCTGGGAGTGGGAGAGTTTTTGGGGAGATGGAACTGAAATGCGTTTTGATTACAGTGGCAGTCACCTGACTGTGTGCATTTGTGAAAACTCATAGAAATATGGCCAGAGGCAGTGGCTCATGCCTGTAATCCCAGCACTTTGGAAGACTGAGGCAGGAGGATTGCTTGAGGTCAGGAATCTGAGACCAGCTTAGACAGCAAAAAAAAAAAAATTAGCCGAGTGTGGTGGCACACGGCTGTAGTTCCAGCTACTCGGGAGGCTGAGCCGGGAGAATTGCTTGAGGCTGGGAGTTCAAGCCTGCGGTGAGCTATAATTGTGCTACTGCACTCTAGCCTGGGTGACAGAGTGAGACCCCATCTCTACAAAAATATTTAAAAATCAGCCAGGCACCGTGGCTTGCACTTGTATTCCCAGCTACTCAGGAGGCTGAGGTGTGAGGGTGGTTTGAGCCCAGAAGTTTGAGACCAAACTGTGTTGCCTGGATAACATAGCAAGACCCCTGTCTCTTATTTTTTTGAAATATTAAAAAAAAAAAAAAAGGCCGGGTGCGGTGGCTGACGTCTGTAATCCCAACACTTTGGGAGGCCAAGGCGGGCAGATCATGAGGTCAGGAGATTGAGACCACCTGGCCAATGTGGTGAAACCCCGTCTCTACTAAATTTACAAAAATTAGCCAGGCATGGTGGCAGGTGCCTGTAATCCCAGCTGCTCAGGAGGCTGAGGCAGGAGAATTGCTTGAACCCAGGAGGTGGAGTCTGCAGTGAGCCATTGCGCCACTGCACTCCAGCCTGGGTGACAGAGTGAGACTCTGTCTCAACAACAAACAAACAAACAAAACAGAAAACTCATAGAACTGTATGTCAGAAAGAATGAATTTGTTGCATGTATATTACACTCCAGGTAAAAAGGGGCCTGGACTGGAACTGGCCTTTCCAGAGTAACTCCATTTGGAGTTCACCATTGCATTTGTTCTAGTTGGTGCCACCATCCCTTCTACGGATAGTGAGTTTTGGTCTGTCAAGTTGGCCAACCTGACTTGTGCGTAGGGCCAGGGCCAGGTGCTGCAGTGCGGCCCCCCTCTTTCCCCTTCCTTGGGCATCCTAACCCCTCTTGGGGTTTCCCGAGCCTCTTGGATGGAAGGAGCCATAGAATGTTAGAACTGGGCCGGGCGCAGTGGCTCACGCCTGTAATCTCAGCACTTTGGGAGGCCGAGGCAGGCGGATCACGAGGTCAGGAGATTGAGACCATCCTGGCTAACACGGTGAAACCCCGTCTCTACTAAAAATACAAAAAATTAGCCGGGTGTGGTGCCAGGGGCCTGTAGTCCCAGCTACTTGGGGGGCTGAGGCAGGAGAATGGCATGAACCTGGGAGGTGGGGCTTGCAGTGAGCAGAGATCACGCCACTGCACTCCAGCCTGGGCAACAGAGAGAGACTCCGTCTCAAAAAAAAAAAAAAAAAAAGTTAGAACTGGAAGGAACCTCAGAATATACTGGCCTCTTCTCTTTTTCAGATGGGGAAACTGAGGCCCAGGGCTGGGAAGACACTTGACTAAGGTTCTAGAGTTATGAGGATCAAGATCTAAAACCACACCTGGCCAGGCGCAGTGGCTCACACCTGTAATCCCAGCACTTTGGGAGGCCGAGGCAGGAGGACCACTTGAGGTCAGGAGTTCGAGAGCAGCCTGGGCAACGTGGTGAAACCCCATCTCTATTAAAAATACAAAAAAAAATTTAGCCAGGCATGGCGGGGGGTGCCTGTAATCCCAGCTACTTGTGAGGCTGAGACATGAGAACTGCTTGAACCTGGGAGGCGGAGATTGCAGTGAGCTGAGATCTCACCACTGCCCTCCAGGCTGGGCAACAAGAGCGAAAATCTGTCTCTAAATAAATAAATAAATAATCAATCAATCAATCCACATCCATGACTCTTGGTCTGGGCCTCCTTGCCCTCCTGCAGATGCCTCTGGAGCCTCCCTCGTCTCCTGCTCCTGGTTCGGGAGGCTGGACAGGCCCATGCTGGCCCCACAGCCGGTGAGAGGCTTTGCAGCAGCGTACCCTGGACAGGGCAGAGGTGGGTAGGGAAGGGAGAGTGGTCAGAGCATCTGCAGCACCGCAGCGGAGGAGAGGAGAGAGCGCAGTGAAGACTGGCAAGTGGTTGATTGTGGGGAGCTGTGAGAATGGTTGATGGCCCCCCAGGGACAGACAGGAGAATGGAGCACTGGTTTCTGCTCTTTGGAGCTCCTGACATCACCTGGAGTAACCCCCAAGCCTCGCGATGTGTTCAGGTAGATCCCAGCAAATGCAGAATTGGGGTCAGCCTGGTTGGGATGACAACCAGAAGAGCTTCCTAAGGGAAGGACCCCAGGAGAACCTGGTGGGGGCAGGGGAGAGATCTTGGCCAGTGTCCCTTCCCAAGGGAGGAACCCACTCTCAGGGACATAGTCCCCCCCGGTTTATTCTGGTATTGGTGTGTCCACCAGCTTGGGGCTGCCAAGAGCTCTGGAAACTTCTGTGAGGATGGGCATGGAGGTTGCATGGTGGGCAGCTCAGGCCTTTTTTTTTTTTTTTTTTGAGATAGGGTCTTCCTCTATCACCCAAGCTGGAGGACAGTGAAACAGTCATAGCTCACTGCAGCCTCAAACTCCTGGCTTCAAGTAATCCTCTCACTTTGGCCTCCCAAAATGTTGGGATTACAGGCATGAGCCACTGCGCATGGCTTTAGGGATTCTTACTGGCTGTGAACCCGTGACTCATTGCTCCTGTTTTCTTGGTTTAGTGCCCACTCCTGCAGATGAGGGGAGGCAGACTGAACCTCTTGGAGTCTGGGATCTGGGTGGTGAGCCTGCCCACTTCCAGGAACCGTCCATAACCCACCCACCATCCCGGACAGCCTGTGAACTTGGTAGCACAGGACAATTTTGCCTCAGAAAACGATATCTTCAGCTGGGCGCAGTGGCTCACGCCTGTAATCCCAGCATTTTGGGAGGCCGAGCTGGGTGGATCACCTGTCAGGAGTTCAAGACCAGCCTGACCAACTTGATGAAACCCCGTCTCTGCTAAAAATACAAAAATTAAGGCCGAGCGCGGTGGCTCACGCCTGTAATCCCAGCACTTTGGGAGGCCAAGGCGGGTGGATCACCTGAGGTCAGGAGTTCGAGACCAGGCTGGCCAACATGGCGAAACCCCATCTCTACTAAAAATACAAAAAAAAAAAAAAAAAATTAGCTGGGCATGCTGGCGGGCGCCTGTAATCCTAGCTACTTGGGAGGCTGAGGCAGGAGAATTGCTTGAACCTGGGAGGTGAGTTCAACCAGTGAGCCGAGGTCGTGCCACTGCATTCCAGCCTGGGCAATGAAGTGAGACTCTGTCTCAAAAGAAAACGATATTTTCATACCTATGCGGTCCCTCTAGTTTTCAGGACCCACAATGCCTGCAGGAAGCCCACCTCAGGTCTCACCGTAGCCCCCCTGGTGGGGAAACCCCTCTGCTTCTAGCAGGGCAGGCAGAAAAGATGTGTTTGGAATAAATAATGAGCCGGTGGGAGAGCCACTCCGCCATGGTGCAAATATTTGTGTGCGAATCACTGATCTGGACAGTGGGACTGGATTGTGGGGTTGACAGCCATGCCTGGGGGGCTGTGCAGGGGACATTGTAGGGGCGCAGGGCCATGTTTACTCCAGATCCCAGCAGACTTCACTTTGAAGCTGGCCCCTGACTCTTTGTGCTGTGTGACCTTGGGCAAGTTGCTCAGCCTTTCTGAACCTCTATGTCCTCATCCGTAAAATGGGGAGAGTACTGTTGTGTTTGTAGGATTGCTGAGGAGGGTTGCAAGGTGCCCATCAGCAGCACAGCTTCTGCCACTGATGGCTGCAACGTAACTGTGGTTTCTTGGAAATGTCATCCCAGGCCCAGCTAGCCCTGAGGCCCAGGTGAGGTTTTGAGGGAAAGGGATCTGGCCGGGAGCAGTGGCTCGGGCCTGTAATCCCAACACTTTGGGAGGTTGAGGCAGGAAGACTGCATGAGTCCAGGAGTTTGAGACCAGCCTGGGCAACATAGCAAGACTCCATCTCTACAAAAAAAAAAAAATTAAAATTAGCCAGATATGGTGATGTGTGCCTGTAGTCCCAGATACTCAGGAAGGAGTTGGGAAGATCACTTGAGGCCAAGAGTTTGAGACCAGCCAGGGCAACATAGCAAGACTCCATCTCTACAAAAAATAAAATAAGTAGCTGGACGTGATGGCACACACCTTTAGTCCCAGCTACTTGGGAGTCTGAGGCAGGAGGATCATTTGAACCCAGGAGTTGGAGGCTGCAGTGAGCTATGATCACACCATTGCAATCATAGGCTAGGTGACAGAGCAAGAGACCCTGTCTCTTAAAAAAAGAAAGAAAAGAAAAATGATCCTCAACCCCTGTCCATTGGGCCTGACTCTCACCTCCCACCTCTACTTTGTGAGGAAGGGACAGGATGTTATTATGTCTTCATTGGAGGGTTCTGGGGCCCAGAGAGGGGAAGGAAGTTCTCCAGCATCACACAGCCACTCGAGGCTGAGCCTCCACTAGACCCAGACCTCCTGGGGCCTGGCGCCATGTGGGTTCCTGAGACTACAGGGTTTTGGTGAGGGGCTGCCCTGCCATCTGTTGCTGTACCCTAGGGAGGGGAGAGTGTGGCCCAGGCTGGACACCTCCAAGTTGCTCTGTCCCTGGGTTTTGGAAGGGGAGGGGCCGCTTCATGAAATTGCACCACCTGGCCAGAGGCTCGGGCAAGCCCAGGTTGAATGAAGGTGGCCGGGCTTTTCTGACAGGTGAGGGCAGAGGTGGAAGTAATGCAGGCGTTCAGAGAAAGGGCCGGATGTGTGTGCATGCGCACACCCAGCTACAAAACAAGGGGTGCCATTCCTCGGGGACCAGGCTGTTAATGTGAGCCACCCGTCTGATGCGCAGTCACCCGCCGGGGTGACGGGGGACTTCCTGGACTGTGCGGCCCGATCCTGCCTGTCTGGTGACATTCCTGATCTGGAGTACACATTGGGCCTGCAGTGGGTGCTTTGGTGTTTGTGGAATGAGTGAATGGGCTGGCGGCGCCCACTGATGAGCATCTGCCGAGATGTCTGTGTGCGTGGAGGTGGTAGGTGTGGTCCAGATACCCGATAACGGATAGACACCTGTACAAAACAGCCTCTTCTCCAATGCGTGGTGGTGGTGAGGGATGGGGGTGTGGCTATTTTGCAGTTGGACGGTGTGGACACTTACAAGTCAACTAATCCCAATGCTCTGGACTCCTGTCTGTAAAATGGGATGGCGTAGGTGTGGGCTGGTGGTGCCTGGTGGGTCCCGCCCAAGCCCCAGAGAAGGGGCTGATGGCAGCTAGTTGTTATTTTTATTACTAAATCATGGCTCAGCCCAGCCTGGCCTGGCAAGCCCAAGTTCCTGGTGGATATCTGCCTCTTCCACGCCCACTTGGAAGCCTTCTGAACCTCCCTTTTTTTTTTTTTTTTTTTTTTTGAGACGGAGTCTCACTCTGTCGCCCAGGCTGGAGTGCAGTGGAGCGATCTCGGCTCACTGCAACGTCTGCCTCCCAGATTCAAGCGATTCTCCTGCCTCAGCCTCCCGAATAGCTGGGATTACAGGTGCACGCCACCACGCTGGGCTAATTTTTGTATTTTTAGTAGAGACGGGGTTTCACTGTGTTGGCCAGGCTGATCTCAAACTCCTGACCTTAAGTGATGTGCCTGCCTCTGAGCCTCCCAGATTTCATCGGTTCCCCACCATACTCTCCTGCCTCCAGCCTTCGCCCAAGCTGACCCTGGCCCCAGTCTTCCCCACTGAACGGCCACCCAGCCTTTGGGGCCAGTGCTCATGGGCCGATGCCAGCCATCCATCCTGGATGTGCCCACGCCTGGTCACTCCCCACATGAGAAGCTGATGATCTTTGGTCACCGTTGATAAACTTCAGCTTCTCTTTCCTCACCCAGGAGCTCCGGGGCAAGGAGTGGGCCTGATTCACCCCTGTTCAGGGTCTGGGTCCTAACAGGTGTGAAAATGAGCATTTAGTCAGCGTCCCACAGCATCTAAAAGACGAGAACAAGGGCTGGGGATGTGGGTAGGCTCAAGACTGGAAATGGGGAAGCCTCTGGAATGGGGACTAGAAGATGAAAGGGCTCTGGAAGATGTGGCATCCAAGTGTTTAAAGCAAGAACGGGGCTGGGCGTGGTGGATCGCCCCTGTAATCCCAGCACTTTGGGAGGCTGAGGGAGGATCACTTGAGGCCAGGAGTTTGAGACCAGCCTGGCCCACACGGTGAAACTCCATCTCTACTAAAAATACAAAAATTAGCCAGGCATGCCGGTGCACACCTGTAATCCCAGCTACTCAAGAGGCTGAGGCAGGAGAATCACTTGAACCTGAGAGATGGAGGTTGCAGTGAGCTAAGATCGCAGCACGGCACTCCAGCCTGGGCGACAGAGTTTTGTTTTTGTTTTTTTTTGTCTCCAAAAAAAAAAGAGGCATGGGGAGGGCCAGAGGGCATTTGGGGTGGGACAGGGTGGGGCAGGGCTGGGTGACTGGAATGAGGTGACTATAATGAATGCTTTGGAGTAGGTCAGGGCAGGTGGGGAAGCCAGGTGCCAGGGGAGGGAGGGGACATGGTGATCCTTCCATCTGGGGCTAAGGATGGCAAGGCCCTCGGACAACTTCTAGCCCAGATTCTCCACTGACAGATGGAGAAACTGAGGCCCAGGGAGGGGCAGTGCCAGTGCTGAGGTTTTACATAGCAGGTGGGCTGTTCCCCCGCCCACTGCAGGGCATAGCCTGCCCTGGGACACCTGTCTTCACCCCTGTTGGCTCAGTGGTTGCAGGGGCATGGGTGAGTAGAGGTCGGGGAGTGAGCCGGCCCAGGCAGGCAGGGCTGGGGGCCCCGTGAGCCAGCGCCCCAGGATTAGATCACCCACGAGTAATGGGCTTTTTTCCGTCCAGCCTTTTCCCGACAAGAAAAGGCCTGATGTTCCTCATCCGTGTTGTTCTGAGAAGGCATGTTTATGTCTGGCAAGCGAAGGGTTCTTGGGAGACAGGATCCCAGGGCCCCCCCCCCCGTGCGCTGCCTGGCCCCAGGGGTTGGCACCGCCCCGGAGCTGGTTTCCTCCCACCATCTCCTGACACCCAGCCCCCACGCTTTTCAGATGCCTGCCTGAGAACAAATAAATACTTCTGCACCATGCACCATGAGCTCAGATAAGCGGCCGGGGCTCAGCCAGAACTGGGGGCACAAAATGCCCGGGTTCCCTGACCCCTAGCTGGGTGCCAAGCCTGCATTTCCCACCCAGCCCTCCCCAACCGCCCCACGCGTGGAGGGACAGAGATATACTGCGAGCAGCAGGGGACCTGATGTCAGGGGTAGACAGCAGTTCGGCGGGTGATGTCAGCGTGAGCAATCGTCCCCGTCATCACTGCTGTTAAGTGAGTGGGCACTTGGCGTCCCCAGGCCCAGCGCCAGGCCCTGTTCACGCATTCTCACGTGGGGCTCTCACAGAGCTGAGAGCAGTAGAATTACCGTCACCCTTTTTGCTCAGTGGGGCCAGGGAAGTTTGAGCACTGGGTGTGTGTGTGCGTTTAGAGACAGGGTCTCACTCTGTCACCCAGGCTGGAGTGCAGTGGTGCGATCATAGCTCACTGTAGCCTAGAACTCTTGGGCTCAAGCGATCCTCCACCTCATCCTCCTGAGTAGCTGGGATCACAGGCACATGCCACCATGCCCAGCTAATTTTTATGTTTTTAGTAGAGATGGGGTTTCACCATGTTGGCCAGGCTGGTCTCAAACTCCTGGGCTCAAGTGATCCACCCGCCTCAGCCTCCCAAAGTACTGGGATTATAGGCATGAGCCACCAGCCCCACCTTTTTTTTTTTTTTTGAGATAGGGTCTTGCTGTGTTGTCCAGGCTGGAGTACAGTAGCATGATCATGGCTCATTGCAACCTCTGCCTCCTGGGCCCAAGCAACCCTCCCACCCCAGCCTCTGGAGTAACTGGGACTACAGGCACATGCTACCACACTAGGCTAATTAAAAAAAAAAAAATTGTAGAGATGGGGTCTCACTATGTTGCCCAGGCTGGTCTCAAACTCCTGGGATCAGAAACCTGGTGGTCATTCCAGGTCCCTCCCTTGGGACCTCCCTTCGCCAGCTCCTGGTCCCAAAGCTCTGCCCTGTCCTCCATCCCCTGCTGCTGTCTGCTTCATGCCCAGCTGTCTCTGGCCTGGGCTGTCACAGAGACTTGGCAACTCGCGGCTCCCTGGCTCCGAGCATGACCCGACAGTTCCTCTGCCGTATCTTCCTGGGATCCCCCACGATGCCCACGTCTCACCTCACCCCTGCCCTACACCCTGCAGTGAGGCCGACCTTCCGAGGTCCTTGGCGTCACCCCAATGGCCACGCTGGTCTCTGCCCACCACTTCCTGACCTGCCCTGCACACTCCAGCCATGCAGAGCTGGATTCATTCCCCACCCACCCACCCACTCCCACAGCCTCTGGCCCCGCTCAGGCCCGACCAGGACACGTGGGCGGCCCAGGCTGGCGGTTGGGTTTCCTGGGCAGCCAGTAATTTGGCACTCCTTCAAACAGGTCTTTATTTATTCAGCATTTATTTCTAGGGGAGGTGGGTGCTGCGGCAGGGCAGGGAAGGCGCCTCCCTTATAGAAGAGCTGGGCCTGGGCACAGTGCCCGTGTCCCCTCCTCACCTGCAAACGCAACTCCCCTGGGAGGCTCCCAGCAGCTCAGGTGTCACCTCCTCCAGGAAGCCCCACCCTGACTGCCTCACCCACTGTCCTGGGCTTCTTCCATGCCACTTATTTTTATCTTTCACTGAAGCATAATTTACTTCCAGTAAAGTACATGAGTATATGAATCTTTTTTTTTTTTTTTGGAGACAGAGTCCTGCTCTGTCATCCAGGCTGGAGTGGTGCGATCTTGGCTCACTGCAATGTCCCCATCCTGGGTTCAAACAGTTCTCCTGTCTCAGCCTCCTGAGTGGCTTATAGGCGCGTGCCACCACGCCCGGCTAATTTTTGTATTTTTAGTAGAGACGGGGTTTTGCCATGTTGGCCAGGCTGGTCTCAAACTCCTGACCTCAAGTGATCTGCCCCCCTCGGCCTCCCAAAGTGCTGGGATTACAGTCGTGAGCCATCGCGCCCGGCCCAAGTACATAAATCCTAAGCATCCCGCGTGATGAATTTTCCCCCGACTTGTATACTCATGTAACCAGCACTCAGCTCAAATCCTTGCCCTGTGTTTTAATCTTTTTTTTTTTTTTCCCAGTAGTCTATTTTTTTGGTCATTTTCCCTGCCAGCCTGGGAATCCTTCAAGGGCAGGAGCACCTGCTGTTGGGCCCTGTGCGGTGTGGGACACAGTGTGAGAGAGTATGGGTGCCTGTGAGCCGGTGGCTGTGTCCCCACCCGTGTGATTGTCCCCACGTGTGTGTGTGACGGAGGCTGTGGCCGTGGGAACATGTGGATCTGTGAGCCTGGCCAGGCGCCCCCTCCTCCACTGGAAGAGAGCCTTGTCCGATCCCCTAGCCAAGGGCCTTTGCAGGGAGCCATGGCCCTGCTGGAGAGTCCCTGCCGGCTGACAGCCTGGAGATTAGTCTCCAAGGCCACGACGCCAGTTGCCATAGGCACGCAGGCCCGCGTCAGGACTGCGATTTCTCATCCTGGTCACGCAGGCAGGCGGCCGCCCCTGCCCGCCTGCCAGGAGCCAGGCCCAGGCTTTAAATAACAAGGGTGGAAACCTGAACCGCGGAGCCGTCTGCCTGGCAGATCCTGGCCTCCCCTCCTGGTAGAGCAGGCATGGGGCGGCCTGGACCCCGCATACTGCCGGCGGTGGGGGAGTCCCTCCATGCCCACCCTGGGGGACACGAGAGAAATGGAGAAACCTGAGTTTGGGGGCTCTCTCTGAGTGCTCCTAGTACCTGATGCACGGCCCTAGCTGAGAGGAGACAGCCTGTTTTCCTAAATCCCGTCCTCCACGTGGAGGAAGGACGCCCTACCTTCCAGAAGCCTAGATGAAGGGCAGATGGGGCTTCGCATGGCCAGGCCTCAGATCGGCTTCCCCCAGCCCCTCCAGGGAAGAGACAGGCAGCTCCCTCACTTCCCCTTGGAAGGCAGCATGAAGCCCTGTACTTCCTGGAACTGCCCTTTTGCCCGGGCCTGGGGCCGACTTTCCTGTCCTGGGGTGGAGCAGCTGTGTTGGATGGTTGGTTTTGCTTTTTGTTTTGCTCTATTTTTTATTTAAAAGAAAAATTTTTTTAGACATGAGGTCTTGCTCTATCGCCCAGGCTGGAGTGCAGTGGCACAATCCCAGCTCGCTGCATTCTTGAACTCCTGGGCTCAAGCCATCCTCCCACCTCAGCCTTCCGAGTAGCTGCGACGACAGGCGCGTGCCACCACACCCGGCTCATATTTTAAATTTTTTGGTAGAGATGGGGTCTTGCGATGTTTCCCAGGCTGGTCTCAAACTCTTGGCCTTAGGCAATCCCCCTGCTTCTGTGGCTCCAGAGTGTTGGGATTACAGGAGTGAGCCACCACGCCCAGCCTGGTTTTGTTTTTAAAGGATGAGGTTTCTGTTGTTTCTTTCCAAATTGTAAAAGTAATACTTACCCTAGGTGACTTAGAAAATACAGAAAAGTAGAGGGAAGCAAAGTCAGGCATGGATCCCACCCTGAGATGCACGGTCTGGAGTTTGCATCCCGGGCTGCACTGTGTATGCTCCTGAGGTCATCCTGTCCAGTGTTGGAATCAGCCTCTGCTGGGCATCGGGTTGCCTGCACCTTCTCCTTGTTTATACGTGGGTGTGTGTATCGTGGATGTACCAAGTGAAAGCTTTGGGGAAACATCTTTGCATGTAAATCTTTGCATTTGGGATAATTAACTCAGGATTAATTTATAGAATTATAAGTCCTGGAGCGAAGGGTGGGAACAGAGTTAAAATTGAACTTCCTGAAACACGTCACAGCATCACCAAATCGCTTCGCTGGGAGGACTGTGTGCACCCAGGGTCCTTCTGTGGGGTGGGCTGGGATTTGGTGTGAAACTCATGGCTGCTGGGCTGCTGGGCTGGGAAGAGCTTGACCACAGGTGTGGGGTCTTGTCTCCAGTGACATTCCCGGCTGGCTCTTGCAGCCCCTGCCCTGGTGACCGGATGGGGTGAGGGGGCCGGAAGAGGCTGGAGGTGGAGCCCTGCCTCTAGGCGGAACTGTACCATCTGTACTTGTAGGGCAGGATTAAAAAGGGACAGTTTTGCTGTTTGTTTGTTTTTTTCTGTCATCTGACTGGGTGTCCCAATACCTGATGTCTTCTAAAACTTTTTTTTTTTTTTTTTGAGATGGGTCTCCTTCTGTATCCCAGGCTGGAGTGCAGTGATGCAATCTCGGCTCACTGCAGCCTCAACCTCCTGGGATCAAGCGATCCTCCTGCCTTAGCCTCCCGAGTAGCTGGGACGACAGGCATGCGCCACCACACATGGCTAAATTTTAAATTTTTTGTAGAGTCAGGGTCTCTCTATGTTGCCCAGGCTGGTCTCAAACTCCTGGGCTCAAGTGATCCTCCTGCCTCAGCCTCCCAAAGTGCTGGGATTATGGGTGTGAGTCACTGTTTCTGGCCTTATGCACACTTTTCATTGAGAACAAAGTTATTTGTTGTAAGGGAACACCTTGATAACTGTTCACACACTAAACTACCAAGGTAACCAGCACCCAGATTAAGAAACAGCATTGACAAGCCCCTCTCACCCCCTTCCAGTTACTACCACTCTCCCTGACCCACCACGATAACCGCCGTTCCATCTCCTGGCTTCAGAATTTGGCCTGCTTTTGAACCTTACGTAAATGGAATTCTACCGTGTGACCTCAGATTCCTTCATCATCCTTGCGAGATTCCACCGTGGTGTTGCGTGTCTTTGTGGTTTGCTCGTACGTCTGATGCCATTTCCAATAGACGGGGCACCTGGGAGGAGTCAGTGGAAACAGATCAGGTCTTGCGCTGAAATTCGGATACCTCTGAATTACTGCCCATCATCAAAGAAGTAAAGTTTATTTCCCTAAAGGATGTTTTGTGGTGAATAGGAAAGAATTTGCAATCAGCGTAGCTGTTAAGCCCACAGGAGAGCATGTTGTATCATGTTGTGAGCCTGGGTTCGGTGTGCAGAGATCTGGGGTTCAGTCTGACCCCTCTGGGCCTTGGTTTCCCTAGGTGGACATGCAGGTGGTTAGATGAGGGGCCCATCTAGCTCAGTGCTGCGACGCTAAGCATATACTTCGCAGTGCTAAGAGGTTGTTTTCCAAAGTGTTTGAAGTTTGCTCTTAAGATCTTATTTAGGCCGGTCACAGTGGCTCATTCCTGTAATCCCAGCACTCTGGGAGACGGAGGCAGGATTGCTTGAGCCCAAGAATTTCAGCCCAGCCTGGGCAACATAGCAAGGCCCCATCTCTAAAAAAAAAAAATTTTTTTTTTAATTAGCTGGGCATGGTGGCATGTGTCTGTAGTACCAGCTACTTGCGAGGCTGAGGAAAAGGATCGCTTGAGCCCACGAATTTGAGGCTGCAATGAGCTATGATTGCACCACTGCACTCCAGGCTGGGTGGCAGAGCAAGACTGTCTCTACAAAAAAATTTTAAAAAACCAGGCGTGGCAGCACGCACCTGTAGCCCCAGCTACTTGGGAGGCTGAGGCAGGCGGATGGCTGGAGTCCAGGAATTTGAGGCTGCAGTGAGCCGTGATCGCGCCACTGCATTCCAGCCTGGGTGACAGAGCAAGACTCCATCTTTACAAAACATTTTTTAAAAAATTAGCAGGGAGCTACTCGGGAGGCTGAGGCTGGCAGATGGCTTGAGTCCAGGAGTTTGAAGGTGCAGTGAGCCATAATCACGCCATTGCATTCCAGCCTAGGTGGCAGAGCAAGACTCTGTCTCTTTAAAAAAAAAAAAAAAAAAAAAAAAAAATCTTATTTACCAACTTGGCTCATTTCTAAGTGGAGCAAAAATGCACTGTCTCACTTCTGCTCTGCCTGAATTACCCCCAGGCCAGATTTCTTGGTGGAAGGAAGGAGCCGTGTAGATAGAGCCAGAGTCTCCCAGATGCAAAGACCCTCTGAGAGGCCTTGATAAGTGGGCAGCTTCCACTGAGCAGCCCCCAGAGATGGAGTCCCAGTGCCCACACAGCAGCTTGTTCTTCCATTCTAGGACAGTTCTTCCCATTAGGAATGTTCCCTTGTGTTAGCTGAAAGCCTGTGTCCCTAAATTCTCTATCAACGTAATGGCAATGAACCTGGACTTGGGTCTTCAGGAACCAAAGCCGTGGAGTCAAGGATTTGGAGAGATGGTATATGTATCACCGGGCCTAACATGATGGTCTTTTGTTTATTTTTAAATTGAGACAGGGTCTCACTCTGTCACCCAGGCTGGAGTGCAGTAGTGTGACCTCAGCTCACTGCAACCTCCACCTCCCAGGCTCAAGTGATCCTCCTGCCTCAGCCTCCTAAAGTACTGAGATAACAGGCGTGAGCCACCACACCCGGCCATCCTTCTTTTTTTTTTTTGAGATGGAGTCTCACTCTTTCACCCACCCAGGCTGGAGTGAAGTGGTGCGATCTTGGCTCACTGCAACCTCCGCCCCCCGGGTTCAAGCAATTCTCCTGCCTCAGCCTCCTGAGTAGCTGTGATTACAGGCACCTGCTGCCACACCCAGCTAATTTTTGTATTTTTAGTAGAGATGAGATTTCACCATGTTGGCCAGGCTGGTCTCAAACTCCTGACCTCAGGTGATCCACCCACCTCAGCCTCCCAAATGTGAGGATTACAGTCATGAGCCACTGCGCCCAACCTGTCTTTCCTTTTTAAGGCTCAGTAATATTCCATTGTATGGATAGACTGTGTTTTTTAATCCATTCATCATCGGACGCTTGGACAGGTTCTGCCTTTTGGCTATTGTGAATACTGATCCTATGAACATGGCGGTACAGATGTGTCTTTGAGACTATTACTGTTTTATTTACAACATTGCTATAATGAGGGATCTCAAATCTGGAGTGGATCTGAGAAATCGCCTCTTTCAACCCCTTATCCAATGCTTGAGTCTGTCCTTCCAGAATCCCACTGAGACTTCTTCTGGCCTCAGATGCGTGGGTGGGAGGCATGCCACCTCCCGACACCTCTGACCAAGGGCCCGGAGCTGGGTGGCTTAGGGTGCAGGAAAGAGGCTTGTGAGTGGGATCATGGCAGGGGGGTGTGCATCAAGGCATCCTCTAGCTACAGATGCCCCAGGGGAGGCAGCAGTGGGACTGCTGCAGGAGAAACCTAGAATGGATGTTTGGACACACTTTCCTCAATGGTCAGGATTGATGGACAGTGGAATTCATCAGAGGAGTCTTGGAGACCGAGGCCTTTAAAAATAGATGCAGCTGGCCGGGCGCGGTGGCTCACGCCTGTAATCCCAGCACTTTGGGAGGCCAAGGCGGGCAGATCACGAGGTCAGGAGATTGAGACCATCCTGGCTAACACCGTGAAACCCTGTCTCTACTAAAAATACAAAAAATTAGCTGGGTGTGGTGGCGGACGCCTGTAGTCCCAGCTACTCGGGAGGCTGAGGCAGGAGAATGGCATGAACCCAGGAGGCAGAGCTTGTAGTGAGCCGAGATAGTGCCACTGCAGTCCGGCCTGGGCGAAAGAGTGAGACTCTGTCTCAAAAAAAAAAAAAAAAAAGATGCAGCTGGGAGCAGTGGCTCACACCTATAATCCTGGCACTTTGAGAGGCCAAGGCGGGTGGATCACTTGAGGGCAGGAGTTTGAGACCAGCCTGGGCAACATAGCAAGACTCCGTCTCTACTAAAAATTTTTTTAAAAATTAGCGAGGTGTGGTGGTGCACTCATGTAGTCCCAGGTACTCGTGAGTCTGAGGCAGGAGACTTGCTTGAGCCCAGGAAGGTGGGGCTGCAGTGAGCTATGAACGTGCCTCTGCGCTCCAGCCTGGGTGACAGAGTGAGACCCTGTCTTAAAAAAAAAAAAAAAAGAAAGAAGAAAGAAAAGAAAATGCATCCCACGGAATCTGTTTCTTTCTTTTTTTGAGATGGAGTCTTGCCCTGTCGCCCAGGCTAGAGTGCAGTGGCATGATCTTGGCTCACTGCAACCTCTGCCTCCCAGGTTCAAGCAGTTCTCCTGCCTCAGCCTCCTGAGTAGCTGGGATTATAGGTGCCCAACACCACACCCAGCTAATTTTTGTATTTTTAGTAGAGATGTGGTTTCACCATGTCGGCCAGGCTGGTCTCAAACTCCTGACCTCAAGTGATCCGCCCGCACCACCGTGGATTCTATTTCTGTTAGGAATGTGTTTGTCGCAAGCAATCTGAGAAACAGAGGCTTAGGAGGGAGGGGTATCTCGTGTAACAGGAGGCATGGGTGGGTGGTCCAGCCGCGGGCAGCTGCTCAGGCACATCAGAGGGGCCTGCACTGTCTCTCTCTCTCCTCTGGCCGAGGGCTTTGGTCATCCTGGCCTAAAGCGGATGTCAACCACCAGGCAGGGCATAGAGAGTAAGGGATTGAGCCCCCCATTGCCTGCTTCCAGGGAAACTCTGCTCTTTTGTTTGGGAATGCCTCACTGGTTAGACTGTGTCTTGTGGTCATCTCTGGCTGCAAGAGAGTATAGGAACGGGAGGATTTTGTGTTGTGGCCCCTACAGAAGAGGAGAGCAAGGGAGAAGTTGGTTATATGGGGATCGAGGTACCAGCCACACAGCGTCTGTCTGCCTCACAATCCGGGCACATTCAGCTGGGCATGGTGGCTAACGCCTGTAGTCCCAGCTACTCAGGAAGCGGAGGCAGGAGGATCGGTAGAGCCTAGGAGTTCAGGACCAGCCTGAGCAACATAGTGAGACCCTGTCTCTACAAAAAAAAAAAAAAGAAAAAGAAAAAATTAGCCAAGCGTGGTTGTGTGCACCTGTAGTCCCAGCTACTCAGGAGACTGAGGGTGGCATGGGGAAGATCCCTTGAGCCCAGGAGTTTGAAACCAGCCTGGACAACATAGCAAGACCCTGTCTCTAAAAACAAAGAAATGAGACACATTAGACAAAAGTTATCAAAAGTTGGACTCAGTGATGTAGATGACAGAATTATAACTTTTTTTTTCTTTTTTTTTTTTGAGATGGAGTCTCTGTGAGGTGGAAGTGCAGTGGCGTGATCTCGGCTCACTGCAACCTCCGCCTCCCAGATTCACGCAATTCTCCCTGCCTCAGCCTCCCGAGTAGCTAGAATTACAAGCGTCCAACACCATGCAGGGCGAATTTTTGTATTTTTAGTAGAGATGAAGTTGCGCCATGGTGGCCAGGCTGGTCTTGAACTCCGGACCTCAGGTTATCAGCCCCCCTTGGCCTCCCAAAGTGTTGGGATTACAGGCGTGAGCCACTGCACCTGGCCAAAATAACTTTTCTTTGTCTCTATTCCCTTTCTGAATATGAATGCTTTCCAGTTCTACTTGATATTGTAAGAAACACTAAGTCACCCAAAGTATAACACCTGTTTTTTGCAGTCTCCTACCTAAGAACTAAGCAGACCCGACTCTGCTTAGCTTCTGAGATCAGATGAGATCAGGCTCTTTCAGGGTGGTGGGGCTGTAGACTGTTTTTGTAATCTCTAGGAAATTTTTTTTAAAGCCAGAGAAAGATAAATTATCCACATTACTTAAAGAATTTTTAAAAATATACAAGAAAGCCTAGCTTATTTAAAGCCCAAAACACTGTAATTCCATTGGTAACAAAGATGTTAAACATTTAAAATGTGATTAAATCTAAAATTGGTGACTTCTGAATAAACTGTAGTTTTGAATTTGATATAGCAAATCTGTGGCAGTGTTGAACAAAACAACTTATACATAATGCATTTTTATATTTTAAACTAACAAAGATGCTTCAGAAATATAGAGGACATTTTTAAAAGAATTACTTATATTTTAATCTTTTCAAATTTTCCATTTTGTTTCCATCACTTCCATTTTTTTCAGAATATTGTGCCTCCTCAAACATCATGGTAAGAGGGTGGTGGGACTAGAGATGGAGCCCTCAGCATAAAAAATAAAGTTAGCCAGGTACAGTGGCTCACACCCATAATCTAGCACTTTGGGAGCCCAAAGTGAGAAGATCACTTGAGGCCAGGAGTTCAAGATCAACCTGGGCAACATAGTGAGACCCTATCTCTAAAAAGTAAAAATAAAAACTTAGCTGGGTGTGGCGACGCACGCTCTGGTCCCAGCTACTCAGGAGGCTGAGGCGGGAGGATCGCTTGAGCCCAGGAGTTGGAGGCTGTAGTGAGCTATGATCACATCACTTCACTCTAGCCTAGAGACAGAGCGAGACCCTGTCTCAAAATAAAGAATTGTAGCACACTCAGAATCTTAGAATCTTGCTCTGGGTATCAAAATCGGATGTAGGCTCTTTAGCTGCAGTTGGAAAGGAAATTGTAAAATAGACCTGGAGTCAAAAACAAATGGGTGGCTTTACAACTGGTAAAGACTGACTTAAGTAGGATGCTTTTAGCTGCAAATGAAAGAAACCTCGGGCTGGGCACGGTGGCTCACACCTGTAATCCCAGCACTTTGGGAGGTCAAGGCAGGAGGATTGCTTGAAACCAGGAGTTCAGAACCAGCCTGGGCAACATAGTGAGACCCTGTCTGTAACAAGATTTTTTAAGTGAGCCAGGTGTGGTGGCAGGTGCCCGTAGTCCCAGCTACTTGGGAGGCTGAGGCTGGAGGATTGCTTGAGTCCAGGAGAGATCAAGGTCCAGGCTGCAGTTAGCTATGATTGCATCACTGCACTCCAGCCTGGGTGACAGAAAAAAAAGAGAGAGAGAGAGAAGAAAAGAAACTTTAGTCCTGGGGAAAAAAAAAAAAAGGAAAGAAGAAAAGAAACCTCTACTAAGAGTGCCTTAAGAAATACGGACTTTTGCCTGGGCACGGTGGCTCATGCCTGTAATCCCAGCACTTTGGGAGGCTGAGGTGGCGGATCACCTGAGGTCAGGAGTTCAAGACCAGCCTGGCCAACATAACAAAACCCCATCTCTACTAAAAATACAAAAATTAGCTGGGTGTGGTGGTGGGTTCCTGTAATCCCAGCTACTCAGGAGGCTGAGGCAGGAGAATCATTTGAACCTAGGAGGCAGAAGTTGCAGTGAGCCAAGATCGTGCCACTGCACTCCAGCCTGGGCAACAGGGCGAGACTCTATCTCAAAAAAAAAAAAAAAAAAAAGACTTTTACTGTTTCACCCAAAGCTTAGAGATGGCAGATCTGGGGTCATACAGGACCAAGTTCTTCCACGAGTTCACCCTGCTGTCCTCAGATACCCTCACCTCCCAGGCTGATTCTTTTCATGTCTCTAGTTGGCTGTCATGGTTGGGGGTGTCACTTGCAGGAGAAGGAGGACACCCTGGTTTCAGTCCCTTTTTTTTTTTGAGATGGAGTCTCACTCTGTCACCCAGGCTGGAGTGCAATGGTGTGATCTCGGCTCACTGCAACCTCCGCCTCCCGGGTTCAAGCGATTCTCCTGCCTCAGCCTCCCAAGTAGCTGGGATTACAGGCGTGTACCACCACACCTGGCTAATTTTTATATTTTTAGTAGAGACAGGGTTTTGCCATGTTGGCCAGGCTGGTCTCAAACTCCTGACCTCAGGTGATCTGCCCACCTTGGCCTCCCAAAGTGCTGGGATTACAGGTGTGAGCCACCACTCCCGGCCTGGTTTCAGTTCCTTTCTAAGGGCAAGGACAGCTCTCCTAGAAGTCCCTAATGTCTCAGTGGCCAGAATTGGGTTCTGGCCTCTCCTTACACCTGTCCCAGCTAGGGGAAAAGGAGTGCCTTGCTCTGAGCCTTGGAGAATCACCAAATTTCCTCCCAGGGACTGGGAGGGCCTAGCTGCCCCAAGCACTGGTTGTTGGGACAATCCAGCAAAGATTGTCCCATCTTTAGATACCAGGACACGACGGGGGGATTCTGTTAGCAGGGAGTGGGGCAGAGGACTTGGAGGACAGCTTTTGGGGTCAGATACAGGACTGGAACTCAGATTATTAGTATTTTTTTTTTTTTTTTGACAGGGTCTAGCTCTGTCCCCTAGGTTGGACTGCAGTGCTGCAATCATAGCTCATTGCAGCCTTGACCTCCCGGGCTCAAGCTATCCTCCTGCCTCAGCATCCCGAGTAGCTGGGACAACAGGCACGCACCACCACACCTGGCTAACTTTTTTGTTTTTTTGTAGAGGTGGGGTCTCACTGTGTTTCCCAGGCTGATCTTGAACTCCTGGGCTTGATCCTCCTGCCTCAGCCTCCCAAAACACTGGGATTACAGGCATGAGCCACTGTGCCCAGTGAGACCCCAGGTGTCTTAACCATGACCCCAGACTGCCTTCTACTGCACTGCGGCTGGGTGTAAGACCCCCTCCCGCTGCCCAGCCCAGAGCCTGGCCTGAGCAGATACAAATGGAAGGCCAGGGCTGTGACTGGCAATGTTCTTCCCAGCTACAGTGACAGTGGGGGTGGGGAGGGCAGGAATCCAGGACCCCCAGGCCACTCTACCCCACTGGGGAGCCTCTGGGACTAGAGAGGGAGTATTCAGTGGGAGGCTGAGGCTGCTGGGGAGAAAGGATACCCCCCCTTCCAGAAGGGGAGAAATTTCTTTTTTGTTTGTTCTCTCAAGCTTCTTTTTCAAGAAACAAGCATATGGCAGCGGATGGTGCGGGGGCCGTGTTTGGGTGGGGTGTGTGCCTGCCTTTGCCTTTTACGTGGTTGGGTGTATTTTTTTTTTCTCCATCAGCTCCAACGCCCCAGCTGGTCCATAGGGCAGTGAGACTCGAATCACAGAGGCACTTCCCTGGTGTCCAGAAAAATCCAGCTCTTTCTAGTGGTGCTTCCAAGAGGGAAGAGATTGGAGAGCTCTCCAGCAAACCCAGGCCTGAGCTTTGCAGAGGTCTGAGCTGAGGACTGAGTGTCCAAGGGGCTGAGGATGTGGACTGTCTTTGTGAGGTGGGGTACAGCCAGTGAAGGAGCCGGTGTTAATTTCCTGAAGCTGCTGTAACACGGGCCACAGACTTGGTGCCTTAAAACAACAGAAATTTCAGGCTGGGCGCAGTGGCTCATGCCTGTAATCCCAGCACTTTGGAAGGCTAAGGTGGGCAGATCATGAGGTCAGGAATTCAAGACCATTCTGGCCAACATAGTGGAACCCCATCTCTACTAAAAATACAAAAATTAGACGGGCGTGGTGGGGGGCACCTGTAATCCCAGCTACTCAGGAGGCTGAGGCACGAGAATCGCCTGAACCCTGGAGGTAGAGGTTGCAGTGAGCTGAGATCCCACCACTGCACTCCAGCCTGGATGACAGAGTGAGGGAGAAAAAAAAAATTCTTTTTTTTTTTTTTTTTTACTTTAAGGTTCTTGGGTACAAGTGCAGGTTTGTGACATAGGTAAACTTGTGTCATGGGGGTTTGTTGTACAGATTCTTTTTTCACCCAGATATTAAGCCCAGTACCCAACAGTTATTTCTTGTGATCTCCCTCCTCCCACCCTCCACCTTCTGAAAGGCCCCAGTGTGTGTTGCCCCCCTCTGTGTGTCCATATGTTCTCATTGTTCAGCTCCCACTTATAAGTGAGAACATGCAGTATTTGGTTTTCTGTTCTTGTGTTAGTTTGCTAAGGATAATGGCCTCCAGCTCCATCCATGTCCCTGCAAAGAACATGATCTTGTTCTTTTTTGTGGCTGCATAGTATTCCATGGTGTATATGTACCACATTTTCTTTATCCAGTCTATCATTGATGGGCATTTAGGTTGATTCCACGTTTTTGCTGTTGTGAATAGTGCTGCAGTAAACATACGTGTGCGTGTGTCTTTATTGTAGAATGGTTTCTATTCCTTTGGGTATATACCCAGTAAGGGATTGCTGGGTGCAATGTTATTTCTGTCTTTAGGTTTTTGAGGAATCACCACACTGTCTTCCACAATGGCTGAACTAATTTACAATTCCAACAGTGTATAAGTGTTCCTTTTTCTCCACAACCTCACCAGCATCTGTTTTTTTTTGTTTGTTTTTGTTTTTGTTTTTGAGACGGAGTCTTACTCTGTCGTCCAGGCTGGAATGCAGTGGTGCAGTCTCAGCTCACTGCAACCTCTACTGCCTGGGTTCAAGCACTTCTCCTGCCTCAGCCTCCCGAGTAGCTGGGATTACAGGCATGCACCACCATGCCCAGCTAATTTTTTTTGTTTGTTGTTTTTGTTTGTTTTTCGTTTTTTTTGAGACAGAGTCTCACTCTGTCGCCCAGGCTGGAGTGCAGTGGTGCGATCTCGGCTCACTGCAAGCTCTGCCTCCCGGGTTCATGCCATTCTCCTGCCTTAGCCTCCCGAGTAGCTGGGACTACAGGTGCCTGCCACCACGCCTGGCTAATTTTTTGTATTTTTAGTGGAGACTGAGTTTCACCATGTTAGCCAGGATGGTCTTGATCTCCTGACCTCGTGATCCACCCGCCTTGGCCTCCCAAAGTGCTGGGATTACAGGCTTGAGCCACCGTGCCTGGCCCAGCATCTGTCATTTTTTGACTTTAATAATAGCCATTCTGACTAGTGTGAGATGGTATCTCATTGTGGTTGTGATTTGCATTTCACTCATGATCAGTGATGTTCAGTCTTTTTTCATAAGATTGTTGGCTGCATGTACATCTTTTGAAAAGTGTCTGTTCATGTCCTTTGCCCATGTTTTTCTGAGAACAAGAGAAATTTCTATTCTCACAGTTCTGGAGGCCAAAGGTCCAAAATCATTACCACTGGGCCAAAATCAAGGTGCCAACAGTGCCATGCTCCCTCCAGAGGCTCTTGGGGGGAATCTGTTCCTGGCCTCTTCTAGCTCCTGGGGGCTGCCAGCAGTCCTGGGCTTGTGGCCGCATCACTCCAGTCTTCAAGGCCAGCATCTTCCAATCTCTCTCTACTTCGTCTTCACTTGGACTTCTCTTCTATATGGATGTTCAGTCTTCCTCTACCCTATTTTTAAAAAATTTTTGTAGAGCTGGGGTCTTGCTGTGTTGCCCAGGCTAGTCTCAAACTCTTAGCCTCAAGTGATCCTCCTGACTTAAAGTGATCCTCCTGCCTTGGCCTCCCAAAGCACTGGGATTACAGGAATGAGCCACTGTGCCTGGCATGACCTCTTCTTCTTCTTTTTTTTTTGAGATAGGGGTCTCACTCTCTTGCTCAGGCTGGAGGGCAGTGACATGATCTCAGCTCATAGCATCCTTGACCTCCTGGGCTCAGGTGATCCTCCCATCTCAGCCTCCTGAGTAACTGGGACTACAGGCATACTCCACCACACCCAGCTAATTTTTTTTTATTTTTTGTAGAGATGGGGTCTCACTGTGTTTCTCAGGCTGGTCTCAATCTCCTGGGCTCAAGCAATCCTCCCACCTCGGCCTCCCAAAGTGCTGGGCTTACAGGTATAAGCCACCACGCCCGGCCATGACCTCTTCTTATAAGGATGCATGTGATGGCATTTAGAGCCTACCCAGCTAAGCCAGAATAATCCCCTACCTCAAGATCCTTAATCACACCTGCAAAGTGATTTTGCCATATAAGGTAACACAGGCTCTGGGGATTAGGACGTGGCTGTCTTTTGGGGGTCATTTTTCTGAGCCTATCTCGGGTCTCTAAGGGCAAACTCCAGCAGCCATCCTAGTAGACTGGTTCTCCTGTGATAGATGCCGGCCAGGTAAAGGAGACAAATGGAAGATCCCAGCTGACCCACCTCGGCTCTGTCCCCTCAGAGGGGAACTTATTCTCATTTATGTGGACTCCCTAAGCCATATATCTAGGCTGGAGTGCAGTGGCATGATCTTGGCTCACTGCAGCCTTGACCTCCTGGGCTCAGGGGATCCTCCCATCTCAGCCTCCTGAGCAGCTGGGACTACAGGCATGTGCCACCACACCCAGCTGATTTTTTTATTTTTTGTTGGGATGGGGTCTTGCCATATTACCCAGGCTGGTCTCGAACTCCTGAGCTCAAGCCGTGTCCACTCTCCCAAACAGCTGCCCCCTCTTGGGGGGGTACGGCAGCATCAGCCTGGTGTGCCCTCAGGTGTGTCCGTTATTTATCTTGGACTGCATAAACCAATAGCCCAACATTAGCAGTGTCAAACAATAGTCATTTCTTCTTTTACTCTTCACAGTGTGAGAGTTGTCTGAGCTTAGCCAGATGGGTCTCACTCAATCTCTCCTACAATTGCAGTCAAAAGGTTGCCGGCAGGAGTTGGAGGCTGCAGTGAGCTACGATCGCACCACAGCACTCCAGCCTGGGCAACAGAGCGAGATCCTGTCTCTAAATAAAAAGTTAGCAGGGCTTGCCGTCATTTTGAAGATGTTTCCCTTGCTGGCCCAGGGCCTGAGCCGAGGAACAGCCGGGGCCCCTTGGGCTTCTCTGATGCCCCTTGGCCCCTCCAGCACGGTGGCCTCAGGATAGCCGGGCTTCCCACGTGTCAGCTCAGAGTCCAGGGGCAAGGGTCTGAGAGTGAGTGAGCGGCTGGGGGAAGTCTAGCGCCTTTGGGGACCTGGCTGCAGAAGTCACGTGTTGGCGCTGTCCACACATTCTGTTGGTTCAAAGTGGGTCCTTATTCAAATCACGTTCAAGAGGAGAGAATTAGATGACACCACTTGTTGGGAGAAGTATTAAAGAACTTATTTATTTATTTATTTTTTTCACTTTGGGAGGCCGAAGTGGGAAGATCCTTTGAGCCCAGGAGTTCGAGACCAGCCTGGGCAATATAGGGAAACTCCCATTTCTATTTAAAAAAAAAAAAACTTATTTATTTATTTTTTAGAGACAGGGTCTCGCTCTGTCACTCAGGCTAGAGCGCAGTGGTGTGATCACAGCTCACTGTAGCCTCCACTTCCTGGGCTCAAGTGGTCCTCTTGCCTCAGCCTCCCCAGTAGCTGGGACTACAGGTATGCACTACCATGCCTAGCTAATTTTTAAAATTTTTTGTAGAGATGGGGGTCTCACTATGTTACCCAATCTGGTCTTGAACTCTTGGCCTCAAGCAATCCTTCTGCCTCAGCCTCTCAAAGTGCAGGATTACAGGCATGAGCCACCACACCTGGCCAAAGAATGTATTGTCAGATTTAAGGCCACTGCAGGAGGATGGACCAGAGAAGAGGGCCCTGGGGTGCCAGAATGGGGGTGTATCTGCCAGCTGGATTCCAGGGGTCTGAGTACCCAGGTGTCTGGGGTGGGAGAGTGGGTGCAGGCTCCAGGTAGGCGTGTCCCCTTTGGGAAGGGTGGGACAGGGCCCTCCAGAGCCCAGGCCCAGGCTCTGGGCTGAGGCTAGGAGAGTCTCAGAGCATTTCCCGCTGGACAGCCCCAGAATCTGACTGCAGTCTGTGCCAAGAGCACTTAGCGTTCTGCTCCACTGCCTGCCAGCCCCACCACAGACGCCACACCCCATCGGGCTCACTCGTGCCTTAGTGCCTTTGCCTGAGCTGTCCCCTCTGTCTGGACTGCCCCATCCCTCGACATTCACCGTCTTCATGTCTCATGATTCTTCCAAACTTGCATCAACGACCCCTCTCTTCGGAGGCCTTTCCAGGCCTTGTTATGTGTAGCAGCCCGGGCACACACAGATGAAAGCAATCAGCCCTGTTCTCCAGGAGCCGGTGCATGGGGGCTCTGACGCCTCCACATCCTGGAGGAGGAGGGAAGGAGGGGCTGAGGGAGCCCAACCAAGGGGCACAACGGGAGGTGCTGACGAGCCCACAACAGCTAAGAGGGAGCCAGCAGCAGGGAAGGGGATTTCTTAAAAAGGGCACAGCAGGTGCAAAGGCTTGAGCGAGAGTGCAAGGCCCACCCAGGGGCCTGCAGGCTGGAGTGTGGGGCTCTGGAGGGAAGACGGGTTCAGCTTACTCTGTGGTGTGACTCCTGATGGGACAGTGAGCCTTTCGAGGGTGAGGTCATGCCCTGCACATCTCTGTGTCCCAGCATGACTGCGGCTGGGGCCAGCCACCTTCTCTGTGAAGGTTTTCACTGCATTCAGACTGTGCTGGGACTGGCCCCAGGAGGACTTGGACTAGCGTGTGTAAGTGAGTGTGCATATGTGCACGCATGTATGTGTGTATGTGTGTGGACATGCATGCGAGTTTGCATGCATGTGTGTGCGTATGTGTGTATGCATGTGTATGTGAGTGCATTGTGTGCACAAGTATGTGTGTATGCATGAGTGGCTATGCGTGCGTATGTGTGTGGGGGTGTCTGCGTGTGGGTGTGCATGCACATGTGTGGGTGTCTGCATATGTGTGTATGCATGTGAGTGGGTATGCGTGTGTGTATGTGGGTGTGCATGTATGTGTGTGGGGGGCGAGTGTGTGCATGTGGGTGTGCCTGTGCGTGCGTGTGGGCGTGTGTATGTGTGTATGTGCGTGTGCATGTATGTGGGTGTGTGCATGTGGGTGTCGTGTGCATATGTGTGTATGCATTTGAGTGTGGGTGTGCATGTGTGTTCATGTGGGTGTGCGTGTGTGGGTATGCATGTATGTGTGGGTGTGGGGGGTGTGCACATGTGGGTGTGCATGTGTGTATGCATTGTGGGTGTGTGTGTGCATGTGTGGGTGTGCATGTGTGTGCACGTGTGGGTGTGCATGTGCGTGTGCGAGTGGGTGTGAGTGTGCATGCATGTGTGTGTTGAGTTGCTAGTGCTCACACTTACCTCTGGGGCAGAGATGTGCTTGTTAGGTGCCCCCTCCCTCTCTCCACTCCATTCCAGCAAAGGTCACTGAGTGTCCTCTCTAGTCTTAGGAATGACACTCGACAGTGGACAATGAGAACAACCAAACACTTCCTTCTCTTCCCCCCTCCCCCCATTTTGAAAAATTATATTAAGGTCGGGCATGGTGGCTTATGCCTATAATCCCAGCACGTTGGGAGGCTGAGGTGGGAGGATTGTTTGAGGCCAGGCATTCAAGGCCAGCCTGGGCAACATAGCAAGACCCCATCTCTACAAAAAAATTTAAAATTAGCCAGGCATGGTGGTGCACACCTGTAGTCCCAGCTGCTTGGAAGGCTGAGGTGGGAAGATGGCTTGAACCCAGAAATTTGAGGCTGCAGTGAGCTATGATCACACCACTGCAATCCAGCCTGGGCAACAGAGTGAGACCCTTTCTAAATAAAATATAAAAACGGAAGTACTATACAATTCAACAGTTCCACCTCTGGGTATATACCCCAAATCATTGAAAACAGGTTTGCCAAGTGATTTGCATACTCATGTTAATAGCAGCATTATTTGCAAGAGCGGAAACGTGGAGTGCAGTTGCACAGTCACAGCTCACTGCAGCCCCAACCTCCGCAGGCTCAAGCCATCCTCCCACCTCAGCTTCCCAAGTAGCTGGGACTACAGGTGTGCACCACCACACCCAGCTAATTTTTGTATTTTCTGTAGAGATGGGATCTTGCCATGTTTCCCAGGCTGGTCTCGAACTCCTGAGCTGAAGCAATCCTCCTGCCTCAGCCTCCCAAAGTGCTGGGATTACAGGCCTGAGCCACTGGACCTGGCTGGTAGTCCTATTTTTAATTTTTTGAGGAACCGCCATGCTGTTTTCCACAGTGCCTGTACCATTTTGCATCCCTACCAGCAGCGCACAGGGTTCCAATTTCCCCATGTTCTCACCAGCCCTTGTTTTTTTCCTGTGTGTGGTTTTGTTTGTTTTTTGTTTTTTGTTTTTTGTTTGTTTTAGACAGAGTTTCACTCTTGTTGCCCAGCCTGGAGTGCAATGGCATGATCTCAGCTCACTGCATCCTCCGCCTCCTGGGTTCAAGCAATTCTCCTGCCTCAGCCTCCCAAGTAGCTGGGATTACAGGCATGTGCCACCATGCCCAGCTAATTTTTGTAATTTTAGTAGAGACGGGGTTTCACCATGTTGGTCAGGCTGGTCTCGAACTCCTGACCTTAGATGATCCGTCTGCCTTGGCCTCTGAAAGTGCTGGGATTACAGGCGTGAGCCACCGCGCCCCGCCTTCTTGTGTTTTTTATAGTAGGTATCCTGGTGGGTGTGAGGTGTTTAGATTTGTATTTTGCTAATCTTTAGTGATGCTGGACATCTTTTCATCTGTTTTCTGGCCATTCGTATATCTTCTTAGGGGAAAGGTCTACTCAAGTCATTTGCCTATTTTTTAATTGGATTATTATTGTTAATGGAGACGATGTCTCGCTTTGTTGCCCAGGCTGGTCTCGAGCTCCTGGCCTAAAGTGATCCTCTCACCCTGGCCTCCCAAAGTGCTGGGATTACAGGCGTGAACCACTGCGCCCAGTCTTAGTTGTTGAGTTTTAGGAGGTGTCTGCATATCCCGGATATTAATCCCTTACCGATATACTATTTACAAATATTTTCACCCATTCTGTGGTTTGCCTTTTTATTCCGTTGATTCTGTCCAAAACTTCTCTTTACTCATAGAGCAAAGGTTATATAGCTCTAAGCCAAGCTTCTTCCCTTTGCTTCTCTCCGTGGAAACAACAGTATATTATCCTTCCACTCCTGTACCCAGAGAACTCCTATTCACTCTTTTCACTCTTCAAAACCCACCTCAACAGTCATCAACTCAGGGAAGCCTTGTTTGTCAGGCCCCTCCTCCCCCAAAACTAAGTAAATAAAATATTTAAATAAAACATAGGTAACCCCTTTTCCCAGTGTCAAGCTCTGTGCCTGGGCGAGCTTCTCTGCTTGTCCTTCTTTCATGGTCCCGTAATTCTTTTTTTTTTTTTTTTTTTTAAATAAGATGGAATCTCACTCTTCCACCCAGGCTGGAGTGCAGTGACAAGATCTCAGCTCACTGCAACCTCCAACTCCCAAGTTCTAGCAATTCTTCTGCCTCAGCCTCCCTAGTAGCTGGGACTATAGGCGTGTGCCACCACCCCCAGCTAATTTTTTGTATTTTTAGTAGAGATGGGGTTTCACCATGTTGGCCAGACTGGTCTCAAACTCCTGACCTCAAGTGATCCTCCCACCTCTGCCTCCCAAAGTGCTGGGATTACAGGCATGAGCAATCGCACCCAGCCTGGTCCTGTAATTCTCTCTGGACACACTGACCCTGTGAGCTGGAGGAGGGCAGGTGGAGCCTGGCACAGAGCAGCCTCTTGGTAGGTGTTGAGTGAATGAGTGGGGGTGGTGAGGGGAGGCCAGGGAAGGCACCCAGGCTGTGTTCCTCCCACCCCCAGCCTTGCCACGACCTACCAGGCTTCCAGCTCCTGCTGAGCTCTTGCAGCGTGGCCCCTCCCCACTTACAGCTCACTGCCTTGGACTAGGTCCCAGCCAATGGCCCGGCGGAGGTGTCCTCACTGTTCTTACCCAGTATGACCTAGGCGGGAGCCAATAAGCACAGGGAATGAGTATCGCCCTGAGGGTTCAAAAGTGTGCAAGGAAGGAAGGAAGGAAGGGAGGAAGGGAAGGAAGGAAGGAAGGAAGAGAGAGAAGGGAGGGGGGGAGGGAGAGAGGGAAGGAAGGAAGGGAGCAATGAATGAATGCACACATCAAGGAATGAATGAATGCATATACACAAAGGAATGCATGCACACACCAAGGAATGAATGAATGAATGCACACAAAGGAATTAATGAATGTACACAAAGGAATGCATGCACACACCAAGGAATGAATGAATGCACACATGAATGAATGCATGCACACGAAGGAATTAATGCACACACCAAGGGATGAATGAATGCATACACCAAGGAATGAATGAGTGAGTGTTCACACCAAGGAATGAGTGAATGAATGAATGCACACAAAAGAATGAATGAATGAATGTACACACCAAGGAATTAGTGAATGAATGCACACACAAAGGAATGAATTAATGTACACACCAAGGAATTAGTGAATGAATGCACACACAAAGGAATGAGTGAATGAATACACACAAAGGAATGAATGTACACACCAAGGAATTAGTGAATGAATGTGCACACAGAGGAATGAGTGAATGAATGAACGTGCCACTTGTGAAGAGTGAAAAAAGCCTGAGAAACCCCCAGCTGAGGGAGCCCCCAGGTGTGCCCCTGCTGTTGAGAGGCCTGGACATGCTGGTGCATGGGGGAAGGGCTTGGGCTTGGGCTGAACTGGCTCACAGGCGACCCATCAAGTGTCACAAATGACCTTGAACCGCTGCCACAAATGACCTTGAGCAGCACACTTCCCCTCCTGAGCCTTAGCCTCCCCAGATGTAACATGGATTAAAAGAACCACCTCATGGTGCTTTTCTGAAAATTTGGTGGGCCTAACGTGGTGGCTCACGCCTGTAAGCCTAGCACTTTGGGAGGCCAAGGTGGGTGGATCGCTTGGGCTCAGAAGTTTGAGACCAGCCTGGGAAACATAGTGAGACCCTATCTGTTTTGTTAAAAAAAAAAAAGGAAAAAGAAAATTCGGTGGGGTGATGGGTGTGCCAGTTGGAGAGCTGTGACATTTGTTTTTTTGGTTCAACCCCAAGCCAGTGCAGACAAGTGACCCTCCCCAGCCAGCGAGCCAGGCCTCTCAGTATCACCCTGGCTGAGGTTGTTCGTGTATGTGTGTGTGTGTCCCTTTCTTTACTGTCCTCATTCTTTGCATCACGTGTGTGGTCTTTTCTGTCTCATACACACACACCCGTCGTATTTGCATGCTCTGACACACAGACACACATTGATGCTTCCTTTTTAAATTTTTTTATTTTTGGAGGCACGGTCTTGCTCTGTCGCCCAGGCTGGAGTGCAACAGCACGATCACAGTTCTCTGTAGCCTTGAACTCCTGGGTTCAAGTGATCCTCCTGCTTCAACCTCCTGAGTAGCTGGGACCACAGGTGTGGACCACTACACCTGGCTAATTTTTTTTATTTTTGTAGAAGTGGGGTCTTGCTATGTTGCCCAGTCTGGTACACTCCTGCTTCTTTATGTATGTATGTATTTATTCTCTTTTTAGAAAATTATTTCATTGAATCCTCCTTTAAGCACAGACTTTTCTGAAGCTCTGGGGACACTTGGGGAGAAGAGGAGGGGAGGGTTCTAGATGCCCTGTAGGGCCACATTGGCCCTGGGTGCAGGACAAGTCCACGCAGGAGAAACGGACCCTGCTGAGGGGGTCTCCTCTTTGCCTCTTCCCTGAGTCCCAGCTGGGTGGTCTCCCCTGTTCACTGCCGGGCAGGGTTGGGCAGTGCAGAGCCGAGCCCACCACTGTGTCATCATTCCAGGGGGGAAGGGGCTTGAAGGCTGCATCGTGGGGTGATGGGAACCCGGATTTAGTTGGTATGACCTGAGCTCAGTTTTCGGCCTTGCCACATCCTTGTGGTGGGGTCTTCAGGTGGGAATTCCTCCGTAAAATGAGAGCTTGTGAGAATTAAACTGGTCCCAGCGTTTAGGAAACAGCCCTGTGACTCCTTCCGTCTGTTCCCTCTGGAGGGGGCGGTCCTTGAGCTCTACTGAGCCCATGCCAGTGAGAGTCATGGCTGAGCCCCTGGGCCAGATGCCAAGTTCCATGCCACCTTGGCACTTAACTTTTTTGGCTCTGGGCTCTTTGGCTGTCCCCTCTGTGAAGGGCATCTAAGGTGGTGGGTGGGGGAGAGGAGTTTGGTTTTTTTGTTTGTTTGTTTTGGTTTTTTCTTTTTTCCAAGGAGTCTCACTCTGTCACCGGGGCTGGAGTGCAGTGGCGTGATCTCTGCTCACTGCAACCTCCACCTCCTGGGTTCAAGCGATTCTCCTGTCTCAGCCACCTGAGTAGCTAGGACTACAGGCACCTACCACAGTGCCTGGCTAATTTTTAAATTTTTAGTAGAGGTGGGGTTTCACCATATTGGCCAAGCTGGTCTTGAACTCTTGACCTCAAGTGATCCACCCACCTCAGCCTCCCAAAATGCTGGGATTACAGGTGTGAGCCACCGCGCCTGGCCTTTGTTGTTGAGACAGGGTCTTGCTCTGTCTCCCAGGCTGCAGTACAGTGGCACAATCATAGCTCACTATAGCCTCAAACTCCTGGCTCAAGCGATCCTCCCGTCTCAGCTTCCCGAGTAGCTGGTGCCACAGGCATACACCCGGCTAATTTCTGTATTTTTTGTAGAGACAGGATTTTGCCTTGTTTCCCAGGCTGGTCTCTAACTTCTGGCCTCAAGCCATCCTCCCACCTTGGCCTCCCAGAGTGCTGGAATTAATAGGCGTGAGCCACCATGCCCAGCCAGGAAGGGGAGTTTATTTAAATGGGCCGAGCCAGGAGCTTTGTCTTAGCCTTGCTCTTTTGTCTACATGCCCTTTTCCCACCTCCCACTAGGCTGCACTTCACTGGGGTAAATCGGTCAGAACCAGCCCAGTGGGAACAACCTGTAACACCTGTTTCCAGACATCCAGGCTTTGGGCTGCAGAATAGGCTCGCGCCTGTTAGCTCACTCTCTGCTAGCCTCCTAGCTGGCCCTGAGCACCGGGTGCAGGGTGTTTGGGATTGGAAATCACAGCTGGATTTCTGTTAGTTCACTGTCACCCTGGCCCCAGGGCTGGCTAGAAAGTGGGCTCTCTGGGCCGGACTCCTATGGGAGTCCCCCAGCCTGGAGACAGCCCTGCCTTGAGTCAGGGCAGCACTGATTCAGACGTGGCCACAAGCGCTTGGCTAATTTTTGGCTCAGCGTCCGGGCAGGCCTCCAGCTCTCGGCGGCCGGCAAATCTGCTGCTGTCTGGGCAAGGAGTCCCTGGCAAGACATGGGGCAGGCAGCAGGCAGGCAGGGAAGCTGAGCTTCTTGGAGTCTGGAATAGGGAACATCCCTGAGGATGACCCAGGCCCTGCACCTGGCTGGGTGTAAGAGTCCCCTGTGAGCTTAAAAATACAGTGTCCACGGCCGGGTGCAGTGGCTCATGCCTGTAATCCCAGCATTCTGGGAGGCCGAGGAGGGTGGATCACCTGAGGTCAGGCATTCGAGACCAGCCTGACCAACATGGTGAAACCCTGTCTCTACTAATAATACAAAAATTAGCCGGGTGTGGTGGCGCACGCCTGTAATCCCAGCTACTTGGCAGGCTGAGTCAGGAGAATCGCTTGAACCTGGGAGGTGGAGGTTGCAATGACCTGAGATCATGCCACTGCACTCTGCTCTGGGCAATAGAGTGAGACTCCATCTCAAAAAAAAAAAAAAAAAAAAAAAAAAATACAGTGTCCAGGGCCCCGCTGCCCAGGGAGCAGTCACCTCTGATGAGGTGGGGTCCAGGAGCCTGGGCACTGAACAGCAGGTGTTGGCAGCAGCTGGGCTACCAGCCGTCCTTGCTTCACAGGTGGGTGGAGCAAAATCGGGAGCTGGGTGATGGGACAGATGTGACAGCAGCTCTTCCATAGTTCTCGGACTGTAACCTGGGATCTTCCCAGCAGACTTCCTCCACCCATCCCAGCTCTGCCTTTTGGGGGCTTCAAGTCTCTCACATTATTATTATTACTTTAATAATTTCAACTTTTAGGCCGGGCTGTAATCCCAGCACTTTGGGAGGCTGAGGTGGGTGGATCACTTGAGGTCAGGAGTTCGAGACCAGCCTGGCCAACATGGAGAAACCCCGTCTCTACTAAAAATACAAACATTAGCCAGGCGTGGTGGTGGGCACCTGTAATCCCAGCTACTGGGGAGGCTGAGGCAGGAGAATCTCTTGGACATGGGAGGCGGAGGCCGCAGTGAGTCGAGATGACACCACTGCACTCCAATCTGGGTGACAGTGAGACTCTGTCTCAGAAATAATAATAATTTTAACTTTTATTTTAGATTCTGGGGGTACATGTGCATGTTTGTTACAAAGGTATATTGCATGATGCTGAGATTTGGGATACAAGTGATCTCGTCACCCAGGTAGTGAGCATAGCACTCAATAAGTAGTTTTTCAGCCCCTCCTTTTCCCCTCTCTCCCTGCTTTTGGAGGCCTCATCGTCTGTCATTCCCATCTTTATGTCCGTGAGTACCCAACGTTTAGCTCCCCTTATAAGTGAGAACATTCGATATTTGGTTTTCTGTTTCTATGTTAATTTGCATAGGATAATGATGTCCAGCTACTTCCATGTTGCCGCAAAGGACATGATTTTGTTCTTTTTTATGGCTGCATAATATTCCATGGTGTGCATGTACATTTTCTTTATCCATTCTACTGCTGATGGACACCTGGGTTGATTCCATGTCTTTGCTATTGTGAATACTGCTGCAGTGAACAGACGTGTCTCTCACCTTATTAAGGGAAGTTGACTTTTTGAACCCAAAGGATGGACATTTGGGACATTTCTCTTTCTTGCGAGTGTCTGCGTTTTGGGCTGCTGAGAGAGGTGTCTGGGCTCCTGTTCCCATTGCTCCCTGTGTTGTGGTGTGACCAGCCATCCTAGGTGGCCTGGGACTGAGGGGTTTTCCAGGAGATGGAACTTTCTGTGCTAAACCCAGGAATGTCAAGTTGGGCCCACTTGGCTGTGTGTCAGCTCTGCGTGTGAGCAGCTGGTCTGTTCCCTGCATCCCTGTGAATGTGAGAAGCGTGGTCTTCCTACCGCATGGTGACAGCAAGGACACCAGCAAGGTTGGAGACAAGACAGCCTTCTTCCCCGCTGTGCACTGGCCGAGGCCTGGAGCAAGTGCCTTTCTCATCTCTAAAATAGAGTGATGCTGGAGGAAGGACAGTAGCTCATTTGGGCCAATGCTGCCATCAGAATTTTTACTTTTTTTTTTTTTTTGAGGGAGTGTTGCTCTGTTGCCCAGGCTGGAATGCAGTGGCGCCATCTCGGCTCACTGCAACCTCTGCCTCTGGGGTTCCAGCGATTCTCCTGCCTCAGCCTCCCAAGTAGCTGGGATTACAGGCGCCCGCTACCATGCCCGGCTAATTTTTGTATTTTTAGTAGTGTTGGGGTTTCATCGTGTTGTCCAGGCCGGTCTCAAACTCCTGACCTCAAGTGGTCTGCCCGCTTCACCCTCTCAAAGCGCTGGGATTACAGACGTGACCCACTGCACCCAGCCCTGCTATCAGAATTTTTATTTTTTATTTAAAAGACAAGGTCTTGCTCTGTCACCCAGGCTGGAGTGCAGTGTCGCCATCATAGCTCACTACAGCCTCAAGCTCCTTGTCTCAAGCAGTTCTCCCCCCTCAGCCTCCCAAAGTGCGGGGACTATAAGTGTGAACCACTGCACCCGGCCTCTGCCTTCATTTTCTGTTTAGAACCATTCCCACTTTACAAATGAAAAATCTCGGGGTTTCAGGACTCATCCGAGGTGGTCCTAGCAGACCTGGGCCTGGGTCTCATCTTCCCCCGCTTCCCCCGCTGCATTCTTGCTCCAGGCACGTGGAACCTGCCTCTCCCTCCATCTGAGGTCCTTTGCAGGGAGTGGCTGTCTCTTTCTGTGCTCCCCAAGTGCACCCACCTGGGCTGTGGCTCGGGACAGAGGGTCCTACAAGCCCAGATGACTGGGACAAGGAGCCGGGGATGGCCCACAGCCCAGCCCCTCTTCCCTCTCTCTGTCCCTCCCTCCTGGAGTCCCTGGTTCCTTCCTAAATGGATTAGAGCCTTTACCGGAAGGAGCCGGCCGCTGTCTGGGGCAGCTGGGGGGCCAGGGCTGGATGGCTGTCTGGTGCCTCCTGCTTTGCCCTGATTCAATTTGGGCCTCAGCAGCTGGGAGGCTGGCAGCCCTAAGGCCTTTCTGGGAATGGTTCAAGGGACCGGCTGGCAGGGGGTGGCTGCGGGGAGGGGGACACCTTCCAGCCCCCAGGCAGGCAGACCTCTCAGCTGGATCTTTTATGAAGTCCAGTCGCATGCAAGACCCTCCAGCAGGCTTCCTGCCATGGAACATCCCCAGCTGTGGCCACTGGCCACTTCTTGGTTCATCAGCGGGTGTCATCCATGTGTCCCATCCATGGCCTGTCACCCCCTCCGCATCCCTTAATACAGCAGATTTCAAACTTCTATAAAATTGCAACCCAGAAGAAGAAATGTCTTTTATAAACATTTAGCAGCAAACTCAACATACATTTTGGCCAAACGCCCACCGGCCAGTTGTTTAAATCAATATTTATCCACAGCCAAAAAGCAGAGGAGAGCCAGAACTGAGGCCAGAGCCGAGCTCTGATGCGTCTCTCATTTCTCGGGATGTTTCTGTCCCTGACGTTGGACACCTCTGGCCTTGTGAAGTGTGATGCACTCTCACATCTCCTATTCTGTGTCACTGGCCAATGATCATATATCATGACCTGCTGGAAGGCCTGTCTGTGGCTGGGACCACACGCCTTGGGCCTCATGCACACTGGGCACTGATCGGGTCCTGGGGTGCAACAGTGACAGGCAGACCTGGTTTCTGCCCTCAAAGAGCTTACAGATGGCAGGGGCACCCGTGGCGGCAGAAGACACCCCAGGCCTGGTGCCCTTTCTGGCGCCAGCCCCACAGTCCTCCTGCCTGGGCCTTCCCTACCCCATTGGGTGCAGAAACTCCTTGTCTGCAGGTAGGAGACAGGGCAGGTTTTCAGGCTCCCTTGGGACCTGCAGCCCAGCTCTCTGCCGTCAACACCCAGCAGGGGCCACACAGAGAGCACCGGGACTGAGCCCAGAGAGGGGAACCGAGAGTCCCCTGCCTCTGGTCTCTGCCTTCTTTGCTTGGATTGGTGCAGGGACAGCTGCCTTGAGAGCAGGCCCTGGCACTGGGGCAGCCTGTGGGTGCCCCCTGGGTTGAGAAGGAGAGGGGCAGGGTAGAACCAGGAGCCGAGGGAGGCTGATCTTTGTATCTCATGGGTGCCCAGCTGGGCACTGTCATACCCAGGAAGCCTGTGCCATGCCATGGGGACCCACAATTGGGGGCCCTGGAATTCAGGGGGAGGATGCAGCTCTGTCCCCAAGGAACCCCATTGCAACAGGACACAGTCCTGCCCTGGGGAGCCCCCGACCTGAGAAAAAGCAGCCTCGGCCCTGCTGTATCTTTCTATACCCCTGAGGTCAAGTCTCCTGGCTAGTAGGGAAACTGAGGCTGGAAGGCCTCGGCGGGGGTGGCATTGGCCTTGGGAGCATGTGACTTGATGCAGAAATGTGACGGCAGAGCTCAGAGGCATGTGGAAGGGAGGGGAGGACATCACCGGATCCTCACCCAGCTGGGCTTCAGGTTGGGGGTACAGGAGGAGGGCTAGCAGGTTGGACAATTAAAAGCTTCGATGAGGCTGGGTGAGGTGGCTCATGCCTGTACTTCCAACACTTTGGGAGGCTGAGGTGGGCAGATCAACTGAGGCCAGGAGTTCAAGACCAGCCTGGCCAACAATGGTGAAACCCCGTCTCTACTAAAAATACAAAAATCAGCCAGACTTGTGGTGGCACCTGTAATCCCAGCTACCAGGGAGGCTGAGGCAGAAGAATCACTCAAACCCAGGAAGGGGAGGTTGCAGTGAGCCAAGATTGTGCCACTGCACTCCAGCCTGGGCAACAGAGCGAGACTCTGTCTCGAAATAAAATTAAATTTAAAATTAAAAAAAGCTTCAAGGACCACCAGCAGATGATGGCAGGCCCAGGAAGGGTGCTTGAGGCAGGAGGAACTAAACCCGCACAGACTAGGGAAGCATGAACATCGGTACATCTGGGAGTGGCACAGCTTAGAGGGCCTGGAGCATGGAGTGTGAGGGGGAACTGGAGTGAAGGACAGGAGACCAGGTAACTAGAATACCAGGCTGAGGAGTTGAGCGCTAATGTGGGCAGTAGGAAGCCATGGAGGGTGTGTGAGCGAGGGAGGGCTGTGGCCAGAACTGCACACGGTGGGAGAGGTGGCATCTGGGGCCTGCCCAACAGACGGGGCCTGCCCAACAGACTGGTCCTGGTGCTGGGCTCAGCTTGGGTGTGCAGACTTAGGAGGGTGTGCCACAGGGTATGAGTTATCCTGCCACCTGTGCCCAGGCCTGTGCAGGCCCTAATCCCATCACACATAAAGCCCTTGGGCCCAGGGAAGGTTGGCCCTGGATACAGAGGTGGCCCTGGGAGTCCGGGGGTCAGGTGGATTGGGGTGGGCGGCCGCCACATGAGCCAAGCCCCCTGCCTTGTGCCCACCACTACTGCCTCCTCCCTCCCCACAGGCGACCATGGCCTTGCTGGGCAAGCGCTGTGACGTCACCACCAACGGCTGCGGACCCGACCGCTGGAACTCCGCCTTCACCCGCAAAGACGAGATCATCACCAGCCTCGTGTCTGCCTTAGACTCCATGGTGAGTGTCCCCACCCACCCAAGAGGAGGGGACAGGGTGAGCGTCCCCACCTGCCTTGTAGCTCAAGTCCTACCTCAGCCACTCAAAGGAGCTTTCACTGACCTGAGCCTCAGTTTATCTGACTGCAGCTAGGGCCACGATGCCTGTGTCAAGGGTGTGAGACTTCAGTGAGATGCAGTACATAAAAATCTAGCCCTGGGGCTGGGCGCAGTGGCTCATGCCTGTAATCCTAGCACTTTGGGAGGCCGAGGTGGGTGGATCACGAGGTCAGTGGTTCAAGACCAGCCTGGCCAACATGGTGAAACCCTGTCTCTACTAAAGATACAAAAAATTAGCTGGGCGTGGTGGCATGCGCCTGTAATCCCAGCTACTTGGGAGGCTGAGGCAGGAGAATTGCTTAAACCTGGGAGATGGAAGTTGCAGTGAGCCGAGGTCGTGCCATTGCACTCCAGCCTGGGTGACAGGGCAAGACTCCATCTAAACAAACAAAAAAAATCTAGCCCTGGAATAAACACTGGCTCCCAGCCCTTGTCCTCTTGTCCCTTCACCCCTCTTGCCATTCCCACTTTGTCCCTGGGATGAATAACGTGCCTGTCTCCTAGCAGGTGACCTGGGGGATAATGTGTGGGGAGCCATTCACTAGAAAGATGGAATCCCCAACGTTAAAGCAAGAGTTCTAACTGCATCTCGGGTGAGAAGAGAGAAACCGGACTTTGTATAATACGTCACTCCCCTGGCGCTATTGCCTACGTACCTAGACCTATAGCAATTTATCCCAAATGAGGACATCGTAATATCATTTTCCTCCAGCCTTTTCCTGGGGGAGGTTCTGTGATGGAAGTGTTAAAAAAAAAAAATCTAGCCCAGCACAGTGGCTCACGCCTGTAATCCCAGCACTTTTAGGGGCCGAGGCAGGTGGATCACTTGGGGTCAGGAGTTCGAGACCAGCCTGGCCAATATGGCAAAATCCCATCTCTACTAAAAATACAAAAATTAGCTGGGCGTGGTGGCGCATGCCTGTAATCCCAGCTACTCGGGAGGCTGAGGCAGGAGAATCACTTGAACCCTGGAATTGGAGGTTGCAGTGAGCAGAGATCGCACCACTGCACTCCCACCTGGGCAACAGAGGGGGACTTCGTCTCAAAAAAAATAAATAAAAATAAAAAAATTAGACTGGCATGGTGGCACATTCCTGTAATCCTGCCTACTCAGGAGGATGAGGCAGGAGAATTGCTTGAACCTGGGAGGCGGAGGTTGCAGCGAGCCGAGATCGTGCCACTGCACTCCAGCCTGGGCAACAGAGCAAGACTCTCTCAATTAAAAAAATTTTTTTAATAAAAATAAAATTAAAAATTTGTCTAACATCAGTTAGCTGCTGTGCCCCTGCATTTTAGGATGATGAAGCACAGAGAGGGTAGTACCTTGCCCGAAGTCACACAGCATGACCAGTTTTTTTTTGTTTTGTTTTTGTTTTTGTTCTTGTTTTTGAGACGGAGTTTTGCTCTGTTGCCCAGGCTGGAGTGCAGTGGCATGATCTCGACTCACTGCAACCTCCACCTCCCAGGTTCAAGCAATTCTCCTGCCTCAGGCTCCCCAGTAGCTGGGACTACAGGCCCCCGCCACCACACGTGGCCAGATAATTTTTGTACTTTTAGTAGGGACCGGGTTTTACCATGTTGGCCAGGATGATCACAATCTCTTGACCTCGTGATCCGCCCACCTCAGCCTCTCAAAGTGCTAGGATTACAGGCGTGAGCCACTGCGCCTGGCCCAGCAAGACCAGTTTTTAAAGTGAATTTCTGGGTACAAAGTCTCCCCAAAAAATAAAGGACCTCCTTCAAGCTGTTCCTGCTGTAGGTGGCTCAAGGGCTGCTTAAGTGGTGTTTGGGGCAGTGGTGGGAGACACCCCTGGAAAAGGGGCTGGGTGCCACACTCTCTCCATGACGACCCCTCCCCTATGCAGAGTGACCTTCATGAGGAGGGGGCCCCAGGAGCTCAGCCCTGTGTCCGAAAGCACTGTGAGCTTGGCAGTGATGGAGGTGTGGCTGACGTGGGCAGTGATGGGCGATGCCATGGCCACTAGCGACATGTGGCTATTTGCAATTTTTTTTTTTTTTTTTTTGAGACAGGGTTTTGCTCTGTCACCCAGGCTGGAGTGCAATGGCGCGATCTTGGCTCACTGCAACCTCCGCCTCCTGGGCTCAAGTGATTCTCCTGCCTCAGCCTCCCTTGTAGCTGGGATTACAGGTGTGCGCCACCACATCTAGCTAATTTTTTTGTATTTTTAGTAGAGACAGGGTTTCACCATGTTGGCCAGGCTGGTCTCAAACTCCTGACCTCAGGTGATCCACCTGCCTCAGCCTCCCAAAGTGCTGGGATTACAGGCGTGAGCCACCGCGCCTGATTCATTTAAATTTGAATTCGTTAAAACGAAATAAACTCAGTTCAGTTGCACCAGCCTCATTTTATGTGCTCAGTAGTCAGAAGTGGCTGGTGTCTATGGATTGGACAGTGCAGACGTAGAATGTTTTCATTGTCATAGAAAGTTACACTGGGTTGGCCAGGCGCAATGGCTCACGCATATAATCCCAGCACCCTGAGAGGCTGAGTGGGACAGATCACTTGAGGCCAGGAGTTTGAGACTAGCCTGGCCAACATGGTGAAACTCCATCTCTACTGAAAATACAAAAATTAGCCAGGCATGGTGATGCACGCCTGTGGTCCTAGCTATTCGGGAGGCCGAGGCAGGAGAATCGCCTGAGCCTAGGAGGCGGAGGTTACAGTGAGCCGAGGTCGTGCCACTGCACTCCAGCCTAGGTGACAGAGCAAGACTTTGTCTCAAAAAAAAAAAAAAAGTTCTACTTGGCAGCAGTGGTCTAGCGAGTGCTTCAGAGCCTCCTTGGAGGAGCACATGACCCTATAGTT
The DNA here is from genome assembly GCF_028878055.3 of Symphalangus syndactylus. Taxonomy (NCBI): domain Eukaryota; kingdom Metazoa; phylum Chordata; class Mammalia; order Primates; family Hylobatidae; genus Symphalangus; species Symphalangus syndactylus. The sequence goes on along the minus strand of NC_072431.2, from coordinate 62,644,881 downwards.
ATCCTAGCAGTGTGAACAAGACAGGCTCCCCCTGTCCCTGGGCCTTTTAAGGGTTTCTTGAGGGACCCTCATGGGTGACAATGACATTTGCTTAGCAGTGACCTAAGTCCAGCCTCCTCCAAATGCCAGGGTCTTTTGGTGGCCTGTAGGGAGGGTGGGCTGAAGGGATGTGCCTTCGTCACCCGCCCGCAATCTCAAATCCTCTTCCCCACCCACTCTGGATGCCTTTAGGTGGGTGAGTTTTCTGCCGTGGTCTCGGCGTCTTCAGCTGAGCGGTGACTGTGGGATGAAGCAGCTCTTTCAGCTGTGATGGATGAGAAACAGCTGGATTTATTTGTTTTATTTTTGTTAATAGTCTACAGTGTTCCCGTGCAGAAAGGGAACAGCAAGCTTTTGTTTTCATCTTAGAAGAAAATGAATGCCCTGTGTTTTAATTTTCCAGTAGGGACCCTGGAGGACAGGCCTCCTGGCCCCACGCCGCCCGCACCTTCCTAAGCAGAGCGACTCCAGGCTGGGGCTGGCACAATAGGCAAGATTATGTCCCAGAGAGGTTACCTGGCCCAGGCCACACAGCACAGAACTGCAATTGGAAGCCAGACTTTATAGCTGCCAGCACTACCTGACTCAGATGAAAACCAGCATTTATTAGGCACAACTGCCTGCCACAGGCTTCACAGTCAGGGTTTTCCTGATGGGGTAGGTCAGAGACCTGAGATGCTGGTGGTCTTGGTTGCAGGGACCCCCTATATTAAGGCCTTTGAGCTATGGGGCTGCAGACCTCGACTCTGGGGCCATGAGGATAGCCAGCTGCTTGTGTACCCATACGGGGTGTCCCAGTTTAGAGATCTTTTTCCTCCAACCATTGAATCCCCATACCCAAGCCCAGTGGCGCTGTGGAACTGGGCTGCTTGTCCCCAATTCTACAGATGTGGAAACTGGCCACGCAGAGTGGCTCACGCCTGTAATCCCAGCACTTTGGGAGGCTGAGATGGGCGGACCACCTGAGGTCAGGAGTTTGAGACCAGCCTGGCCAACATGGTGAAACCCCATCTCTATTTATAATACAAAAATTAGCGAGGCATGGTGGCAGGCGCCTTTAGTCCCAGCTACTCGGGAGGCTGAGGCAGGAGAATCACTTGAACCTGAGAGGCAGAGCTTGCAGTGAACCAAGATTGTGCCACTGCACTCCAGCCTGGGCGACAGAGTAAGACTGTGTCTCAAAAAACAAAACAAAACAGATGTGGAAACTGGAGCCCAGAGGAGGGATGTGACTTGCTCAAGTCCCACAGCAGAAGCGGCCGAGGTGGGATTGCAGCCCCAGTCTGTCCAATCCCCGCCTCTCCTGCAGTTCTTCCCACCTCCTCCTCATCCAGGACTTGAGAGGGGCCAAGAAAACCCAGCACGGCATTGTCCCTGGGGCTGGGGCTAAGGTGGGCTTACCCCAATGAGGAGGACCTTGGAGGGAGGAGCAGAGGACACTTGTCCTCCTCCAGCCCCCCATCGCCAATCCCTGCAGGGCCATTCATTCAGTCCCACTACAGAATCTGAGACCAAGAACAATAGAGGGGCCGTCTGTCCCTGGAGCTGCTGCTGGGGTCTCAGGCAGCTGGGAGCTCACATTCCACCCCCGAAGTGGGTACTAGAGGTGTTCGGAGTGTGGGGAGCCCTTCCGCTCACACACCCTGCTCTTCCCACAGTGCTCAGCGCTGTCCAAACTGAATGCCGAGGTGGCCTGTGTCGCCGTGCACGATGAGAGCGCCTTTGTGGTGGGCACAGAGAAGGGCAGAATGTTCCTGAATGCCCGGAAGGAGCTACAGTCAGACTTCCTCAGGTTCTGCCGTGAGTACCCCAGGGCTCCAGAGGGCCGGGCCCGTCCTTTCCCGAGGGCAGGCGCTCTAGCCCATCTCTGGGCCCCCAACCCTGTCTAGCCAGGGTGGCGGTGTGTGGGGGGTGAACCTAACAAGCTAGGTTGTCTGAGATTCCCGATGTGGTGTTATTGAGGCAGCCACGGTTTTTGCTGGAATCGTTCAGCAGCCCCTGAGTTGAGAGAGACTGGCTGGGTGAACCCCAATGTAGGCCAGAGCCAGCCACTTCCATCTGCCTTTTCCAGATGGGGACACCAAGGCCAAGGTTGCTGCTCAGTTCTTCCCCTTAACTATGTATTTCTGAACACAAGGACCAAATGCACTTATTCCAACACAATTTTTTTTTTTTTTTTTTTTTAATGAGACAGAGTCTCGCCCTGTCACCCAGGCTGGAGTGCAGTGGCACAATTTTGGCTCACTGCAACCTCCGCCTCCTAGGTTCAAGTGATTCTCCTGCCTCAGCTTCCCAAGTAGCTGGGATTACAGGCACCCACCACCACGCCCGACTAATTTTGTATTTTTAGTAGAGACGGGGTTTCACCATGTTGGCCAGGCTGGTCTCGAACTCCTGACCTCAGCCTCCCAAAATGCTGGGATTATAGATGTGAGCTGCCGCGCCTGGCCATGTTCCAATAAGATTTATTGAATGCCTGCTGTGCATGGCATCTTTTCTGATGCTAACTCACCTACCCTGACATCAACCTGAGGGGGCAGGCACTGTCATGGCTATAGTCACGGTTAACATCTTAGGCCAGGTGCAGTGGCTCATGTCTGTAGTTCTAGCACTTCGGGAGGCTGAAATGGGAGGATCACTTGAGCCCAGGAGTTGGAGACCAGCCTGGGCAACATAGCGAGGCCCCTGTCTCTACCAAAAATTAAAAAATTAACCAGGCTTGATGGTGCACACCTGTAGTCCCAGCTGCTCGAGAGGCTGAGGCAGGAGGATCACTTGAGCCTGTGCGTTCAAGGCTGCAGTGAGCTACGATGGCACCACTGCACTCCAGCCTGGGTGACAGTGAGTCCCCATCTCACAAGAACCATGGTATAGCATGACTTTAAGAGAACGGGCCGCCTGGGTCCACAACTGCTGTGCCTCGACCCGCTCATCTGTGAAAGGGGAGAACGGGTGGGTCTGAGGGTTAAACGAATTTGTACCTGACAAGCACTTAGGGCAGTGTCTGGCACTTGGTTCACACTCAGTAGACACCAGCTGTTGTTACTATTATTAGTATTCACATCACACCCCTAAGATCAGCTGTTTCAGGGACAGGCATCCCCCAGGGCTGGGCCTAGCATTACTGGGGTGCAGACGCATCCCCAGCCAGCCCCCACCCCACTCAGCCCTCAGAGCCTAGACCTTCTCCAGGGCCAGGATGGGGGACTGGGCCCGGTAGAGTGGACAGCAGCAGGTTGTGTGGCACCCCAGCCGCCCAGAGCCTCAGGCAGTGCACCTGCCTTCTAGAGCCACGCAGAGCCGCTATTTATAGCACCAGGAACTCGGCTGGTTTATTTCAAGCTCCGCAGATCCCAGAGGAGAACAGGCTCCAAGCTGGGAGGGGGCCACAGGCCCCTCCTCTCATCTCCTTTCCAGTGCAGCTTCTAGAACATTCCCCAAGGATCCACCAACACTCTCCGGTCCCCACCCTGGCCCAGCCTGGCATGAACCTGCTGTTTGCAACCCATGGCCTCCTCGGAGCAGGGGTTGGGGGATGCTTGTTTTCTCTCCCTCCGGCAGAGCAGAAAACGGGGGCATAGATTGGTCAAGACAGTGTTCGTGTCAGAGCACAGAAAGGCATGGATGGGGCCGGGCACGGTAGCTCACGCCTGTAATTCCAGCACTTTGGGGGGCCGAGGCGGGTGGATCACCTGAGGTCAGGAGTTCGAGACCAGCCTGGCCAACATGGTGAGACCCCATCTCTACCAAAAATACAAAAATTAGCTGGGCAAGGCTGGGCGCAGTGGCTCACGCTTGTAATCCCAGCACTTTGGGAGGCCGAGGCGGGCGGATCACGAGGTCAGGAGATTGAGACCATCCTGGCTAACACGGTGAAACCCCGTCTCTACTAAAAATACAAAAAATTAGCCGGGCGTGGTGGCAGGCGCCTGTAGTCCCAGCTACTAGGGAGGCTGAGGCGGGAGAATGGCGCAAACCCGGGAGGCGGAGCTTGCAGTGAGCCAAGATCGCACCACCGCACTCCAGCCTGGGCGACAGAGTGAGACTCCGTCTCAAAAAGTAAATAAATAAATAAAATTAGCTGGGCATGGTGGCAGGCGCCTGTAATCCCAGCTACTCGGGAGGCTGAGGCAGGAGAATCACTTGAACCCTGGAGGTGGAGGTTGTAGTGAGCCAAGATTGTGCCACTGCACTCCAGCCTGGGCGACACAGTGAGACTCCATCTCAGAAAAAAAAAAAAAAAAAAAAATAGACACAGATGGAACATTCATCGAACCTCAGTTCTGAGCTGGAATAGTGGCCTCCTGTGAACATTCACAGACTGAGGCTCAGAGAGAGAAGGGACTTACCCAAGGTCACACAGCAAATTAGAGGTGACCAGAGGTGAGGCCCAGCCCTGGGCCAGGCACTGGGAACTCTGAGATGACCAGCCGTGGCCCTCAGTGGGGTGGTTGGGATAGGGCTTGCTCACTCATTAATTCTTCATTCATTCATTCACTTGTGTATCACATTGTGTGCCAGTCTCCGCAGCTCAGCACAGGGCAGAGACATCCCAACTCGAAGGCCGGGTGGTGAGATGGGTGCTCACTCTGGCCTCGTGTGCTCTGTGTCCCACAGGAGGGACCCCGTGGAAGGATCCGGAGGTAGAGCACCCCAAGAAGGTGCAGCGGGGCGAGGGCGGAGGCCGTAGCCTCCCTCGGTCCTCCCTGGAACATGGCTCAGATGTGTACCTTCTGCGGAAGATGGTAGAGGAGGTGTTTGATGTTCTTTATAGTAAGATCCTTCCTCATTCCATTTGGGGGCCCCAGGGAGGGTGGGAGCCTGGGTCCCCACCCAGCAGAGGGGGCCCCCTCCTGTCCCACTACGGGCCCTGGGCAAAGCCAGACCCCAAGGCATGGGGATACTGGCTACCCCAGCCCTTCCTCATCGCTGCATTCCCAGACACAGATGTTCTGCTCCAGCCGTTTTCCAAACCTCCACCCCCACTGTCCCTGCCCTGGCTCAAGTCACTGCCACCTCTGGCCTAGAAATAGCCCCGGGCTTGCCACGGTCTCCCTGCCTCCAGACCAGCTCCCCATACCTGCCCTGCAACCAAGGGCATCTTCTCAAAGCACAAGCCTGACCATGAATGAAGCTCTTCTCTCCGCAGCCTTCAGGGGCTCCCCATCTCCCTGAGCATGGCACAGGGGCCCACACACCCATCCTCATCCCCTCCACACCTTCTTCTCCCACTAGGTGACGGAGCCCTACTGACCTCCCTACAGAATCACTTCCTGTTCTCCAGCACTCGCTGGTTCATTTCACATGCCCTGGCCTTCACCCTGTTGCATCTCTTGAGACTGCCTTTCCCCTCTTCTGTCTGGCGGACACCTGTGTGGCACTGAGGCTCTGCTCCTGGAAGCCCCCTCACAGTGGGTTTAGGCCCCTCTCTTGGCACCCACAGTGCCCTGTCCCCTCACCAGCCCAAGAGCTCTCCAGGGTCAGGGGCTGTGTCTGCCCTTTCTAGCTGTCTCCAGCCTACAGTTCAGAGCCCAGCAAAAGCAGGTGCTCGGAGAATGTTTGTTGAATGACTAAGTGAAGGCTGATTGCTCAGCCATGCCTTTCCTGCAGGGAGAGGAGACCTGGCCTCCCTTGGGAAGCGTCAGGTTGCAGAAGGCCTCAGGGCCCTAGTGGTGGCCTTCACATGCCCTGGGAAACTTTGGGCAGAAACCTTGGGCAGGTCCCTTTGGTCCTCAGGGTCCCACCTCATTCATTTCTGATTTGGTTTTATCCCTTCTCCTACTGTAGCTTTTGGTTTTATGGAGCAAAGGTCTGCGAGGAAACTTCTGCTCTTCTTATGTCAGAAGGAAGGGTACCCAGAGGCCCTGGGTGGCCACATTGTCCACCCTGGGATGGGGGACTTGCCATGCATGGTTGGCTGTGCCCCTGTCGACACTTTTGCCAGCTGCAGGGCCCATGCGCAGAGCCCCCCGTGCCCCTGCCCGCCTTGCCCTGGCCCCCCTTGTCCACTTTCGGCAGAATTCAAGGAGGCTACGAGAGGATGGGCCTCTTTCTGGCCCAGGATGGGGGCTGTAGCATGGAGGTGACAACAGATATCCCAGTGCCCAGTCCTCAGTCCCCAGCCTGCCTCCCCTCCTCTGTGCCCCCAATCTTTGTTCCTGCGTCTTCTCAGTCTGTCTCTTCCTCCTCTCTCCTGTCTTTTTCTGCTGCTGCTGCTGTTGTTGTTGTTGTTGTTGTTTTGAGACAAAGTTTCGCTTTGTTGCCCAGGCTGGCGTGCAGTGGTGCAGTCTCGGCTCACTACAACCTCCGCGTCCTGGGTTCAAGCGATTCTCCTGCCTCAGTCTCCTGAGTAGCTGGGATTACAGGCGCCTGCCACCACACCCGGCTAATTTTTGTATTTTTAGTAGAGACGGGGTTTCACCATGCTGGCCAGGCTGGTCTCAAACTCCTCGGTCTCCCAAAGTGCTGGGATTACAGGCGTGAGCCACCACACCTGGCCTCTCCCATCTTTTTCTTTTTTCTTTTTTTTTTTTTTGTGACGGAGTCTCACTGTTCCCCAGGCTGGAGTGCAGTGGCGCGATCTGGGCTCACTGCAGGCTCCGTCCCCTGGAGTTCACGCCATTCTCCTGCCTCAGCCTCCCGCCTAGCTGGGACTACAGGTGCCGGCCACCTCGCCCAGCTAATTTTTTGTATTTTTAGTAGAGACGGGGTTTCACCGTGGTCTCGATCTCCTGACCTCGTGATCCGCCCGCCTCGCCCTCCCAAAGTGCTGGGATTACAGGCGTGAGCCACCGCGCCCGGCCTCTCCCATCTTTTTCTGAATCCCCTATTTTTGCTCCCTCTCCACTTCCTCTTCTTCTTGCTTTCTCTCCCCACTCTTGGTCCCTCTGGCCTTAAACGATCCTCCCACCTCAGCCTCCCAAAATGCTGGGATGACAGGCGTGAGCCACTACGCCCAGCCCTTACAGCTTTTTCCTTGCAGCCTGGCTCATGCAAGTCCCCACTTCTCCATCCCTTCTACCCTCTTTTCTCCCACCAGATTGTCTGCCTCTGCTCTGTCCTCTGGGCCCTTGTAGTCCCCGGTTTCCCCTCCAGCCAGGTGCCCAGAGTGGAGAGGGGCTTGGCCGGGGAGGGCAGCAGGGAACCTGCTTGGTGGGGGAGCCCCAGCCCCCCAGATGCAGACAATGGGGCCTTGTCCACAGCACCCACCCCCAGCCTACAGGCAGTTATTCTGCACAAAGTCTGCAGTTATGAGGGGTCCATGGGAACCCCGCACCAAGGAGAGCCACTCAACACTGCCCCCACTCTGGGGCACAGCAGCCCTGACCCCAGCCTGGCTGCGCTCTCATACCAGGTCCCTCTCCTGGACTCTCCCCTACAGGCGAGGCCCTGGGAAGGGCCAGTGTGGTGCCACTGCCCTACGAGAGGCTGCTCAGGGAGCCAGGGCTGCTGGCCGTGCAGGGGCTGCCCGAGGGCCTGGCCTTCCGAAGGCCGGCCGAGTACGACCCAAAGGCCCTCATGGCCATCCTGGAACACAGCCACCGCATCCGCTTCAAGCTCAAGAGGTGAGTGAGGCAGCCAGCCCGGGGCTGGGCCAGGGCCAGGCCAGGGCCGGGGGCTGGAGGCAACTTAGCCAGAGGGGAAGGGACTTGAGATGCCCATGGGGGACCCTGATGTTGAAAGCTCCCAGTCTGATGGTGGAGGTGAAGTGAAAGCGAAGTCATAGAACAGTATCTGAGCCAGGTCATTAAGCCTTGAAGTCTTCCCAGTGAAGTTGCATTGCAGAGAGACTTGAAGAGACATGACTTGGGACAAAATAGCACCAAGGTGGTCAGGTACAGTAGCTCATGCCTGTACTTTGGGAGGCTGAGGTGGGAGGATCACTTAAGGCCAGGAGTTTGAGACTAGCCTGGGCAACATACCAAGACCCTGTCTCTGCCAAAAAAAAAAAAAAAAAAAAAAATTTACCCAGGTGTGGTGGTGCACAACTGTCATCTCAGCTGTTCAGGAGGCTGAGGCAGGAGGCTTGCTTGAGCCCAGGAGTTTGAGGATGCAGTGAGCTGTGATTGCATCACTGCACTCCAGCATGGGCAACAGAGCAAGACCCTGTCTCTTAAAAAAAAAAATGTGGCATTTTAGGTGTCAGAAATGGGAGAACCATGTCCTGTGCTTGCTCAGGTTGTAAATCTAGCGTTAATTAGGGACCCCTGGGAGATTAGGTTGTTGAGGCTGGTCTGAGGCAGTACTAGTTGTCAGGAGAGCCAGGAAGGCAGCCTGAGGGCTTAAGGTTGAACCCATCTCTGCTAAGTGCCCCAGGCAGTGCAGAGGCAGGAAGGGGAGGGGTGCAGCGGGAGACAGGAGGCAATCAACTGCACCTGGTGGGATCTGATCAGTGGATTGGAGCAGAGGGGCAGGGCCCAGGTCCTCCGGTGGCCTAGCTCTGTGGCCCTGGGCACACCATTCCCACCTCTGAGCCTGCATCCCCACTTGTGAAGTGGAAGAGCAGCTCCTGTCCTGCCCCGTTATGGGGCTTTATGTTCTGCAGAGGGCAGGGATGCAGGGTTGCGGGGGAAGAGCTGCAACATGTGAAACAGATGTACAAAGCTGTCCATGTGTCCTCTCCTTTACTCAGGCCACTTGAGGATGGCGGGCGGGACTCGAAGGCCCTGGTGGAGCTGAATGGTGTCTCCCTGATACCCAAGGGGTCACGGGACTGTGGCCTGCATGGCCAGGCCCCGAAGGTGCCACCCCAGGACCTGCCCCCCACCGCCACCTCCTCCTCCATGGCCAGCTTCCTGTACAGCACGGCGCTCCCCAGCCACGCCATCCGAGAGCTCAAGCAGGAAGCACCTTCCTGCCCCCTTGCCCCCAGCGACCTGGGCCTGAGCCGGCCCATGCCAGAGCCCAAGGCCACCGGTGCCCAAGACTTCTCCGACTGTTGTGGTAACATTGCTGCTGGGATCTCCAAGTCTGGGGGGGGGACAGAAGTCACTCATGCAGGGGACATCGTCCCGGGGCAGGTCAGGATGCCTGGGCCCTCTTAGATTGGAAGGAGCCATGTCTGGGCATGGGGGTGGGACTGGACAGATGGTGTCCTGGCTGAGACCCCTTGGACCTTGGGTCTCTGCTCAGCCATCTGTGAATGATGTCCTTGGCCTTGGACTAAGAGGACGCCTGTGAGGACTCCTTGGGTCCCAGCTACTCGGGAGGCTGAGGCAGGAGGATCGCCTGAGCCCAGGAGTTTGAGGCTGCATTGAGCTATGATTGCACACCTCTGCACTCCAGCCTGGGTGACAGTACAGCTCTGTCTCAAAAAAAAAAAAAAAAAAAGCACCAGCAATATTTCAGGTGTCAAAAGTGGGAGATCTACATCACGTGCTATAAAGGAAGTAAGCATACTAGTCATCCCCATGCATTCCGTGAGGACCCACTCCAATTGAATGAGCACCCACTGCATACCCAGCCTGATTGAGGGCACTGGGGGAAGTAGGTCCTGGGGTGGACAGGACAAAAGGAACAGCTGCAGGTGAGGAGCACCTGGATTCATATCCTGGCTCCTCTACTTAGTGGCTATGCATCCTGGGGCAAATCTCTACTCTCTGAGCCTCAGTTTCTTCCTCTATAAAATGGGGGTGCTAGCGGTACCTGCTTCCCAGAAGAAGTGTGATCATAATTAAATGACAGATCGGTGGCAGTAGCATCTCCTGAGAGGGTTAGAAATGCATATTCTCAGGCCCCACTGCAGTCTTGCTGAAACTGAAGCTTTGGGGATGGGACCCAGTAGTCTTTTTGGATAACTCTGCCAAGTGGTTCCAATGTGCTCAAGTTTGAGAGTTGCTGTATTAAAGCACTGGGTCTGGCCAGGCATACCTATAATTCCAGCTCTTTGGGAGGCTGAGGTGGAAGGATTGCTTGAGCCCAGGAGTTTGAGACCGGCCTGGGTAACATAGCAAGATCCTATCTCTACCAAAAAAAAAAAAAAAGCATTTGGGTCTAATGCTTGGCCTGTAGTAGGTGCTTGTAAGTTATATATACTCTTATTATTATTATTATAAGGGGGAAAAAAGCCCAAATATGTGGGCTGACCAGGGCTTCGAGCTTATACACGTAAAACAAGTGTTCTTCCCTGGAAAAGGTGACCTCCGACATCCCTTTCTTGTTAACCTGGCTTTTGGCTAGCAGATTCTGGTGCAGAATGTCTTAGGCCTCTGGTCAGGGGCCTTGCCTTGAGTTTGTGATCACAGGAATCAGTTATTGGATGTCCCTGGCAGATGAGGCTGTTACCCCAGAGCCAGGGCCTGTGCAGTGGGGCCAGATCTGGGGAACCCTCTTGGGTCCCACCTGGAACCTGCTTCCTTCTCTCCCTTGTCCAGGACAGAAGCCCACCGGGCCTAGTGGGCCTCTCATCCAGAACGTCCATGCCTCCAAGCGCATTCTCTTCTCCATCGTCCATGACAAGTCAGGTAGGACAGCGCCCATGCAGCACCCCGGACTGAGTGGGAATCTGAGGTTGGAGGTGGTGCTCATTGAAATGGAAGTGTATCTCCTGGGTCTTTGTAAAAGAAAGGAGGAACAGCTCTGCTCAAGGGGCTGCAAGTAAACTGGGGTGTAATAGTTATCTACTGCTGTGTGATAAACTACCCCAGACTAGGCATGGTGTCTCATGCCTGTAATCCCAGCACTTTGGGAAGCCGAGGCAGGAGGGTTGCTTGAGGCCAGGAGTTTGAGACCAGCCTGGGCAACGTAGCGAAATGCCATCTCTACAAAAAATAAGAAAAATTAGTGGATATGGTGGTGCCTACCCGTAGTCCTAGCTACTTGGGAGGCTGTGGCGGGAGGATCACTTGAGCCCAGGAGTTGGAGGCTACAGTGAGTTATTATCGCACCACTGCACTCCAGCCTGGGCAAGAGTTAGACCCTATCTCTAAAAAAAAGTTGTAACAAAAAATAAAATAAATAACCCCAAAATGGAGCTTAAAACATCAAGTGTTTATTACCTCACAGTTTCTGGGGGTTGGGAATTCAGGACTGGCTGAGCTGGGCAGTGCTGGATCAGGGTCTCTCATGAGGATGCAGTCAAAATGTCAGCTGGGGCTGCTGTCATCCAAGAGCTCAACTGGGGCGGGAGGAGACGCTTCTGAGCTCATTCACATGGCTGTTGGTAGGAGGCCTCAGTTCCCCACCACGTGGGCTAGCCTTGACGGGGCTGCTTGAGCATCCTCACAACATGGCCGCTGGCTTCCTCCAGAGTTCTTGATCCAAAAGAGAGGAATGAGGAAGCCACATGGCTTTTATGACCCATCCTTAGAAATTGCTGTCATATTCTATCTGTTAGAAGCCAGAAACATGATCCAGCCTACCCTCTGTGGGAGAGGAATTAAACTCCACCTTTTAAAGGCAGTGATATATTAAAAAAAAAAAAAATGGACAGATTTTTAAAGTATCACACAGAAGGCCTGAATGTAGGAAAGTCTGGGATTCAATTATACCAAGAAGGAATGCAGTAGGACTTGCCAGCAGTTTTGCTTTGAGGGCCTCAGCCTCACCTCCAGGAAGAGGTTCTGTAAGAAAACCCAGTCCTAGGCCAGGTGTGGTGACTAACACCTGTAATCCCAGTGCTTTGGGAGGCTAAGGTGGGAGGATGGCTTGAGGCCAGAAGTTCTAGACCAGCCTGGGCAACCTAGTGAGACCCCATCTCTACAAAATTTTAAGAAAGAAAGAAAAAGCCCAGTCCCCTGGGATCAGAATGGAGGACCACCCCCACAACAACCCAACCTGCCACTGCCCCAAACAAGGGCCAGCCCTGGCAGGGAGGAGACGTGAATGTCCAGATGCAACAGCATCATGACAGGCCCATGGGCCAGGGGCACAAGCTGGGATAGAATCTCACTGGGTTATCGCAAGCAAGATACTCAGCTTCTTTGAGCCTCAGTTTTCCTATCTGCAAAATGGGAATAATATCTCTGTTTAAAACTTGTCATAAGGAATTAAATAGGATATTATTATATATATAAAGTACTTAGCACAGATAAGCACTTAACAAATTAAAGTTGTTACTTTTACTGATTATAAATGAACCAACGATCACTTGTTATTATTCAATCAAGACAGAGGTTTTGAGAGAAAGACCAGCAGAGCTGAGAGTTTGGGGGAAGCCAACAAGGCCAGTGCTGAGTGAGACCTCAGATGTAGGAGGTACAAGGGTTAGATTCTCAAGATCAAGACTCAGCCCTTAGCCAGACATGGTGGTGGGCACCTGTAGTCGCAGCTACTCAGGAGGCTGAAGCGGGAGGATCGTTTGAGTCCAAGAGTTGGAGGCTGCTATGAGCTATGATCAAGCTATGATCACACCACTGCACTCCAGCCTGGGCAACAGAGTGAGACACTGTCTGTAAAAAAGAAAAAACACAGCCAGGAGTGTTGGCTCATACCTGTCATCCCAGCTGCTTGGGAGGCCGAGGCAGAGGGATCACGTAAGCCCAGGAGTTCAAGGCTACAGTGAGCTATGATTGCACCACTGCAGTCCAGCCTGGGCAACAGAGTGAGACCCTGTCTCTATTTTTTTAAAAAAATTTAAATTAAAAAATAAAATACTCAACCTTAGGCTGGACATGGTGGCTCACACCTGTAATCCCAGCACTTTGGGAGGCCAAGGCGGGTGGATCACCTGAGGTCAGGAGTTCGAGACCAGCCTGGCCAACATGGTGAAACCCCATCTCTACTAAAAACACAAAAATTAGCCAGGTGTGGTGGCAGGTGCCCTGTAATCCCAGCTACTCGGGAGGCTGAGGCAGGAGAATTGCTTGAACCCGGGAGGCGGAGGTTGCAGTGAGCCAAGACCACGCCACTGCACTCCAGCCTGGGTGACAGAGTGAGACACCATCTAAAGAAAAAAAAAAACAAAACATAAGACTCGACCTCTTTTTCTGCTGAAGGGACTGCTCTTCCAGCCTCCTGTATGTCTGGGGCAGGATGGGCTTGGGATGGACAGGCTGAGCCTGTTCTGACACCACACCCGTGGGAGAGGCCAGAGACAAATGTTAGGGCAGGAACAGGCAGACGGGAGACCATCAGAGCACCCTGAATTGGTGTATGGTCCGAGGTGGGAGAGGGTGGAAGGACTGGGGGCTGGGGCTGGCCTCGGGGGCTCTGGGGTGAAAGCCCAGTGGTCATGGCCGGTGGAGTGCATGTGACCGTCCCGTGGGGCCCTGCTCACTTGTGCCTCCTGTGTTTTGATAGAGAAGTGGGACGCCTTCATAAAGGAAACCGAGGACATCAACACGCTCCGGGAGTGTGTGCAGATCCTGTTTAACAGCAGATATGGTGAGTGGGCGGCGCGGCCCGCCGTGTGGCCCCAGCAGCCGTGTTGAGCATCTCATTACGTGGCAATCACTCGTGTTCCCCAACACGGCAGCGGGAGCCATATGCTGGCTCCCGCGCGCCGGCACCACTAATGTCATCCGTCGCGGGCTCCTCCTGTCTGGGTAGGGGGTGGTTGTGTCAATATTTCCCTTCCAGATTCTTCAGGGGGCGGAACTGATGGCAAAGCCCCAGACCTGGGCTCAGTAGTGGGGAGCGGGGCAGGTTGGGGGCAGAGATTACCCATCTGGGGGCCGGGCGCGGTGGCTCATGCCTGTCATCCCAGCACTTTGGGAGGCCATGGTGAGAAGATCACCTGAGGCCGGGAGTTCAAGACCAGCCTGACCAACATAGTGAGACCTCCCGTCTCTACAAAAAAAAATTTTTAAACTAGGCTGGGCGCGGTGGCTCATGCCTGTAATCCCAGCACTTTGGGAGGCAGAGGCAGGCGGATCACCTGAGGTCAGGAGTTCAAGGCCAGCCTGGCCAACATGCCGGAACGCTGTCTCTACTAAAAATACAAAAATTAACTGGGTGTGGTAATACACGCCTGTAATCCCAGTTACGCGGATCCTGAGGCACGAGAATGACTGGCACCTGGAGGCGCAGGTTGCAGTGAGTCGAGATCGTGGCACTGCACTTCAGCCTGGTGACAGAGTGAGACTCTGTCTCAAAAAATATAAATAAATGCAAATTAAAAATTAAAAAATTAACCCCACACCTGTGGTCTTAGCTATTTGCAGGCTGAGGTGGGAGGATTGCTTGAGTCCAGAAGGTTGAGGCTACAGTGAGCTATGATTGTACCCCAGCCTGGGCAACAGAGCGAGACCCTATCTCTACAAAAAAACAACAAAACAGATTGCCCATCAGGGGAACTATCCAGAAAAATCTCTGTTGGCCTCATGTGCAAGTCCCCACAGTAACACACCATTTCCCACCTCCCAGCCTTTACCTGTGCTGTGCCCTCTGCCTGGCGCAGTCTTTTCACATTTTAGGGACAAATTCCTAATTGTTCTTTGAGACTCGCAGGAAGCCTTTGGGTCCCCAGCCTGGGCCAGGTAGGCCTGAGTACCCTGATGGTTCCCTCTCTGTGACACATTGGGAACTTGACGCCCCCTGCCTGCTGCTGTCTCCCTGAGAGCCAGGACTGCACCCAACCCCTCTGTTTGTCCCTAGCACCCAGGACAGAGTCAGGCTCATAGCAGTTGTCAGCCCACCACACTCTGGAAAGAAAACACAAGTGGTGGGCGCTGTGGCTCACGCCTGTCATCCCAGCACTTTGGGAGGCCGAGGAGGGTGAATCACTTGAGCTCAGGAGTTCAAGACCAGCCTGGCCAACATGGTGAAACCCCATCTCTACAAAAATACAAAAATTAACCAGGCGTGGCATGGTGGCATGCACCTGTAATCCTAGCTACTTTGGGAGGCTGAGGCAGGAGAATCACTTGAACCCGGGAGGCGGAGGTTGCAGTGAGCTGAGATCATGCCACTGCACTCCAGCCTGGGTGACAGAGTGAGACTTTCTCTCGAAAAAAAAAAAAAAATCATTAAGAAAAGAATTTAAAAAGAAAAAAAAGAAGGGAGGATAATTCCAAGGAAGAAATAGCCTCAATAGGCTGGGAAGTCAGGGGTGGCTTCATGGACGAGGTGTCTTGTGACCACATCTGGGGCAGCCTCTGTGTGTGGGCTGGACCTTCCATATTGACATGGGGCTGAGCAAGACTCTGGAGGCCTTAGTGAGGAGCCTGGGATAGCCGGCTGCCTTTGATGTGGCCACCCTGGCCCAGCCACGCCTCCTCACTCCTCAGAGCTGCAAAGGGCTGTCTGCACCTGCCCCTGAGTCTCTCCCCACCCCAGGCAGGTGTGAGCCAGGCGGAGGTTGGGGGAGGGGAACCAGGGAGGAGCCGGCTCTGCCTGCCTTGGGAGGGTTCTGCCCAGGCCAATGTTCTGGCCTGTCCCACGCTCTGGACTTTCCAAAATGCCAAAAGCCTTTTCCAAATGTCAGTTCCTGAGTCACATCCAAAGAGTGTTGGGTGTGGAGTGGTCAAGACCTTGTTCCCCATAAAGCCAGAGCTCCCTCTGGGGAGCTGCGTGGGGGAGAAGGCAGCTGCCCAGGAGTACTGGGGACCCCCCCGGATGGTGGCATCGGCGTTTGGCAGCCCAAGGCATCCCACAGATCGTGGGTGAGCAACCCCTGCCCCCAGCTCTACCAGCCACCAAATCTGGGTGAATTGGGCCAGTGACGGTGTGGGCGGTGCAGAGGAGGAAGAAACAGAAAAATAAGAATTGGGGGAAATGTTAGGCTTCAGGAAGCCTTGAGGACATGTCCTCTGGGAAGATGCTGGGACCAGGTGAGGGGCCGAGGAGGGTGCAAGGTGGCACTGCATGAAGGCAGCCCCTTCCCAAGGGGCAACAGCAGAGTTGGGGGGTTGGCCCTCTGTCCACTGAATCTCTCCACTGCTGAAAAGACAGGCCCCAATAAACCAGATGAACCAGACGGAGATGAATTCACAGGCACTCAAAGGACCATTCGCTCAAGGGCTGGGGCTGGGGGTGGCTGCTGATGTGGGAGGTGGGGGGGTTGTGGGGAGAGATGCTTTGCCAGCTGTTGAGATTTCGAAGGTTTCATTTGACAATGAGCTAAGTGTGACATCTCAGTGGGATCTGGATGCCAAAGCCACCAACGCAGACCTGGGCCACTGTGTCAAAGGAAAACTGTCAGAGGCACCCAAGGGAGGGCCCAAGTGGGGCTGGACGGAGGTCCAGCTCTGGGCTGGCACTTATAGGAACACAGACAAAGCATGGTGTGGCCAGAGAAGCAGGGCTAGGACAGGGAGGGGCCTGAGGAACAGCCAGGAGATACGGAAGCTTGGAGGGAGGACAGTGTGTGGAGGCCCCATCCGTGGTCACACGGGGAAGCAAGACTGAAGTGGATACTCAGGTCAGGGGAAGGGGGACCCGTGAAAGCACTTGCTTAAGGCCAAGAGCAATGGCTCATGCATGTAATCTCAGCACTTTGGGAGGCTGAGGCAGGAGGATCACTTGAGCCCAGGAGTTCAAGATCAGTCTGGGCAACATAGCAAGACCCCATCTCTTCAAAAAATAAAAAAATAAATAGCTGGGCATAGTAACACATGCCTGTAGTCCTAGCTACTCAAAAGGCTGAGGTAGGAGGATCACTTTAGCCAGAAGTTGAGGCTGCAGTGAACAATGATTGCACCACTGCACTTCAGCCTGGGCTGTTAGCAAGACCCTGTCTCTAAAAAAGAAAGAAAGTACCAGCCTGTATTAGGAACATAGCAGGTGCTTAAAAAGTATTTGGTGTGGGGCCAGCCACTGTGGCTCATGCCTGTAATCCCAGCACTTTGGGAGGCCAAGGCAGGCGGATCACCTGAGGTCAGGAGTTCAAAACCAGCCTGGCCAACATGGTGAAACCCTGACTCTACTAAAAATACAAAAATTAGCCAGGTGTGGTGGCACACGCCTGTAATCCCAGCTACTTGCAAGGCTGAGGCAGGAGAATTGCTTGAACCCAGTCAGGGAGTTTGCAGTGAGCCAAGATTGTGCCGCTGCACTCCAGCTGGGCAACAGAGCAAGACTCCGTCAGGGAGAAAAAAAAAAAAAAAGTATTTGATGAATGAATGAAAACGTGTAGCTGGGGTGGAAGTGAATGACTGAAATGGCACAAGTCTGGGAAAACAGAGCAAGTAGCCTGGGCATGATCCTGGATTCTGTCTGCTTGGCTGTTGGCAGAGCCGTCAGCTTCTGGGGTGTGTCTTGTTTATGGCGCTGGTGAATGAAGGGCGTGCCGAGCTCCTCCCTGGAAGAAGGCACACACCTGTGCTCACCTGTGCAACTACTCGCCTGCCAGGAGCCAACCTCAAGCTTGGGCACTTCCTTTAGCCATTTGTATACTCACTATGCAGAAAGCACTTGGTGTGTGCCCAGCCCCATTGAGGTCGCAGTGGTAAGGCAGAAAACAAAACCCCTACTCTTTTTCAGACAGTCTCGCTCTGTCACCCAGACTAGAGTGTAGTGGTGCAATCACAGCTCACTGCATCTTCGAACTCCTGGACTCAAGCGATCCTCCAGCCTCAGCCTGCCAAGTAGCTGGGACTACAGGCCCACGCCCGGCTAATTTTTTGTATTTTTATAGAGATGGCTTCTTACTGTGTTGCCCAGGCTTGTCTTGAACTCCTGGGCTCAAGCATTTCCCAACCACTGTAGCCTCCCAAAGTGCTGGGATGACAGGCATGAGCCACCGCACCTGGCCAAAACCCCTGTTCTTATGCAGTTTCCTTTCTAGACAGTGAGCACACGTAGAGATGAGTGTGGATGTAGTGTCAGGTGATGACCAGTGGATGACAGACACAGCAGGGGAGGGAATGAGGGATAGAGGAGGTTGTGTTAGGCTGCCAAGGTGCTATTTGAGCAAACACCTGAAAGGAGGGAGGGAGGGAGGAAGGAAGGAAGGGAGGGAGGGAGGGAAGGAAGGAAGGAAAGATGGGTGGGTGGGTGGATGGATGGATGGATGGATGGATGGATGGGCAGATGGATGGACAGCCGGGTGGGTGGATGGATGGATGGGTGGATGGATGGATGGATGGATGGATGGATGGATGGATGGATGGATGGATAAAAGGATGGATGGATGAATGGGCACATGGATGGATGGATGGATGGATGGATGGATGGATGGATGGATGGACAACCGGGTGGGTGGATAGATGGATGGATGGATGGATGAATGAAAGGATGGATGGATGAATGGGCGGATGGATGGATGGATGGATGGATGGATGGATGGATGGATGGATGGATAGACGGATCGATGGATGGATGTTTATGGATTTCTGGGAGAAAGGGATCTGAGCAGACAGAAGAGCAGGTACAAAGGCGTTGAACTGAGTGTATGCTCCTGGCCGGTAGGGGAAGCACCAAGGGGGCGGCAGGGGTAGGGGGAGCACACAAAGGCATGAAGGGGGCAGATGAGGTCAGAGGTGATGAAGTCACATAGGTAGGACTTTGGCTATCACCAAATGAGATGGGAGCCACTGGACATTTTTTATTATTTTTTTTGAGACAGAGTCTCACTCTGTTGCCCAGGCTAGAGTGCAGTGGCATGATCTTGGCTTACTGAAGCTTTGAACTCCTAGGCTCAAGTGATTCTCCCACCTCAGCCTGCCGAGTAGCTGGGACCACAGGCATGCACCACCACACCTGGCTTTTTATATTTTACTTTCTGCAGAGATGGGGTCTTGCTGTGTTGTCCAGGCTGGTCTTGAACTCCTGGGCTCAAGCCATCTGCCCACCTCAGCCTCCTAGAGTGCTGGAATTACAGGCATGAGGCACCACACCCAGCCCAGCCAATTTCCTAATAGAAAAGTGACATGATTTTGACATTTCTGCAGGATCCCTCTGGCCGCTACATGACCAGGGTGGAGTGGGGACAGTGGGAGGTGATGGTGACCGCAGTCCCCAGCTCCCGTGCGTCCAGCAGCCTGTCTCACACTCAGTCTTGCCATTTGGTTGTCTTTCCAGCGGAAGCCCTGGGCCTGGACCACATGGTCCCCGTGCCCTACCGGAAGATTGCCTGTGACCCGGAGGCTGTGGAGATCGTGGGCATCCCGGACAAGATCCCCTTCAAGCGCCCCTGCACTTATGGAGTCCCCAAGCTGAAGCGGATCCTGGAGGAGCGTCATAGCATCCACTTCATCATTAAGAGGTGCGGGTGGGGCTGGGCGCAGTGGCTCATGCCTGTAATCCCAGCATTTTAGGAGGCCAAGGCAGGCGGATTGCTTGAAGCCAGGAGTTCGAGACCAGCCTGGTCAACGTGGCAAAACCCCGTCTCTATTAACAATACAAAAATTAGCCAGGTGTGGTGGTGGGTGCCTATAATCCCAGCTACTTGGGAGGCTGAGGCAGGAGAATCTCTTGAACCCTGGAGGCAGAGGTTGAAATGAGCCAAGATCACACCACTGCACTCCAGCCTGGGTGACAAAGTGAGAGTCTGTCTCAAAAAAAAGAGGTGCAGGTGGGCGTAGGGGACTGGCCTTCCGCTCCGGGCTTGGCTTGGGCTCTGGGTTTTGGGGCATCTGGGATAAGCAGGGGCCTGGGGAGGCAATGATGGGGCAGGGGCAGAATGAATGGTTCGCTAACTTAACAAAGAGAATCAGACGGGTCTGGGAGAGAATTCTGTTATAGCTCCTTGCATAGCTGTGTGGCCTCTTCCTTCTGGGCCTTCTGAGGATTGAATGGAAAATGCAGGCATGGTGTCTGGCCTAATCAGGCACTTGGTAATTTTTTTTTTTTTTTTTTTTTGAGTAGAGATGGGATCTTGCTATATTGCCCAGGCCTGCATAGCCTGAGTGTCAAAGCAAGGCCCTGTTTCTTAAAAAAAAAAAAAAAGGGTGGGGAAAAGGGACAATGATGGCCCCCCCGACCCAAGTTTTCCTAACATAAAATGAAAAAGTGGATGAAACACACCTGACATGTAGCAGATGTTTAACAAGCATGAGGTGTTTTTTCATTGACCTCATTTCCCTCGTGAATTAAAACATCATTAAGTGCATCGGTGCACCTGAAGACATTTCCGACCTGGGCATTCTTGGGCAAGTTACTTAACCGCTCTGTGCCTCATTTACATAAACCAGGCCTGATACCAGCCCAGGCAACATGGTGAGACCCCATCTCTGCAAAATATTTAAAAAGTTAGCCAGGCATGGTGGCAGGTGCCTGTAGTCCCAGCTACTTGGAGGCTGAGATGGGAGGATCACTTGAGCACAGGAGTTCGAGGCTGCAGTGAGCTATGATCGTGCCACTGCACTCCAGCCTGGGCGACAGAGTGACACCCCATCTCAAAAAATAAAAAATAGGCCAGGCATGGTGGCCTAGATTATGCCTGTAATCCCAGCACTTTGGGAGGCCAAGATGAGTGGATCACCTGAGGTCAGGAGTTCGAGACTAGCCCGGCCAACATGGTGAAACTCCGTCTCTACTAAAAATACAAAAATTAGCCAGGCGTAATGGCACACACCTGTAGTCCCAGTTACTCGGGAGGCTGAGGCATGAGAATGGCTTGAACTCGGGCAGCAGAGATTGCAGTGAGCCAAGATGGCATAACTGCACTCCAGCCTGGGTGACGGCAAGAATCCATCTCTAAATAAATAAATTAAACGTAGAAAAACCAGGCCTGATAATTGTCCGTGCCTCATAGTATTGATCGAAGAGTAAATGACCAGATGTGGATGAAATGCTTAGAACAGTGGCTACAGCTTCAGAGCCTCCAAGTACATTTTTTTCTATTACACACCCCAGCCTCATCATTTAACCATCTGAGATCATCCTGGCAAAAGTGAGTCAGGAGAGAAGAGGGCTTAAAAAGGAGCCAGGGACCAGGCACGGTGGCTCACGGCCTTTAATCCCAGCACTTTAGGAGGCCAAGGTGGGCGGATTACTTGAGCCCAGGAGTTCAAGACCAGCCTGGCCAACATAGCGAGACCCCATCTCCAAAAAAAAAAAAAAAAAAAGTGGGGGGAGCCGGGAAGTAGAGTCTCTGCCCTGGCCCAGGTATCTGCAGGGTATGCACTGTCTGGGAGTCAGAGGTGCTTTCTACAAGGCCTGAGGGTCTTGTTATGGGTGGTACAGCTCTCTGCCCCCACCTCCACCCCAACCCCAACTCATGCCAAGTTCTGGCCTCCTACTTCTCATGTCCGTATTTCTACTGGGATACAATAGAATCCCCCAGGGCTGTGGGTTCACATCTCAGGGGCAGATATATTGGTTCTAGCTAAGCCAGAACTTAGGAGGAGAAAGTATCTGGAGAAGATTTCTAGAACTCAGAACTGTGCTTAGAGGCTGGCCAGACCCCTTGGTCAGTGCCTATCATGTGGGCCTTCCAGTCCGGGCAGCCCGTGAGGGCATCTGACTGCTCCCTGACATCTGCCTCCACCCCCAATGCCCCCCCCAGGGAATGGTGTAAGTCCCCGATGCTGTCTCGAACCCACCTCTCCCCGACCCTGTTCTCCCTGATAAATAAATAAAACTGTAAATAATAAAACTGCAGGCTGGGCACAGTGGCTTACACTTGTAATCCTAGCACTTGGAAAGCCTGAGACAGGAGGATTGCTTGAGGCCAGGAGTTTGAGACCAACCTGGACAATATAGTGAGACCCTATCTCTACAAAAAATAAAATAAATAGCCAGGCCTGGTGGTATGCACCTGTAGTCCTAGCTACTGAGGAGGCTGACGGAGGAGGATCACTTGAGCCCAGGAGTTGGAGGCTGCAGTGAGCTATGATCACGTCACTGCACTCCAGCCTGGGTGACAGAGCCAGACCCTATCTCTAAAAACAATAATAAAACAACAACCAGTGCTGGCTGTGTCTCCATCACTGGGTGGGGCTGAGGAAGCAGGCCTCAGAAAGGAAGCCAGTTTTCCCCCAAAATTATTCCCTGAGGCTGCCTCTGGGCCTGTGGATCCAGATGTGTGGGGGCCTTCAGGAGTGGCAGGGGAGTGGGGCCTCCAGCGTGAAAACAGAAGTCACCGTCAGCCTTGCACCCCCGGCTCTGCCTCCCAGGACTGGTGTTTTTGCCTCTGTTTTAATTTCCTGCTGGATCCTCCCTTGGACATTGTCAGGTATGCAGGCTGGGACATCCCTTCTTTCCTCCTACATTCTCCCTAGAGCCCAAGGCTCTGTCCTTGGTCCAGCCACTCCATGGCAGGGAAGCTGTACCTCCATAATCAGCTGCCTGAGGGCCCCTGACCCACCACCAGGCACCACCCTGGTGGGACTGAGGTTAGAAGGGAAAGAATGCCAGAACGCCAGTCCTGGAGGCGGGAGGGTGTGTGAGCCCAGCCCCGCCCTCTCAGACTCTCAGACCTTTATTTCATCCTCGTTTTCCTGGCTAGAGGTTCCGTGCATCTTTTTTTTTTTTTTTTTTTTGAGATGGAGTCTCACTCTGTCACCCAGGCTGGAGTGCAGTGGTGCCATGTTGGCTCACTGAAACCTCCACCTCTCAGGTTCAAGCGATTCTCCTACCTCAGTCTCCCGAGTAGCTGGGATTACAGGCATGCACCACCACACCTGGCTAGTTTTTGTATTTTTAGTAGAGACGGGGTTTTGCCATGTTAGCCAGGCTGGTCTCGAACTCCTGACCTCAGGTGATCCACCCGCCTGGGCCTCCCAAAGTGCTGGGATTATAGGCATGAGCCACCATGCCCGGCTGGTTCCATGCATCTCACCTGGATGGCTTGGGTCCCTAAATGGGCCCCTGGGTGCCCAGCCTCCCTTCCTCCAAGACATTCTCTGACAATCTGACCTTGTCATGACCATTGGAGCACCTGTTGCCCACAGGGTAGAGGCCAGGTGCCTCAGGACAGCACTGAAGGCTGTGCAGCTCCACCTCCAGCCTCCAGTCACCTCACCTAGCTCACTGCTCTCTCCCCTGCAAAGTCTCTCCTGCTTCCCTGCCTAAGGGAAGGGCTGGCCACTCACTGCTTGGGCCCCCTTGATTTCTAAGACACCTGTGAAGGGTCCCACGAGGCCAGGTGCAGTGGCTCTTGTCTGTAATCCCAGCGCTCTGGGAGGCTGAGGCAGGAGGATCACTTGAGGTCAGGAGTTCACCTGGACAACATAGTGAGACCCTGTCTCCACAAAAAAATTTAAAACTTAGCTGGCATTGGTGGCGCATGCCTGTAGTCCCAGCTACTTGGGAGGTTGAGGTAGGAGGATTGCTTGAACCCAGGAGTTCGAGTCTGCAGTGAGCTATGATTGCACCACTGTACTCCAGCCTGGGTGATAAAGCAAGACCCCAACTCAAAAAAAAAAAAGGGTCCCATGGTTCACCTTGTGCTGCCGCGATTGGTTGGCAACTCTGCTTTGTGCCGTCCTGTGCCTGTCACTGAGTAAGACGCAGGAGAAGTTGGGCAAAAGCCCTCAGGATAAATGAACAAGTCATTCAGAGTAGGTGCTGGTGGGAAATGGGCTTGAGTCACTCACCTGGGGCCAGAAGAGGCCCCCAGGGCGTTGTGAGCAGATTAGACCCTCCAAGACTGCCCCAGGGGTTGGCCCATGCTTTCCCTGGCTGTGCAAAAATGGTTTGGGATAGGCCGGGTGCCGTGGGTCATGCCTGTAATCCCAGCACTTTGGGAGGCTGAGGCAGGTGGATCACCTGAGGTCAGGAGTTCGAGACCAGCCTGGCCAACATGGTGAAACCCCATCTCTACTAAAAATACAAAAATTAGCCGGATGTGGTTGCACACGCCTGTAATCCCAGCTACTCAGGAGGCTGAGGGAGGAGAATCCCTTGAACCCGGGAGGCGGAGGTTCATGGGGAGCCCAGCAGGAAATTAGAACAGAGGCAAAAACGCCAGTCATGGGAGGCAGAGCTGGGGGAGCGAGGCTGACAATGACTTCTGTTTTCACACTGAGAGATCCCACTCCCCGCCGAGATCGCGCCACTGCACTCCAGCCTGGGCGACAGAGCAAGACTCCATCTCAAAAAAAAAAAATTAATTAATTAATTTGATTAAAGTACAACAATTAGCAGGGCATGGTGGTGCACGTCTGTGGTCCCAGCTACTCAGGAGGCTGAGGCAGGAGAATCGCTTGAACCCTGGAGGCGGAGGTTGCCGTGAGCCGAGATCGCACCACTGCACTCCAGCCTTGGCGACAAAGTGAGACTCTGTCTCCAAAAATAAAAATAAAAATAAAACGGTTTGGGATGTTCTGAGGCTCCGGACATGCCCTCTCCTGCCTGCGTGTCTGCCGGGTGCCCAGGTCTGTAGCTGTGCATGTGTCACTTAGGGACCGTCACCAAAGGGAACCTGGAGGCATCTCCCCGAGCCCCGGGAGAGTCCTCCAGCCTGCACCATTCTCATGCCTGTCTCTCTTCTCTCCCCAGGATGTTTGATGAGCGAATTTTCACAGGTATGTGGGGACCATCTAGTTCTGAAGTTTCCAGGTTGGTTCCCCAATAGAACCCGAGCTGCCACCGCCCTGGACTTGGTCCTCCTGAGCGCCTCCCCTCAGGCAGGGAGGGAGGCTGGGCTGTGGCTTCTGTGTCCTGGGACAGAAATGGGTCCCGGGCTCCTAGGTGCTGACAGACTGTCAGGACAACCCCTCCCAGCTTCAAATGCCCTGGACAGAGAGTACTAATGCTAGATGCTAGCCTGTGACAGGTTGGTGAACCTGAACCTGTACCACGCTGTCTTTGAAGCTGCCAGCATATTTTATTTTAATCTGATTCCAACAGTCCTATGAAGGTAGCTCCACTCCTATCCTCACGTGCAGACAGACGAACGGAAGCCCAGCTGGTGAGCATGGGTCCCTGCTGCATGCCCAGCAGTGTGACTCCAGAGCTCATACAGTGGCCCGTGGGCCAGCACACCTGTCCCAGGAGGAAGATGCGGGCTCTTCCTGGGGCAGCAAAAGCATCATGGATCTTGGGGTGATCCTGGCACCCCAGTTCCAGTCCCGCCTCCCACCAGCTCTGTGACTTTGGGCAAGGTCTTGTGGGCTTCAGTTTCCTCATGTGTGAGATGAGGATGATATGAGCGCCTTCCTCTGGGCTCCTGGCACGATGAAATGAGTGCCTGGTCCTGTGATGCAGCCGTGGGGAAACCCCGGCCCTTTTCTGAGGGCTCCTCCCCCATAGTGTGTTGGAGGGCAGAAGAACCATCTCTGGTTGCTGCCTCCCATTGCTCCTGCCCCTTGCTCTCCCAAATCTCTGGCCACCTCTGGCACCAGGGCTGCTGTTCCTCCTTCTGGCAGCAGAGTCTCTCCCCAGGACCCATTCCTGGCTGTTGGCTGGACATGGCACCCACAAGGATGGGCAGAGGCCAGGCCCTATCCCCAGGATTCCCCCAGCTTCACATATGGAGACCTTTGCCCAGGGACCCTGCAGCAAGAGGAGGCCAGAGGGCCTTCACCCTGACCTCCCTGACTCTCCCCACAGGGAACAAGTTTACCAAAGACACCACGAAGCTGGAGCCAGCCAGCCCGCCAGAGGACACCTCTTCAGAGGTCTCTAGGGCCACCGTCCTTGACCTTGCTGGGAATGCTCGGTGAGGCCCTGCCCCTGGCCCCGGAGGCCCACAGCCAGCCCTGCTCTGGGCTGAGGCAGTGTTACCTGCAAGGGGAGACCCAGGGCGGCTCCCACCACACCACCACCCCTGAAGGTGCAAAGGGAGGGCAAGGGAAAACAGACTCCACCTACTTCCCTCTGCCTAGAGAACTCTCACCTAGAGAACTGTCCCACCCCCAACATCTAGCCAGATGTCACCTCTCTCAGAAGCCTCTAAATGCCCGCACTAGGCCAGGTGTGGTGGCTCACACCTGTAATCTCAGCACTTTGGGAGGCCGAGGTGGGTGGATCTCTTGAGGTCAGGAGTTCGAGACCAGCCTGGGCAACACAGTGAAAACCCCATCTCTACTAAAAACACAAAATTAGCCGGGTGTGGTGGTGCACATGTGTAATCCCAGCTACTCGGGAGGCTGAGGCAAGAGAATGGCTTGAACCTGGGAGGGAGAGGTTGCAGTGAGTTGAGATTGCACTACTGTACTCCTGTCTGGGTGACAGAGCGAGACTCTGTCTCAAAATAAATACACGCCCACACCAGGCCGGGCTTGGTGCCTCACTCCTGTAATCCCAGCACTTTGGGAGGCCAAGGTGGGTGGATCTCTTGACCCCTGGAGTTTGAGACTACTCAACATAGTGAGTAGTGCCTGGGCAACAGAGTGAGACCCTTGTCTCTACAAAAAGTAAAAAGTTAGCTGGGCGTAGTGGCTGGTACCTGTGGTCCCAGCTACTTGGGAGGCTGAGGTGGGAGGATAGCTTGAGCCTGGTTGGTCAAGGCTGCAGTGAGCTATGATCGCACCACTGCACTCCAGCCTGGGCAACAGAGTAAAGACCTTGTTTCAAAAATACAAACATGTAGCTGGGCGTGATGGCTCACGTCCGTAATCCCAGCACTTTGAGAGGCTGAGCCAGGCAGATCACCTGAGATCAGGAGTTTGAAACCAACCTGGCCAACATGGCGAAACCCCGTCTCTTCTAAAAATAAAAAAAAAAAATTAGCCAGGCATGGTGGCACATGCTTATAGTCCCAGCCACTTGGGAGGTTGAGGCAGGAGAATCGCTTGAACCCCAGAAGCGGAGGTTGCAGTGAACCAAGATTGTGCCACTGCACTCCAGCCTGGGTAACAGAACAAGACTCCGTCTCAAAAAAAAAAAAAACAAACTTGGATGCATACATACATACACATACACACCTACATGTGTACATACATACCAACCCCAGGTCTGATGCCTGTCCTGAGTGCCCACCAGACCCTGCCCCCAGCACTCAGCTTGGCTACCATCCACCAACACCCCCCAAGCACATTCTGACCTCTTAGGGGCAGGGGTGGGCCGTTTATCCCAGAATCCCCACATCATATCAGGCTTCTCCCTGCAGTTCTCTTGGAGGGAGGGAATTAACCAAATCATCTGTCCCAGGGTTCCTGCCACTTTCATTCTCCAGCCCCCTCCCCAGATTCTTAACACTTTCCAGGCCCTGCAGGTCTCAGTCCCCCACAAGCAGTGATCAAAACCCCCAGTATGCCAAGCCCAGGAGCCCCAGAGCTCCCAGATGGTAAGGAAGGGGGATCCCCAGATGGTTCACCCCAGGAGAGTGAGCAGGCGCCTGGCTCGGCCACCCCTGGAGATTGTGGTCCCTTGAGACAGGGCACGGGGAATCTGTCTCCCTGGTGGAGGTGGGGAGCACCATCCTGGAGGGCCAGGGGCTGATGGGGACAGAGATGCCTTCTGCAGTGGCGACCGTGGTGGGCCCCGACCGCCCGGAGGGGCAAGGCTGGGGCAGGGTGGCCCTGGACTTGGCTGACAGGTGTCATTTCCTGCTTCCCTTCACAGGTCAGACAAGGGCAGCATGTCTGAAGACTGCGGGCCAGGTGAGAAGGAACAGGGCCCACTATGTGTGTCGTGGGCCAGGAGGGCAACCACCAGCCCTACCCGGCAGCCTTGGGGAGGAGCTCAACTCAGCCCATGAGCCTGGAGTGCTAACGAGCCTCCTCTGCCCACCTGCATCCCCCAGGCCTCGCAGCGCGGAGGTGCAAGGCATGCTGGGAGCTTACTGGGGTCGAGGACACAGACAGCTGGGTGCTGGCTGATGCCACCACTGCCTCCTGTCGATGCCCAGACCCAGGCTCCAGGTTCTTGGCCCAGCAGCCTCCCCTCTGGGGGGCCTCAGTCACCAGGTCTGTAAATTGGAGCCCCTAAGCCTGGCCTGAGGGCTCCCCTGACCTCCAGTTCCAGTCTGGGCAGGAGCCAGGGGGCCGACATGACTTGTCCTAGGCAGGGCCTCAATAACAAGTTACAGACACCAGAATGTTCTGGAAAGACTCACTCTGCCCAGTCAGGCTTGTGCCAGACTTGACAGGATCCTTCCTTTCCACCTTGCAGGAACCTCCGGGGAGCTGGGCGGGCTGAGGCCGATCAAAATTGAGCCAGAGGATCTGGACATCATTCAGGTCACCGTCCCAGGTAAGGGATGGGCATCTGACCAACCCCTGCAGAAATCAGGGCCGTACCATTAGCCTCCCGAGGGTCTGCCCTGGTGAAGAAGAGGCCTCCAGGCCACTGTTTCTCTCCATGGATTCTGAGAGCCATCAGTGTATTGTGAATGCTTTTTCTGGCCACATCTGCCCCCTGCATTGCGAATCAGTGTTCTCAGCTCTGACGTTCCAGAAGGTCCCCTCAAACTTCACCTCCCTGGGATTTGTGAGGCTGGAGAGAAGAAAAAGGCATGAGTGTGAGGCTCTGAGTTGGACCCTACCCCCTGCCAAGTCTCATTTTCCACATCTTCAGAGGAGAGGGTAGATTTGGGCGCTGGAGCCTCAGTATGGGGTGACTGTTAGAAGCCGAGAGGGTGCCGGGCACAGTGGCTCATGCTTGTAATCCCGGCATTTTGGGTGGCTGACACGGGAGGATGGCTTGAGGCTAGGAGTTCAAGACCAGCCTGGGCAACATAACAAGACCCCCATCTCTACAAAAAATACAAAACATTAACCAGATGTGGTGGTGTGTGCCTGTCGGTGTAGCTTCTCAGGAGGCTGAGGCAGGAGGATCACTTGAGCCCAAGAGTTGGAGGCTGCAGTGAGCTGTGATCCCACCACTGCACTCCAGCCTGGGCAACAGAACGAGAACCTATCTCAAAAAAAAGAAATGGCTGGGCGCAGTGGCTCACGCCTGTAATCCCAGCACTTTGGGAGGCCGAGGCGGGTGGATCACCTGAGGTCAGGAGTTAGAGACCAGCCTGGCCAGCACGGTGAAACCCCATCTCTACTAAAAATACAAAAGCAAGCCAGGCGTGGTGGCTCACGCCTGTAGTCCCAGCTACTCGGGAGGCTGAGGCAGGAGAATCACTTGAACCTGGGAGGCGGAGGTTACAGTGAGCCAAGATGGCGCCACTGCACTCCAGCCTGGGTGACAGAGTGAGACTCCATCTTGAACAAAAAAAAAAAAAGAGAGAGAAAGAAAAGGACCCTTGTCTGTGGGGAGACTGGGCTGGGTGGTCCCTGAGGGACTGTGACAGGAGTATGACAGGCAGAAGACACCCATGTCATTTGGAGTTTTGTCTTCAGACCCCTCGCCAACCTCTGAGGAAATGACAGACTCGATGCCTGGGCACCTGCCATCGGAGGATTCTGGTTATGGGATGGAGATGCTGACAGGTAAGAAATGGACCTGGGCTGGTGGTGCTTGGGACTCAGCTCTCCAGGGTGCAAACGGAAAGGGGTGGGCCAGGCAGGCCCCGGGCTTTTCTTGGTGTCAGCCATCTGTAGTAGAGGAAATATATGCCTGACCCTAATCCAAGGCTGGGTTCCTTTTGGAAACCTCAAGTAGGCTCTATTTATTTATTTATTTATTTAGAGACGGAATTTCACTCTTGTTGCCCAGGCTGGAGTGCAGTGGCGCGATCTCGGCTCACCGCAACCTCTGTCTCCCGGGTTCAAGAGATTCTCCTGCCTCAGCCCCCTGAGTAGCTGGGATTACAGGCGCCCGCCACCACGCCCGGCTAATTTTGTATTTTTAGTAGAGGCAGGCTTTCACCATGTTGGTCAGGCTAGTCTTGAACTCCCGACCTCGGGTGATCCACCTGCCTCGGCCTCCCAAAGTGCCGGGATTGCAGGCATGAGCCACCATGCCCGGCCATAGGCTCCATTTCTAACAAGGCCCAGCATGCTTCCCAGGAGCCACCTGTTGGGATTAATTTGTCCGTTTATCCAACGACTATTTATTGAGCATCTGTTGTGTACCAGGTCCTGTGTAAGGGGCTGGAAACAAAGCAGTGAATCAAGCAGAAGTCCCCACCTCCTGGGGTGCACATCCTCCTGTGAAGAGATAGATGGATAGTAAGCAAATAAGTAAAATAGGCAGGCTAAGGTGGCTCATGCCTGTAACCCCAGCACTTTGGGAGGCCAAGGCAAGGGGATTACTTGAGGCCAGGAGTTCAAGATCAGCCTGGACAACATAGAGAGACCCATCTCTTAAATTTTTTGAGATGGAGCCTCACTCTGTCGCCCAGGCTGGAGTGCAGTGATGCGATCTCAGCTCACTGCAACCTCCGCCTCCCGGGTTCAAGCAGTTCTCCTGCCTTAACCTCCTGAGTAGCTGGGATTAGAGGCACCCGCCACCACGCCTGGCTAATTTTTTTTGTATTTTTAGTAGAGACGGGGTTTCACCATGATGGTCAGGCAGGTCTCGAACTTCTGATCTCAAATGATCTTCCTGCCTCAGCCTCCCAAAGTGCTGGGATTATAGGCGTGAGCCACCACACCCTGCCTCAACAAATATTTATTGAGCACCTGCTGTGTACTAGGTCCTGCGTAAGGGGCTATGGAAAAGGCAGTGGACCATACAGGTGTCCCCACCTGCTGGGGTACACATCCTCGTGTGGAGAGATAAACAGTAAGCAAACAAGTAAAATAGGCAGGGCAAGGTGGCTCACGCCTGTAATTCCAGCACTTTGGGAGGCCAAGGTGAGGGGACTGCTTGAGGCCAGGAGTTCGAGACCAGCCTGGGCAACATAGCAAGACTCCATCTCTACAAGACTTTTTTTTTTAATTGACTGACACAGTGTCTCACACCTATAATCTCAACACTTTGGGAGGCCAAGACAGGAGGATTGCCTCAGCCCAGGAGCTTGAGACCAGCCTGGGCAACATGGTGAAACTCTATCTCTACAAAAAATACAAAAATTAGTTGGGCCTGGTGGTGCATGCCTGTAGTCCCAGCTACTTGGGAGGCTGAGGTGGGAGGATTGATTGAGCCCAGGAGGTTGAGGCTGTGGTGAGCCGTGATGGTGCCACTGAGCAAGACCCTATCTTAAAATAAATAAATAGGTCGGGCACGTTCGCTCACACCTGTAATTCACCAGTTTGGGAGGCTGAGGTGGGCAGGTCACTTGAGGTCAGGAGTTCAAAACCAGCCTGGCCAGCATGGTGAAACCCCTTCTCTACTAAAAATACAAAAATTAGCTGGGTGTGGTGGCGGGTGCCTGTAGTCCCAGCTACTCAGGAGGCTGAGGCAGGAGAATCACTTGAACCCAGGAGGCAGAGATTGCAGTGAGCCAAGATTTTGCCACTGCACTCCAGACTGGACGACAGAGCAAAACTCTGCCTCAAAATAGATAGATAGATAGATAGATAGATAGATAGATAGATAGATAGATAGATAGATAGATTAGATAGATAGATAAAAATCAGACAGGCACGGTAGGACCTATGTGTAGTCCCATCTACTCAGGAGGCTGAGGCAGGAGGATCCATTGAGCCCAGGAGTTGGAGCCTGCAGTGGGCTATGATGGTGCCACTGCACTCCAGTCTGGGTGCCACAGCAAGACACCATCTCAAAAAAAAACAAAAATAGGCCGGGCATGAAGACTGAAGACTGCATAATCCCAGCACTTTGGGAGGCCGAGGTGGGCAGATCACCTGAGGCTAGGAGTTCAAGATCAGCCTGGCCAACCTAGTGAAACCCCATCTCTGCTAAAAAGACCAAATAATTAGCTGGGCGTGGTGGCAGGCACCTGCAGTCCCAGCTACTTGGGACACTGAGGCAGGAAAACCTCTTTTTTTTTTTTTTTTTTTTTTTTTTGAGACGGAGTCTTTCTCTGTCCCCCAGGCTGGAGTGCACTGGCGCGATCTCGGCTCACTGCAAGCTCCGCCTCCCGGGTTCACGCCATTCTCCTGCCTCAGCCTCCCGAGTAGCTGGGACTACAGGCGCCCACCACCACGCCCGGCTAATTTTTTGTATTTTTAGTAGAGACAGGGTTTCACCGTGTTAGCCAGGATGGTCTCAATCTCCTGACCTCGTGATCCGCCCACCTCGGCCTCCCAAAGTGCTGGGATTACAGGCTTGAGCCACCGTGCCCGGCCAGGAAAACCTCTTGAACCTTGGGAGGCGAAGTTTACAGCCGAGATCATGCCACTGCACTCCAGCCTGGGCAACAGAGTGAAACTCTATCTCAAAAACAAACAAATAAACAAAAAAAGGCAACAAGGAAGGATGCTTAGGATGTAACACTAAGCAAAAGAAGAAAAATTGATTGTGCTTTGCTTACAACTGTGTTGCAAACGTAATCACTGGGGAAGAACAAGGGGATAGCCAAACAGTAGCAGTGTTAGGCAAAATGATTTGCCTTTTTTATTTTCTAAATCAGTTATGATGCACTTCTAATACTTTGGTAATGAAGAAAAAAATATGATTTGTCCAGCACAAACTGGGCATGACCAGACTTGACAACAGTTTGTGGTGTAGCTATCCAGAGAGTTTGGTTGACACCAAGCTCAGGCTGAGATGACAGCATGGCGTGGCGGCTAAGGAACTGGCAC
Source organism: Symphalangus syndactylus (assembly GCF_028878055.3). Classification (NCBI taxonomy): domain Eukaryota; kingdom Metazoa; phylum Chordata; class Mammalia; order Primates; family Hylobatidae; genus Symphalangus; species Symphalangus syndactylus. Next base: position 62,612,587 of record NC_072431.2, on the reverse strand, counting down.
AGTGCCCAGCTGGGTTTGCAGTGGCCTTAGAAAACACCATAGAAGCCTCCATGCAGCACTCACAGCCAGAGGCTGGGTGGCACTGCAGGGCTGGGGGCCTTGGATGAGCACAGCATCATTGCTGTTTGTTTCACAGAGCAGAACACAGGCTCAGCAAGGCTCATCCACCTCCCCAAGGTCACACAGCCTTGGGCTGGAAAACATGTTTCCCATGCAGGGCTCCTTCCCAGGCACCCCAGTCAAACCTGATGAATTAAGAAAATTCTGGCTGGGCGTAGTGGCTCACGCTTATAATCTCAGCACTTTGGGAGGCCAAGGCGGGTGGATCACCTGAGATCAGGAGTTCGAGACCAGCCTAGCCAACATGGCGAAACTCCGTCTCCACTAAAAATACAAAATTAGCTGGGCATGGTGGTGCGCACCTGTTATCCCAGCTATTTGGGAGGCTGAGGCAGGAGAATCACTTGAACCCAGGAGGCAGAGTTTGCAGTGAGCCAAGATCACACCATTGCACTCCAGCCTGGGTGACAAGAGCAAAACTCTGTCTAGAAAAATAAAAAAAAAAAAGAAAAAGAAAAAGAAAATTCTGATGGTAGTACACACCTGTAATCCCAGCTACTCAGGAGGCTGAGGAAGGAGAATGGCTTGAACCCTGGAGGTAGAGGTTGCAGTGAGCTGAGACTGCATCACTGCACTCCCGCCTGGGTGACAGAGTGAGACTCTGTCTCAAAAAGTACAAAACAACAACAAAAAAAGAAAATTCTGAGATGTCCAAGACCACCATGAATTAGAGGATTTTGCATGTGTGTGCTTTGTCTGTTTACACATGTACGATATGAAACAGTTAAATGATACAGAACTGTGTAACACATTGAGCAGGTACAGTGGCTCATGTCTGTAATCCTAGAACTTTGGGAGGCAAAGGTGGGAGGATCGCTTGAGCCCAGGAGTTCGAGACCAGCTTGGGCAACATGGCGAAACCCTGTCTCTACAAAAAATTTTTAAAAGCAGCCAGCCGTGGTGGTACATGCCTCTAGTTCCAGCTACTGAGGAGACTGAGGCGGGTGGATTGCTTGATCCCAGGAGTTTACAACCAGCCTGGGCAGCGGAGCAAGACCCCATCTCTACAAAAAATAAAACAATTAGCTGGATGTGGTGGTACCTACCTGTAGTCCCAGCTATTCAGGTAGCTGAGGAGGGAGGATAGCTTGAGCCTAAGAGGTTGAGGCTGTAGTGAGCTGTGATTGCACCACTGCATTCCAGCCTGGGCAAGAGCAAGACCCTGTCTGTTAAAACAAAACAAAAAACTATGTAACACACGAAGGAAAAAGCTCCAATCACATCCTCCTCAGGCAATCACTAGTATTCCTAGCATCTACCCTTTGTATGTTTTTAATCTGTGTGCTAACTCATGTGATGACTATTTTAAACAAATTGTCCCTTGTATTCTCACCTGGAGGTTTTTTTGTTTGTTTGTTTGTTTGTTTTTGAGACGGAGTCTCACTCTGTTGCCCAGGCTGGAGTGCAGTGGCATGACCTCGCTGCAACCTCCGCCTCCCAGGTTCAGGCGATTCTCCTGCCTCAGCCTCCCGAGTAGCTGCGATTACAGGCATGCGCCATCATGCCCACCCAATTTTTGTATTTTTGTGTTTTTAGTAGAGACACTGTTTCCCCATGTTGGCCAAGCTGGTCTCAAACTCCTGGCCTCAAGTGATCCACCCACCTCAGCCTCCCAAAGTGCTGGGATTACAGGCGTGAGCCACCGCGCCCAGCCGAGGACTTTGTCTTGTACCCACATGTCCTCAGTGTCTAGCTTGGGAGATGCACGCAAAATGATCTCAGCCTGCTTTCGTGTGAAGGCCAGGGTAGGCACCTGTATGGAATCGGGGTCCCTGATCCCATTGGAGTGGACGCCATGCTTCAGAGTTGGGGCCCCCTGGCCTGCCATTCCCCAGCTATCTGGCCTGACGTCGGCAGTGCATGGCTTAGGAGATGATGAATGTGGCTTCCCGGCATCCTCTGTTCTCTTTTAGACAAAGGCCTGAGTGAGGACCCGCGGCCCGAGGAGAGGCCCGTGGAGGGTGAGGCCCTGTCTACCCCCGACATTTTACGCCCACCCCCACCCCATCTCTCCTCCCCTGCCGTCCACCTCCCCTTGGCCTCTGGGTCTCTTCCTTCTCTCCACCTCATCTCTCTCTAGCACCCTGGTTTGGGGGTGGGAATCCTGTGGGCTGCATGATATGGGAGGAGATTTAAGGACTTGTCTTCTAGAACCAGGAGGTTCCTGGTCAAAGGTGAGAGCAGTTCCCACTGCTAAGGAAAATTGTAAACCTTTGTTTTTATTACACACCCTGCTGCTTTCCACAAAGGTTTTAAGAGTGGGAACTGAGCCTCCTCTATCTGAACAAGTAGAATAGAGGCCTCAAAGCACAAAATTGGCTTTGTGTCCAGCAGACACGCCCATTCTCAGGAACGTAAGAATTCCCTCCCTGCTGAGAATGGAAGTAGGACAGAGAGAGAGGGAGGCCAGGGTGAGAGTGGGTCTGTTTCATCTCTGTAGTATCCTGGAATAGAATGAGTGTCAGAGGAGAGAATTGTAACTTCCCCAAACCCAGCCTGGCAGGAGGTACCATGAAGTCTTAACACAGTTCCACTGCCACCTGGTGGCAGCCTGCTCAATTTGCAGGCTTAGCTTGTACCCACTAGTTCTGTCACATACTATACTCAGTCACATACTCAGTCACATGGTTAGTCACATACCTAGAAAGACCCATGGTCACTCCTAGTCCACAGAACCTTCCAAATCTTCCTTCAGGCTGGTGGCACCCTAGATTTGATTTCACAAACAAGAATGTGAGCCCGGGAATTGTGGACCTGTCTGCGTGTGCCATTTCTGAGGAAATAAGTTACCCACCGCTACTGCCCCAGCCTTCCCCCATTCCAAGATCCCACCACAGGGCCAATCTTGGTACCAGCAGAACAGGAGCATCAGCCAAGAGGCTGCCACCAAAGAGCCTCAACAGACTGCCTTTTGCCTTCCAGACAGCCACGGTGATGTGATCCGGCCCCTGCGGAAGCAGGTGGAGCTGCTCTTCAACACACGATACGGTGAGCAAGAAGTGGGACAGGGTCTGGGGGCATCCCGGCCCCCCTCCAGTTGCCCTGTTCGCAGAAGGGCTTTGGACGCATCCCCTTGCCTGTTCCCATCCCAGCTGCTCTCTGGGCAGGGACAAGGGAGAGAGAGAAGGGAGGTACTGGGACCCATCATGAGGATGGGAACACTAAAGAGGCTGCCACTCAGGCTCCCTGGCTCACTCACTCACACTCTGCCTCAGCCACAGGTTGGAGAGGCCACTCCCTCCCCTGTAATATCTCCAGCCCTCAGCCCTCTGCCCTCACCCTCACCCAGGGTCCAAAAGAAGACTCATAATAAGAAGATAAGATAACCTCAGTGGTGTGCCGGGCATGAGGCAAGGTGCTTCCCCATGTTCTTCTTTTGTTTTTCTTTCCCGCCCCCCCTTTTTTTTTTTGAGATGGAGTCTCATTCTGTCGCCAAGGCTAGAGTGCGGTGGCGCAATATCAGCTCACTGCAACCTGCGCCTCCCGGATTCAAGCAATTATCCTGCCTCACCCTCCCGAGTAGCTGGGATTACAGGCGCCCGCCACCACGCCCAGCTAATTTTTGTTTTTTTTTGTTTTGTTTTGTTTTGAGATGGAGTCTCACTCTTTCGCCCAGGCCAGAGTGCAGTGGCGCGATCTCAGCTCACTGCAAGCTCCGCCTCCCGGGTTCACGCCATTCTCCTGCCTCAGCCTCCCGAGTAGCTGGGACTACAGGCGCCCGCCACTGCGCCCGGCTAATTTTTTGTATTTTTAGTAGAGATGGGGTTTCACCATGTTAACCAGGATGGTCTCGATCTCCTGACCTCGTGATCTGCCCGCCTCGGCCTCCCAAAGTGCTGGGATTACAGTGTGAGCCACCACACTCAGCCTGCATTTTTAATAGAGACAGGGCTTCACCATTTTGGCCAGGCTGGTCCACCCACCTCAGCCTCCCAAAGTGCAGGGATTACAGGCGTGAGCCACTGCACCCAGCCCCTCGTGTTCTTGTATCCCATCTCACAAAATCCCCATGTCCTAAGACCCACTTTACAGATGAGGAGAACTAAGGCCTAGTAAAGGGGTGTGACTTGTCCAAGGCCCCACACTACTCAATGGCAGAGATCGGTCTCATTCCAAGGCGTGGTGTTGGGCTGCATGTGGGGTTGCTTATGGTGGCAGGAGGGACACTTGGGGGGCCCTTCTGGAAGGGTGAGGCCCAATGGACTTAGGGGGAAGCAATGCCGAATCTCAGCAGCCATTAGTGGTGGCTTCTGTGCTGCCTGGGCATGAGGGCATGGACCCAGCCTGGGCCTTGGGGTAACCGTGGGTTGAGTTCTTATCCCCTGGCTCTGCTGTTTAGTGGCTCTGTGACCTCAGACAAGTCACAGCCCCTCTAAACTCCAGGTTCCTTTCCTGCAGGCTGGGGGGGCCACTCTTTCCACCTCCCAGGAAGGCTGGCAGGCCCTCAAAAGGGCTCTGGCAGCTTTGCCCCCCACACAGGCACGGGACACAGGGGTTGAGGCTCCTGGCCCCGTGGCACCAGGTGGCCCTACAGCAGCCATGTCTCTGCAGCCAAGGCCATTGGCATCTCGGAGCCCGTCAAGGTGCCGTACTCCAAGTTTCTGATGCACCCGGAGGAGCTGTTTGTGGTGGGACTGCCTGAAGGCATCTCCCTCCGCAGGCCCAACTGCTTCGGGATCGCCAAGCTCCGGAAGATTCTGGAGGCCAGCAACAGCATCCAGTTTGTCATCAAGAGGTAAGGCCTGACCAGGTCCACGGGAGACAGCACCAGGCCTGCTCAGCACCCAGGGGCAGAAGCAGCACCAAATTGCCATCAAGTGATTCTTGTGCCTCAGCCACCCAAATAGCTGGGACCACAGGTATGTGCCACCATGCCCAGCTAATTTTTTGATTTTTTTTTTTTTTTTTTTTTTTGAGACAGAGTCTCACTCTGTGTCCCAGGCTGGAGTACAGTGGTGCGAACTTGGCTCACTGCAACCTCCGCCTCCCGAGTTCAACTGATTCTCCTGCCTCAGCCCCTTGAGTAGCTGAGACTACAGGTGCGCGCCACCACACCCAGCTAATTTTTGTATCTTTAGCGGAGACAGGGTTTCACCACGTTGGCCAAGCTGGTCTTGAACTACTGACCTCAAGTGATCCAGCCACCTCAGCCTCCCAAAGTGCTGGGATTATAGGCATGAGCCACCGGACCAGGCCTTTCTTTTCTCTCTCTCTCTTTTTTTTTTTTTTTTTTTTTGACAGCAAGGTGTTAGATGGGGTTTGGCTGCAGTTGGCAGACATGAGGCTCCCCAGGCCTGCCAGACCCAAAGCCACCGAGCTGACCCCTCTCGCAGTCTCAGGAGAGCAGTGTTCAGTTTGCCCAGATGCAGAATGGGAACGTCCCATTAGCTCATGGGTTCTCCAGGCTGGCGTGTTGGTGTCCTGGGCCAGGGGCTGGGGGCAGTGCCCCATCGTCCCAGGATGGGAAAGTCCGGCAGCGGCTTCTCCAGGCTCTTTCTGTTTCTTTGAGCATGTTGTGTTTTTGCCAGCAAGGGCCTGGGGCAGCACCCGTGGATACACCCTGTGTGCCCAGCTAGGATAAAAAGTCCCTTTGGAGAAGGTGGTGGCAGTTATTGAGTAAAAATGTGGTTGGGGGATTTCAGGAACAGTGGCTCATGCCTATAATCCCAGCACTTTGGGAAGCTGAGGTGGGAGGATTGCTTGAGCCCAGGAGTTCAAGATCAGCCTGGGCAACATAGCAAGACTCTGTTACTGCAAAAAAAAATTTTTTAACTCTGGTGTGGCAGCACATGCCTGTAGTCTCAGCTACTCAGGAGGCTGAAGCAGAAGGATCACTTGAGGCCAGGAGTTCAAGACTAGCATGGGCAACATAACGAGACCCCGTCTCTACAAAAATTTTAAATTAGCTGGGCATGGTGGTGCATACCTGTAATCTCAGCTTAGGAGACTGAGGTGGGAGGATCACTTAAGCCCAGGCGGGATTTGAAGGCTCCAGTGAGCTATGATTGCACCTCTGCACTCCAGCCTGGGTAACAGAGCAAGACCCCTCCTCAAAAAAAAAAAAAAAAAAAAAAAACAGGGAATGGGAGGATCATATTTCCATTTTGTGTTTGTTACTTCTACGTTACTGTAATAGCACACATTTAGGCTTGGTTTATGGCTGGGCACGATGGCTCATGCCTGTAATCCCAGCACTTTGGGAGGCCAAGGTAGGCAGACACTTGAGGTCAGGAGTTCTAGACCAGCCTGGCCAACATGGTGAGATCCCATCTCTACTAAAAATACACAGATTAGCCAGGCGTGGTGGCTCACGCCTGTAATCCCAGCTGTAATCTCCCTGTCATCAGGAGACTGAGGCACGAGAATCACTTGAACCTGGGGGGAGGAGGTTACACTGAGCTGAGATTGCACCACTACACTCCAGCCTGGGTGACAGAGCGAGACTCTGTCTCAAAAAAAAAAAAAAAAAAATTAGGCTTGGTTTGGTTGAAAGCAGCAAGAAAGAAGAGACTCTTAAGGGTTTGTTCCTCCAGGGGAATAGATGGTTCTCAAACTGGGAGACTCACAGTGGCGAGGAGATCCTCTGGGACAGGGAGCTCTACTGCAGGGCCTGCTCTATGCCAGGAGGGAGGCTGCTGCAGATAGCAAAAAGCTACGCAACAGGGCTGGAGAGCAAAAGTCGTGCTTTGTGCAATAGAATCAAAGGCTTCAGCAGGCCAGATGAAATGCAGCCACATGCCCGGTGTGTCTGGGCATATTAAAAGGAAGATTGAGCCGGCATGGTGGCTCATGCCTATAATCCTAGCACTTTGAGAGACTGAGGTGGGCAGATCACTTGAGATCAGGACTACTGAAAATACAAAAATTAAGGCCGGGCACGGTGGCTCATGCCTGTAATCCCAGCACTTCGAAAGGCCAAGGCGGGCAGATCACCTGAGGTTGGGAGTTTGAGACCAGCCTGACCACCATGGAGAAACCCCATCTCTACTAAAAAATACAAAATTAGCCAGGCGTGGTGGCGGGTGCCTGTACTCCCAGCTACTCGGGAGGCTCAGGCAGAACTGGCTTGAACCCAGGAGGCAGAAGTTGCAGTGAGCCGAGATCGTGCCATTGCATGCCAGTCTGGGCAACAAGAGCAAAACTCTGTCTCAAAAAAAAAAAATTAGCGGCCGGGCGCGGTGGCTCACGCTTGTAATCCCAGCACTTTGGGAGGCCTAGGCGGGCGGATCACGAGGTCAGGAGATCAAGACCATGGTGAAACCCCGTCTCTACTAAAAATACAAAAAAAAAAATTAGCCGGGCGTGGTGGCGGGCGCCTGTAGTCCCAGCTACTCGGAGAGGCTGAGGCAGGAGAATGGCGTGAACCCAGGAGGCGGAGCTTGCAGTGAGCCGAGATCACGCCACTGCACTCCAGCCTGGGCGACAGAGTGAGACTCCGTCTCAAAAAAAAAAAAAAAAAAAAAATTAGCCACGCATGGTGGCATGCACCTGTAATCCCAGCTACTCGAGAGGCAAAGACAGGAGAATCGCTTGAACCGGAGAGGCGGAGGTTGCAGTGAGCCGAGACCGCACTCCTGCATTTCAACCTGGGGGACAGAGTAACACTCTTGTCTCAAAAAAATAAAAAAATAAAGAGGGAAGATTGCATTTCAGGTGGTTTAAGGATAAACTCGTGATAGACATATAGCCCATCAGATGTGTGAAAACAGGGAAATAAAGATTCACAAGAGAATATGTGTAATTATAGTACAGTAATTGGCTCTACTATATACATGTATAGTACTGTACTGGTTGAAGGAGGGCTTCCTTCAACAAATTCCCAGCCTGAGCAACGTGGTGAAACCCCATCTCTAGGGAAAAAAAAAACATTAGCTAGGCTTGATGGTGTGCACCTGTAGTCCCAGCTACTTGGGAGGCTGAGGTGGGAGGATTGCTTGAGCCAGGAGGTCGAGGCTGCAGTGAGCCACGATTGCACCACTGCACTCCAGCCTGGGTGACAGAGTAAGACCCTGTCTCAAAAACAAACTTTTTTAAATTTTTTAAAAAATACATTCTGTCCAGGCATGATGGCTCACGCCTGTAATCCCAACACCTTGGGAGGCCCAGACAAGAGGATCGCTTGAACCCAGGAGTTTGAGAGCAGCCTGGGCAATGTATCAAGACCCCATCTCAAAAAAAATTTTAAAAATTCTCACACCTGTAATCCCAGCACTTTGAGAGGACAAAACAGGAGGGTCGCTTGAGGCCAGGAGTTCGAGACCAATCTGGTCAACATAGCGACCCCATCTCTATTTTATTTTTAAAATTAAAAAATTAGCCAGGTGCAGTGGTATGTGCCTGTAGTCCCAGATACTTGGGAGGCTGAGGTGGAAGGTGGAAGGATCGCTTAAGCACAGAAAGTCCAGGCTGCAGTGAGCTATGATGGCATCACTGCATTCCAGTCTGGGTGACAGAGCAAGACCTCGTCCCTTTAAAAATACAACCGGGCATGGTGGCTCACACCTGTAATCCCAGCACTTTGGGAGGCTGAGGCAGATACATCACTTGAGGTCCAGAGTTTGAAACCAGCCTGGCCAACATGGTGAAACACCATCTCTACTAAAAGTACCAAAAATTAGCTGGGCGTGGTGATACACACCTGTAGTCCCAGCTCCTCGGGAGGCTGAGGCTCGAGAATCACTTGAACCTGGGAGGTGGAGGTTGCACTGAGCTGAGATCGCATCACTGCACTCCAACCTGGGTGACAGAGCGAGACTCCTTCTCAAAATAAATAAATTTAAAAATATATATATCATATATATTATATATTTATATATTATATATAAATATATATGATATATATTTATATATAAATATATATGATATATATATATTTATATATAAATATATATCATATATATTTATATATGATATATATATCATATATCATATATAAATATATATGATATATATAATATATAAATATATATCATATATATTATATATAAATATATATATCATATATATATATATTAAAAAACACAAAGAGACAAACAAACTAAAAAACCATCCTGGGCACTTGCCAGGTCCCAGGCTTGCCGCCCAGCAGTAAATGCCACCAAGTCCTGCCCTGGAGCTGCCGATGTCACCCAGACAAAATCAAAATATCATGTCAGGTAGAGATAACTGCTGTGACAGGATATAATGCAGAGTGAGGGGGAGAGAGGGACAGAAGGAACCTGGATAAGGAGGTGACATTGAAGCGGCGACCCAATGAAGGGAGAGGGCCAGCCAGGTGCATAAAGAGTGTGGGAGCAGGCCAGGTGCGGTGGCTCACGCCTGTAATCCCAGCACTTTGGGAGGCCGAGGCAGGCAGATCACGAGGTCAGAAGTTCGAGACCAGCCTGACCAACATAGTGAAACCCTGTCTCTACTAAAAATGCAAAAATTAGCCGGGCGTGGTGGCGCATGCCTGTAATCCCAGCTACTCAGGAGGCTGAGGCAGGAGAATCGCTTGAACCCAGGAGGTGGAGGTTGCAGTGAGCCGAGATTGCGCCATTGCACTCCAGCCTGGGTGACAGAGGGAGACTCTGTCTCAAAAAAAAAAAAAAGACTGTTGGGACAGAGAAAAAGTCATGCAAAGTCCCTGAGGCAAGAATGTGCTTGTGTGTTTGAAGGCTCGCAAGGTGCCCTTGTAGCTGGTACAGGGTGAGTGAGGGAACGATGGTGAGGTTGAGGCCCAAGAGGTAGCAGGGGACCAGGCGTGTGGCCCACGCCTGTAATCCTAGCACTTTGGGAGGCTGAGGCAGGAGGATTGCTTGAGCTCAGGAGTTTGAGACCAGCCTAGGTAACATAGTGAGACCCTATCTCCATAAAAAAGAAAAATAGGCCAGGAGCGGTGGCTCACGCCTGTAATCCCAGCACTTTGTGGGGGTTGAGGAGGGTGAATCACCTGAGGTCAGAAGTTCGAGACCAGCCTGCCCAACATGGTGAAACCCCGTTTCTAAAAATACAAAAATTAGCCAGGCGTGGTAAGGGGGGCCTGTAATTCCAGCTACTCGGGAGACTGAGGCAAGAGAATTGCTTGAACCCAGGAGACAGAGGTTGCAGTGAGCTGAGATCACGCCCCTGCACTCCAGCCTGGGCAACAAGAGCAAAACTCTGTCTCAAAATAAATAAATAAATAAATAAATAAATAAATAAATAAATAAATAAAAAGGTAGCAGGGGCCAGATCACATGGGTTTGGGGCCAGCTTAATGAGTTTGAATTTTATTTTATTTTTTAAAAATTCTTAGAGACAGGCTCTCATTCTGGTTTGTTTTTGTTTTTGTTTTTGCTTTCAACACCCACTCCCTCAAACCATAAACCAGGAGCACCCGGGCAGCTTGAGGTTAGGTGCCAATTCAACAGCAAGTCCTCATGAATGACATTTTTTATGGTTTTGTGCAGAGACACCTTGTGCTCATGAGCATTGGTTTTTGGTTTTTGTGGTTGCTTTTTTTTTTTCTCTATTTTTTGAGACAGCGTCTCACTCACTCTAGTGCCCAGGCTGGAGTGCAATGGCGCGATCTTGGCTCACTACAACCTCCGCCTCCCGGGTTCAAGCGATACCCCGGCCTCAGCCTCTTGAGTAGCTGGGATAACAGGCGCGTGTCACAATGCCTGGCTAAATTTTGTATTTTTAGTAGAGACGGGGTTTCACCATGTTGGTCAGGCTGGTCTCGAACTCCTGGGCTCAAAGCGATCCCCCTGCCTCAGCCTCCCAAAGTGCTGGGATTACAGGTTGAGCCACCGCTCCCAGACTTGAGCATTTTTTAAAGTCACGATGGCTTTCTCCACCTGTCATTTGGAAAGGGAGGCAGGTTAGCGCAGTGGCCGACGGGAGAGGCCGTCTGGTGGGTTTGAGGCCAGCTCCTCCTGTTACTCCCTGTGGCCTTGGCAGCCGGCTGTGCTATTCTATTTAAGGAGAAGCACTGTCGCTACTCTGGCCTGGGACTCAGGGACTCTGCCCAGCTTCTGCCTCTCTAAGGTTACTGCTGAGTTCTCCCATAAGGAGGAGAGGCCTAAATGCAGTCCTAAGCCTTTTCTAGCTCCTGAGACTGTGGTTCAAGGTAGGGCTATGCTTCCCCTCCCAGCCCTGGCCCCGCGACCCCAGCTCTGTGCCTGGCACTGTACAGAAAGAAGCCTAAGAGATGCCCACCGCCAGAGCGGGCACCAAATCCTCATCTACTGGGGACCCCAGGGGTGCCCTCCCTGAGAGTTTGGCCTGTGGGCTCACTCCCAGGCAGAGACTCCTCGGAGTTGCTGCTTGATTACCCCTGTGACAGAGAGCTCATTACCTCTCCAGGCCTATTACCTCTCCACTCCATATCCCACCCTGCCATCCCTCGACAGCCGCCCTCTGGCCAGCATGATTTTCCCAGTGTCCTGTACCCACCACAAACCCCAGCCCCCCAACAGGCTTGCTCTAACAGGACAAGTTGTGCTGAAGACGGAGACTTTAGAAGCAGTGCGGTATGATAAAGAAGGTTGATTCATGTCTGAGCAGGGCTTTCTGGAGTCTGTGGAGCTAAAGACATTAGTATAATCTAAAGCTGGGCTTGGTCACTGGCGCTTCCGACTGCAGTGACACAGCAGCTCTCAGACGTGAGCCGTAGATCTCAGACCTTTCCAGAAGCTTGGAGTTCTTGCTACGTAGTGGGCCCCAACTGTTTCTACTCTTTTCCTTTCTTTTCTTTCATTTCGAGACAGAGTCTTACTCTGTCACCCAGGCTGGAGTGCAGTGGTGCTATCTCAGCTCACTGCAACCTCCGCCTCCTGGGTTCGAGTGATTCCCCTCCCTCAGCCTCCCGAGTAGCTAGGATTATGGGCACCTGCCACCACGCCCAGCTAATTTTTGTATTTTTAGTAGAGACGGGTTTCACCATGTTGGCCAGGCTGGTCTCAGACTCCTGACCTCAAGTGATCCACCCTCCTCGGCCTCCCAAAGTGGTGGGATTACAGGCATGAGCTGCTGCACCCGACCTTGTTTCTAAACTTTAAACCAGCTCCACGGGAGGCCCCCTGAGGCCACCTGTTCCAATCCCAGGCAGTGACAATCGTGCAATGTCCCTGGAGCAGGAGTGAGTGAGATATCAGATGGACCTGTTTAGGACTGGGCGGGTCTCACTCCCAGCTGGATCTTTCAAGCCCAGCACAGCCCCCCAGATTCCACATGTGGGGCGGTAGGGACTCCAGGCCTAACTGTGTGGAGCCAGGAGGGTCCATTGCAGGGATGTGCAGACCGAGGCCCAGAGGGGAGGACTGGGCAGTCCCAGAGATGCTTGGAGGGACCTCTGTGATAGCCCCGCTTATGTTTTCCAGGCCAGAGCTGCTCACTGAGGGAGTCAAAGAGCCTATCGTGGATAGTCAAGGTACCCTGCGTGGGGTCGCGGGCCATGGTGTGGGCGTGCAAGGGAGGGCCCCAGGCCTCTGCCACCAGCCCCTCTTCCTGCTGCCTCTGTCCTGCTCCCATCCTGGCCCTGGCATTCTCCCCACACCCCCACATTGGGTTTCCCCTAATGATGCCATCTTGGGTCCCAGGAACTGCCTCCTCACTTGGCTTCTCTCCCCCTGCCCTGCCCGCAGAGAGGGATTCCGGGGACCCTCTGGTGGACGAGAGCCTGAAGAGACAGGGCTTTCAAGGTAAGGTTGAGCTCACGGGAAGGTCTGTTGTCCCAGCACCAGGACCTTGACCTGGTTTGGGTTTGGAGGGCCAGGCTGAAAGTGGGGAGGAGCTGGCCCCCAACTTCAGGGCCTAAGGGACCAGGCAAGCCAGGTTGGCAGCCCAGGCCCGGCTGTACCCTGCCAGCTCTGTGTTAGAGACTCCAGGGGAGAGGGGGTGCCTACAGGTGGATGGTGGGGGGAATTGGGGGATGGGAGGGTACAGGGCCCAGGGGCCTGCTTGCTCCCTCCCTGCCCCACCCCCAGAGGTAGCTGACACGCCCACTCCTTTTTCAGCAATTAGCTGTGGTCTTAGTGCTTTGAAATCAGAATAGGAGCCAGACTCGGCACCTCACGCCTGTAATCTCAGCACTTGGGAAGGTCAAGGCGGGAGGATCGCTTGAGGCCGGGAGTTCGAGACCAGCCTGGGCAACATAGAACCCACCTCTATGTCTATTTTAAGAAAAGAAATCAGAGGCCAAGTGCAGTGGCTCACGCCTGTAATCCCAGCACTTTGGGTGGCCAAGGCAGGTGGATCCCTTGAGGCCAGGAGTTCAAGACCAGCCTGGCCAACATGGTGAAACCCCGTGTCTACCAAAAAAAATACAAGAATTAGTTGGGCAACGTGGCGTGCACCTGTGATCCCAGCCACTAGAGAGGCTAAGGCGGGAGAATCGCTTGAACCTGGGAGGCGGAGATTGCAGTGAGCCGAGATCGTGCCACTGCACTCCAGCGTGGGTGACAGAGCAAGACCCTGTCTCAAAAAAAAAGAGAGAGAGAGAGAGAGAGAGAGAGAGATGGTGGTCTGGGATCCCTCCAGCACATGCTGGCACTTGTCTTTGTTTGTTTGGATGGAGTTTTACTCTTGTTGCCCAGGCTGGAGTGCAATGGCGCAACCTCAGCCCACTGCAACCTCTGCTTCCCAGGTTCAAGCAATTCTCCTGCCTCAGGCTCCCAAGTAGCTGGGATTACAGGCACACACCACCACACCCGGCTAATTTTTGTATTTTTTTTAGTAGAGATGGGGTTTCACCATGTTGGACAGGCTGGTCTTGAACTCCTGACCTCAGATGATCCACCCACCTCAGCCTCCCAAAGTGTTGGGATTACAGGTGTGAGCCACTGCACCCAGCTTTTTTTTTTTTTTTTTTTTTTTTGAGACAGAGTCTTGTTCTGTCACCCAGGCTGGAGTGCAGTGGTATGATATTGGCTCCCTACAACCTCCACCTCCCAGGTTCAAGGGATTCTCTCACCTCAGCCTCCCGAGTAGCTGGGATTACAGGTATGCACCACCATGCCTGGCTAATTTTTGTATTTTTAGTAGAGATAGGGTTTCACCACATTGGCCGGGTTGGTTTCCAACTCCTGCCCTCAGGTGATCCTCCCGCCTCGGCCTCTCAAAGTGCTGGGGTTACAGGCATAAGCCGCCACGCCCGGCCACACTTGGGGATTTTTAATGAACACTTTCTGGGTGAGGGTGTCTCGGTGTCTCATGCCTGTAATCCCAGCACTTTTGGAGGCTGAGGCAGGCAGATCACTTGAGCTCGGGGGTTCGAGGCCAGCCTGGGCAACATGGCAAAACCCCATCTCTACCAAAAACACAAAGAAGAAATTAGCCAGGTGCAGTGGCGCATGCCTGTGGTCCCAGCTACTCAGAAGGCTGAGGCAGGAGAATTGCTTGAGCCTGGGAGGTGGAAGTTGCATTGGGAGCTGCCAGGCCCGTCCCCTGTGTCTGTGGGGACTGCCCGTCCTCCACCATCTGCTGGATCAGCTGGGCGTCCGTTCCCTCCCTTGTCTCCAGCCCCCTAGTGACTTCATGAAGCCCCCACCCCCTGCCCACCAGCCCAGGGCACAGGACTCTGCACTCTATAATGTCCCTCCCCTCCGGGGCTTATTTATTGGTTTGGTGGTTTTCAAATGTCATCAATTAACTTAATTTCCAACTCATCACTGTTGTGGCAACAGTGCATGTCCTTCTGAAAAAAACACATCTCCATCAAGACATCAGTACTGAAGGACCTGAGGGGCCCACTCCAAAGATCCTTTAATTGCCAGAGAAGGAGTTCCCCATAATTAGAAAATCATCTTCCTTAAAAGTCACCAAGTGCCTTTTCACAGAACAGCCCAAACCCATAATCGTTTTGCGCTTTGCAGAAAATTATGATGCAAGGCTCTCACGGATCGACATCGCCAACACACTAAGGGAGCAGGTCCAGGACCTTTTCAATAAGAAATACGGTAAGCAGTGCAGAACCCCCGGGGAGGGACACGCAGCTGCTGTGCGCAGAGAAGTGGGAGGCTTCCCAGTTCCAGCCGAGGGCATTTCTGGGGAAACACTTCACCCCTTTACATGTATTTCTTGAGCATTTACTACATGCCAGGCACTGTCTCAGGCACTGGGGATATTGCTGTGAATAAAACAGACACAGTCCCTGTACTCATGAGCCTTGCAGACCAATGAGGTGAGATACACTTTCAACAACTACACACAGAATTTAATAGACAGGGGCCCGGCTTGGTGGCTCATGCCTGTAATCCCAGCACTTCTCACTCTGTCACCCATGCTGGAGTACAGTGGCGTGATCATGGTTCACTACAGCCTCAAATTCCTGGGCTCAAGCAGTCCTCCTGCCTCAGCCTCCCAAGTGGCTGCCCTACTACAGGCATGCACTACCATACCCAACTATTTTTTAGAAATTTTTAGTAAAGACATGGTCTTGCTATGTTGCCCAGGCTGATCTCGAACTCTTAGACTTAAGAGATCCTCCTGCCTTGGCCCCCCACAATGCTGGGATTATGGGCATGAGCCACCATGCTGGCCTTTTTTTATGTTCTGATCGAATAGCTCAGATTGTAATGCCTATACCTTTCCACGGTGCTACATGAGAGCTTTCTCATACTATTCACTCTCCTGCACGCATGTCTTTCCATCACACCCCTGCAGTCCCATGTACATACACCCCACGCTGCCTCTCACTCCTGATGGGCAGGACCCTGCCTCTCGCCCACAGGGGAAGCCTTGGGCATCAAGTACCCGGTTCAGGTCCCCTACAAGCGGATCAAGAGTAACCCCGGCTCCGTGATCATCGAGGGGCTGCCCCCAGGAATCCCGTTCCGAAAGCCCTGCACCTTCGGCTCCCAGAACCTGGAGAGGATTCTTGCTGTGGCCGACAAGATCAAGTTCACAGTCACCAGGTACTCAGGGAAGGGTGAGGATGAAGAGGCAGGACGAGCTCAGATGGGGGCTTGCACCTGCGAATCCTTAGCCTTTCCCTAGGTCCTGCCCTCCCCCCGGACAAGGCGGCTCTCCTGGCACCATCCTGGGTCCTGGGGGTGGCTGGAGAGGGACTGCAGGCCAGCCCGAGTGCAGGGAGCCCTTCAGAAGTGGGACTGGTCACCCCCCCATGGCAAGGGCAGCCTTCGAGGGCATCTTCACCCTCTTCAGCAACACCCACTCACTGGACCCCCAGCCCCCGGGAAAGTTATTCAGCCCCCATCAGAGGGATTTGCCCAAGGTCCCAAGGCCAGCCAGGGCAAAGCCTGCACAAGGCCCAGGTCTGCGTCCTGCAGAGTGACACTGCCAATGCCAGCACCCGGCCACATCATCTCAGTGTCATGTGCATACAGAGCCCCAGGGCAGCTTGTTAAAATGAAGACTCTGCTGCTGTAGGTCTGGGGTGCTCCCAGGGGAGACCGAGGCCACTGAATCCCAGGGGTGTCTTCCTCATCCCCCAGGCCCTCCCCATGACACCCGTGCCTCTGTTTCTCTTCTAGGCCTTTCCAAGGACTCATCCCAAAGCCTGGTAAGAGGCACTGGCTGTGGAGGGGGCACTGGGAATAGGGCCTGGTCATGGTGCTGGGAGCTGGCGCTAAGCCTGCTGTGGGGCACAGGTTCTGGGGTCTGGGAATAGAAGCCAGGCCCCTGCCTTTCTTTGTTTTTGTTTTTTTTTTCTGAGGCAGAGTCCGTCTCTGTCACCCAGGCTGGAGTGCAGTGGCTCGATCTCGGCTCACTGCAACCTCTACCTCCTGGGTTCAAGCGATTCTCCTGCCTCAGCCTCCTGAGTAGCTGAGATTACAGGCAATTGTCACCATGCCTGGCTATTTTTTGTATTTTTGGTAGAGACAGGGTTTCACCATGTTGGCCAGGGCGGGTCTCAAACTCCTGACCTCAAGTGATCTGCCCACCTCGGCCTCCCAAAGCATTGGGATTACAGGCGTGAGCCACTGCACCCGGCCTAGGCTTCTGCCCTTCTGTTTAGCCACCTTACCTGGGCGCCTGCCCCAGGTAGATGGAGGAAGGCCAAGCTTGAATGTGGCCCCAGATCCTGGGGCAGAGAAAGGGGTGGTGGCGCCAGTGACTTCTAAGTTTTACCCAGTCTGGGTTCAGGAGGGAGGGGCCAGGCCGGGTCAGTGCACCTGCTCCTCCTGATAAAGGGGGTCTGGCTGACCTCAGTGAACAGATGAGGTTGGAGGCGAGTGGGTTCCTAACCACAGAAAGAGGGGTGTCTGGGTCTGCATGGGGACCACAAGCATGTTGGTAAGATGTGGGTGGTGCCTACCCTGCCTTAAACAGTGCAGTGCCTCTCCTGACCCTTTTTTTTAAAAATATTATTTATATATAGATATATATATATTTGGAGAGAGAGAGACCAAGTCTCACTTTGTTGCCCAGGCTGGAATGCAATGGCACTATCTCCGCTCACTGCAAACTCCACCTCCCAGGTTCAAGCTATTCTGCCTCAGCCTACCAAGTAGCTGGGATTATAGGTGGGCACCACCATGCCCGGCTAATTTTTGTATTTTTAGTAGAGCTGGGTTTCACCATATTGGCTAGGCTGGTCTCAAACTCCTGGCCTCAAGTGATCCTCCTGCCTTGGCCTCCCAAAGTGCTGGGATTACAGGCATGAGCCACCACACCCGACCTCCTGACCCTTTTTAAGGCACCCATCCACTTCTGTTTCCACCATGGACTGTGTCCTGGCCTCCCAAACCCAGATTTGCAGGGGCTGTCCCTGCGGGGTGACATGCCACTTGGTGAGCACTAAGGGCTGGCCAGAGCGTCCAGGGTGGGCCGGGCACGGTGGCTCACACCTGTAATCCCAGCACTTTGGGAAGCCAAGGCAGGAGGATCACTTGAGGTCAGGAGTTCAAGATCAGCCTGACCAACATGGTGAAACCCCATGTCTATTTAAAATCCAAAAATTAGCCAGGTGTGGTGGTGCACACCTGTAATCCCAGCTACTTGGAAGGCTGAGGCAGGAGAATAACTTGAACCCGGGAGGCAGAGGTTGCAGTGAGCCGAGATCGCACCACTGCACTCCAGCTTGGGCGACAGGACGAGACTCTGTCTCAAAAAAACAAAAAAAAAAGTACTTAGGGTACAGTGATATGGCGGCTGCCGACAGGCCATGGGAACCCCCAGAAGGGGGATCAGGAGGGTGAGGAGTAGTTGGAGAGGGTTTCCTGGAGTAAGGAAGGCCCTGCTTGGGCCTCAGGGGAAGATGGGATTTTGAGAGGCAGAGAGGAAGGTGGGTTGTGTTTGGCGGGATGAACAGCAGGGGTTGGGGGGGTCACTGGATGCCAGAAGTGTGTTTCCGGAGCTCTCAGAGGGGCAGAGTGGTCAGATGATGTTGGAAAGGTGGAGACAGTGGAAGCTGCAGCAGCACAGTGCAGTGAGTGTGGCTCTGGAGGACACCCGGCTGAGAGGTCACTGGGTTTCTGGCCCTGCGCTGGATGCTTTATGCGGGTGCCTTTCACATGTATTTCTGGAGGTCCTGCTGGAGCAAGGCGGTATTCTAGGAACTAGGGTTACAGCAGAGTGCAGACAGAGGAGGCATCTCATTTAGTCTTCATAGCTAGGAGGTTGATGCTAGAGCCCACCTTACAGAGGGGGAAACTGAGGCTCAGTGTGAGTGACGTATTAATACTCTGTGTCCCAGGGCTAGCAGGTGGCCGTGGCCTCAGCCCTCAGGGACGGACCTGCCAGCCCCTTTCCAGGTATTGGCACCCAAGCCAGGTATCTGCCTGGAGAACCAGCTCCACACTTACTCATGCCACTAGTCATGCTGGGCTGGGAACATGTCCAGGCTCCTGGGAGTCTCCGAGGGTTCACCAGAGGTCACTGAGTGCTACTCCTGCACCAGAATGGGCTTTTCTCAAACCCTCCCTCGCACAGTCCCCAAAGCCTGGCCTGGGCCAGCACCGGCAGTTCCAGGGTGAATCAGAGTGGAAGCTGGGGTCTGCTGGGGGAGGCAGAGGCAATAGCAGGCCCCTTCATCTGGAGGCAGGTGTCCCAGGGCAGGTGGAGGGGTGGCAGGTAGTTGCAGAGAGGCAGGTGGCTAGGGACAGTGCCCAGGAGTCAGCCTTCAGGGTCCCAGGCAGTATGTGGGCCATGGGAAAGCGCCATCTTGTTCAAGTCCCTGTACCAGCCTGACTAGCCGTGGGAATCTGAGCCTTCACTTCCTTACCACTAAGATGGATAAGCATACCTGCCTCGCCATGTGATCTGAATACGGAAAAAGATGGGCAGTGCTAGGTGAGCTGGGAGGACTATTTTCCCCCAATTGTCCCCTTTTTCTTTTTTTTGAGCTGGAGTTTAGCTCTTGTTGCCCAGGCTAGAGTGCAATGGTGTCATCTCGGTTCACTGCAACCTCCGCCTCCCAGGTTCAAATGATTCTCCTGCCTCAGCCTCCTGAGTAGCTGGGATTATAGGCGTGTGCCACAGCATCCGGCTAAATTTTTGTATTTTTAGACACCCTAACATGGTGAAAGGCCAGGCTGGTTGGCCAGGCTGGTCTCCAGCTCCTGGCCAGCCTCAAGTGATCCGCCCATCTTGACCTCCCAAAGTGCTGGGATTACAGGCGTGAGCCACCGCGCCCAGCCGCCTTTCTTTTTGTCCTCATTTGCAAATACAGAATGGACCTTAGTCTGCAAACTCAGAAGTGCGAGACATGTATTTTTATTTTTCTAAAATTGAACTGGACTCCTACCAAGAGCCCCCAATGCAGAGTGGCAGAAACTTTATCTGAGTCCATTTTGGATCATCGTTTCCCTTGAGTTTGCACCAGGGCCTGGAACCTTCTGTGAGGCCCACCCACTAGACACTTCCACACCACAGAGAGACTAAGCATGAGAAGGTCCATGCTTGAAAAAGGCCTAATAGTGGGATCTCTGTGCAAGGATGGGAGAGTGGAAACAGAGTGGTGAAGAGATGACTGTGGCACTCAGCAGGGAATTCCCATGAGGGTGAGGCTTCGGGAACTTTCCAGGGGGACAAACCCTGTTAAGAATGGCTCTAGGGCCTGGCGTGGTGGCTCAAGCCTGTAATTCCAGCACTTTGGGAGGCTGAAGTGGGCAGATCACAAGGTCAGGAGTTCGAGACCAGCCTGGCCGACATGGTGAAACCCCGTCTCTACTAAAAATACAAAAAAATTAGCTGGACATGGTGGCAGATGCCTGTAATCCCGGCTACTCGGGAGGCTGAGGCAGGAGAATCTCTTGAAACTGGAAGGCGGAGGTTGCAGTGAGCCGAGATCACGCCATTGCACTCCAGCCTGGGCAACAAGAGTGAAACTCTGTCTCAACAAAAAAAAAAAAAAAAAAAAGAATGGCTCTAAACCAGGAACGGTGGTTCACCCCTGTAATCCCAGCACTTTGGGAGGCCAAGGTAGGAGGATCGCTTGAAGCCAAGAGTTTGAGGCCAGCCTGGGCAACATAACAAGACCCTGTCTCTACAAAAAATTTAAAAATTAGCCAGGCATGGTGGCATGCACCTGTAGTCTCAGCTACTCAGGAGGCCTAAGCGGGAGGATGGCTTGAGCCCGGGAGGTGGAGGTTGCAGTGAGCTGAGATTGTGCACCTGCACTCCAGCCTGGGTGACAGAGCATGATGCTGTCTGGAAAAATAAAAAATAAAAAGAATGGCTCGGCCGGGCGCGGTGGCTCACGCTTGTAATCCCAGCACTTTAGGAGGCCGAGGCGGGCGGATCACGAGGTCGACAGATCAAGACCACGGTGAAACCCCGTCTCTACTAAAAATACAAAAAAATTAGCCGGGCGTGGTGGCGGGCGCCTGTAGTCCCAGCTACTCGGAGAGGCTGAGGCAGGAGAATGGCGTGAACCCGGGAGGCGGAGGTTGCAGTGAGCCAAGATTGTGCCACTGCACTCCAGCCTGGGCGACAGAGCAAGACTCCGTCTCAAAAAAAAAAAAAAAAAAGAATGGCTCTGAGATTTTTTTAGGTCACTTATTGAAGGTTCCCATGGAAGCCTTTCCTAACAGAACCACCCTGAGAAGGTAAAAATTCTGAAAGAGATTATGCTTTTTTGTTTTGGTTTTGGTTTTTTTTTGTTTGTTTTAAGATGGAGTTTCGCTTCTTGTTGCCCAGGCTGGAGTGCGATGGCACGATCTCGGCTCACTGCAACCTCCACCTCCCGAGTTCAAGTGATTCACCTGCCTCAGCCTCCCGAGTAGCTGGAATTACAGGTGTGCACCATGACACTCGGCTAATTTTTGTATTTTTAGTAGAGATGGGGTTTCACCATGTTGGCCAGGTTGATCTCGAACTTCTGACCTCAGGTGATCAGCCCGCCTTAGCCTCCCAGAGTGTCGGGATTACAGGCGTGAGCCACCGCACCTGGCTGACATTGTGCTTTTTTGATGATGAATCAGTCATTAAATTGCAAGAGCCCCACTGCACCCTGGAGCTGTGAGCCTCCCCAGTGTAGGGTGAGCGTACAGCCACTCCTGGACTGGTTTTGTTCTGGGTCAAAAGAGATGACTCAGGCCAGACGTGGTGGCTTGTACCTATAATCCCAGCATTTTGGGAGGCCAAGATGGGAGAATCACTTGAGCCCAGGAGTTTGAGACCAGCCTGGGCAACATAGCAAGATCCCATCCTGCAAAGACATTTTTTTAAATTAGCCAGACATGGTGGGGACGAACGACTGTATTCCCAGCTACTCAGGAGGCTGAGGCGGGAGGATCTCTCAAGACTAGGAGTTGGAGGCTGCAGGGAGCCATGATTCCAGTGTGTGTGACAGAGTGAGGTCTTGTCTCTAAAAAAGAGAGAGAGAGATAAGCCCAGAATGTCTTTAATGTTTTCCCAACTGGGGACATCACATTTGCCTTCAGTGCCTCAGTTTCCCCACTAAAATCTAGAGGCCCTGCCTGCTCTGACATGCTGAGTGGCGAGCAGGTGTCTGGCTAGAGAGGAAGGCATACTTGGACTTGCACCAAGCCTCAGAGGGCAGTGGGTGAATTTCAGGCCTCAGGTCAAGGGAGCTGTGGGCTAGGGGTTTCTGGGGGCCAGGGGTGCTGGAAGGCACCAGGCTGAACTGGAGGGGACCTGGTGGGGGGCCTCGGGTTGCAGAGAGATGGAGGGACTGGGTCCCCCAACTCATACCAGAAGGAACTCCAGCCCTGCCTGCAAGGGGCTGAGAAAACCCACGCTCGACCCTGGGGGCTGAACACCATTGGTAGCTGGTAGCTCTATACTGCCCAGCCAGGCCACACCCCACCTGCCTGCAGTGGCACTGAATTAAATTAGGGAGACTCAGCCGGGCACGGTGGCTCATGCCTGTAATCCCAGCACTTTGGGAGGCTGAGGTGGGTGGATCACGTAAGGTCAGGAGTTTGAGACCAGCCTGGGCAACATGGTGAAACCCCGACTCTACTAAAAATACAAAAATTAGCCAGGCATGGTGGTGCATGCCTGTAATCCCAGCTACTTGGGAGGCTAAGGCAGGAGAACCTTACTTGAACCTGGGAGGCGGAGGTTGCAGTGAGCTGAGATTGCACCACTGCATTCCAGCTTGGGCAACAGAGCGCAACCCGGTCACAAAAAAAGAAAGAAAAAAGAAAACCCAGGACAGCTAATGGGAGCTGTTCAGGATATGCTGCAAAGAAGTGGTGGTGACTACGGTGGGAGAAACCCTCTACCCAGGTAGCTGCTGTAATATTCCATCCGAAGAACATTCTAGTAGGTCATAAAAACCTAAAGGGGGCCGGGCATGGTGGCTCATGCCTATAATCCCAGCGCTTTGGGAGGCCAATGCAGGAGGATTGCTTGAAGCCAGTAGTTGGAGATCAGCCTGGGCAGCATAGTGAGAACCCATCTCTACAAAAAAATTTTTTTTTTAATTAGCTGGGCATGGTGGTGGGTGGTGGTGCGTGCCTGTAGTCCCAGCTACTAGGAAGGCTGAGGCAGGAGGGTCACGAGCCCAGGAGTTTGGGGCTGCAGCGAGCTATGATCACAAAGCTCACATCACCTCACTTCAACCTGAGTGACAGAGTAAGACCCTCTCTCTAAAACACACACACACACACACACACATGCACACACACACACACACACACACTAAAGAGAAATGCAAATATATGCCCATGGTAGAAATTTGGAAAATACAGAAATCTAACAACCCAGATGGCTGTTCATTTTTATGATGATACATTTCTTCCAGATTTCCCCCCAAGCTTATTAATTTTACATCTCACTGTTCTTCTTTCTATAAATTTACACATTTAACCTTAAAACATAAACATATTCCCATGTCTTTAAAAAGCTCTGTTCCCTCTTCAGGCTGTATCATGGTTATGTAACTACCCTGTCCCCCAGTTATGGACATTTGAGCAGCCCTTCACACCACAGACACCTAACACTCATGTCACACTTTTTTTTTTGAGACGGAGTCTCGTTCTGTCCCCCAGGCTGGACTGCAGTCGCATGATCTCAACTCACCGTAAACTCCGCCTCCCGAGTTCAAGCGATTCTCCTGCCTCAGCTTCCCAAGTAGCTGGGATTACAGGTGCCCGCCACCATGCTAGGCTAATTTTCCTATTTTAGTAGAGATGGGGTTTTGCCATGTTGGCCAGGCTGGTCTCGAACTCCTGACCTCAGGTGATCCACCCGCCTCGGCCTCCCAAAGTGCTGGGATTACAGGTGTGAGCCACCGCGCCTGACCACGTCACACTTACAGTTTGCTCGTTACAAAGCCCACTCACGTTACCACATCATCTCCCCAAGTAGCTGGCCTTATTGGAGGGGACTGAGGCTCAGAGAGATTAAGCAGCTTTCTCAAGGTCACACAGCATAGTGTGGCAGAGATTTGAACCTAAGTCTTTACCATTTTATTATACTTCAGAACCCAGGGCAGGCTCTACCACTAGCCTAGGGCTTGTTGTGTGTCCCTGAAGTGGGTTGCAGCCACGCCCTCTTTCCCTGCCACCCCTCTGGTCTCATCCACACTGGGTGGCTCTTTGCTGTCCCCTCCTGGCTACCAGCAGCTATTACACTGGTCCTGCCTGTGTCAACCTTTAGGCTTGTAGTTAATCCTTTGGGTTCATTTATTTGTACAACAAAAACATATGGAGGTCCAGGCGCAGTGGCTCACGCCTGTAATCCCAGCACTTTGGGAGGCCGAGGCGGGCGAATCACAAGGTCAGGAGATCAAACCATCCTGGCCAACATGGTGAAACCCCGTCTCTACTAAAAATACAAAAATTCGCCGGGCATGGTGGCGCATGCCTGTAATCCCAGCTACTTGGGAGCCTGAGGCAGGAGAAGCGCTTGAACCCAGGAGGCAGAGGTTGCAGTGAACTGAGATTGCACCACAGCACTCCAACCTGGTGACAGAGCGAGACCCTGTCTCAAAAAAAAAAAAAAAAAAAAGGAGAGAGAGGAGAGAGAGGTGGAAAGCCTGCAGGTGAAGCCCAGGAAGAAACTTACTAAAGAGGGTGATTGGTTGCACCAGCCTCTGCTGGGAGGTCAGTCCTAATGCCTGAGAGTAGACGGAGGGGCTAAGCAACAGGTTGCAGTGGGATGGTTCAGAGCAATTTTGGGGGAAGTGGTGGGGACCAGAGTGGAATAGTGGACTCAGGAGAGAATGAGAAAGGCAAGTGATTGAATCTGCCAAGGACCAAGCACCAAAGTGCCAGCTCACTGCCACCCTTAGTAAAGACTCACTTGCCCTTTCCCCCAACTCCCCTCCCAGAAGTAGCTTGCTCTCCTCTGCCTGCCACACATCAGGGGGTCAGGTCTAAAAGGATCACCTTTTAGAGGGCAGGAGAGAATGAACAAGAGTGGAGAGTGGAATAGCGGCAGAGAGGGCTTTATTTTTTTGGCGGAGGGAGGGGACAGAGTCTCACTCTATCGCCCAGGCTGGAGTGCGGTGGCGTGATCTCAGCTCACTGCAACCTCCGCCTCCCGGGTTCAAGTGATTCTCCTGCCTCAGCCTCCCGAGTAGCTGGGATTACAGGCGCGTGCTATCACGCCCAACTATTTTTTGTATTTTTTAGTAGAGATGGGGTTTCACCATGTTGGCCAAGCCAGTGTCAAACTCCTGACCTAAATGATCCACCTGCCTCAGCCTCCCAAAGTGCTGGGATTACATATGTGACCCACCACACCCAGCCAAGAGAGGGTTTTAGAGGTAGGAACAGCAGCTGCATGATCTTCAGCAGATTCAGTAGAGAGGGAGGTGAGTGGTGGGAGAGGAAGGAGGATGGGGGGAATGGCAAGAAAAGGAACACCCTGCTTAGAAAGGGAACGGAGCCGGGTGTGGTGGCTCACGCCTGTAATCCAGCACTTTGGGAGGCCAAGGCAGGAAGATCACTTGAGCCCAGGAGTTTGAGACCAGCCACATAGCAAGACCCCATCTCTATTTTTTTAAAAAAAAAGAAAAAAAAAAAAAAGAAAGGGCCGGGCGTGGTGGCTCACGCCTATAATCCCAGCACTTTGGGAGGCCGAGGCAGGCAGATCACGAGGTCAGGAGATCAAGACCATCCTGGCTAACAGTGAAACCCTGTCTCTACTAAAAATACAAAAAATTGGCATGGTGGCGGGCACCTGTAGTCCCAGCTACTCGGGAGGCTGAGGCAGGAGAATGGCGTGAACCCGGGAGGCGGAGCTTGCAGTGAGCCGAGATTGTGCCACTGCACTCCAGCCTGGGTGACAGAGCAAGACTCCGACTCAAAAAAAAAAAAAAAAGAAGAAGAAGAAAGAAACAGGATGGGTGGAAGAGGGTTGCTGAAGGCTCGTGCAAGCTCCTCTCTGCCTGCTCCTTCTCTCAGGGAGGGACAGGGGAGGGTGATGAGTCAGTGGACTAAATGTCCCCATGGGGATGAAGGACAGTTGGGGTCAGGGTCCTAGAGGGAGGGCTGGAAGGAGGGAAGGAGATGGCCAGAGAAGGATGTAGGACACAGAGGTGCCACCATGGATCACCAAGAGGTTCAGGACTGGCCAGAGGAAGGAGAGGAGGTCAAGGTACATGTGGGGCACTTGGATGACGCATCTATGCCTGCACACAGCTGAAATCCCCAGGAAATAAGACGGGAGCAGGGTGGGTTTCTGCAGCTGAGGTGAGACCAAAGTGTCAGCTCACTGCCACCCTCAGTAAAGACTAACTTGCCCTTTCCCCCAACTCCCCTCCCAGAAGTAGCTCACTCTCCTCTGCCTGCCACACACTGGGAGGTCAGGGAAAGCTCCCCCTTCCTGGGGAGCTGGTGTTCCCTAGGCCAGGGGCCAGTCCCTGCAGAGATGAGGAGCTGGGAAATCCCCTCCTCCCATCCCGCACGTCCACGCGTGCCAGACGCTGTGCTGTGGGCTTTTCACACACAGCCTCTTAGACGCTTAGCCTGTGAGGCGGGTGCTGTTGTCCTTCCTTCCCATTTTGTAACTGAGCAAACAGCCTGAAACAGGCAAAAATCAGGTAGTTAGCATGAGGCCAAAGCCACTTCCTGGTCTATGCTGTTCGGCAGCCTGAGCCTGGGGTGGCCAGACGGGGTTGTGCAGTGGGGGAGAAGGAAAATAGCCCCCAAAAATGCTACCAGAATGGTAAAGGGCCTAGACTGCAGAGCTAGTGACTTGAGCTTTATTTTGTGGCACTGGCGGTTTTTCCAGTCATTGTAATGATACAATCAGATTTGCATTGTCTTCAGGTTACCATGGTAACCATATTTCCACCCACCAAGGGTGGATTAGAGAAGGCAAAACCAGGGCAGAGAAGCCAGGGAGTGTTGAGAAGGTCTGAACCCAGGCAGTGGGCAGCTGGGCCCCACGATGGATGGGGTTAGGATCTAGAGGCAGCAGCAGGATGTGAAGAGGGCGGAAGGTTCTGGAAGGGTGATGGTGGCGCTCGTCTCCAAGGCTGGGTCTGTGGGCTTGTGAGACACATCCAGGGGCCCATAGTGAAACCTGAGTGGTATTTAGTGCAGGCAGGGTGGCAGGCAGGCTGGGGGCCTCTCAGAAGCATGGAGCTGGCAGAGAGAGACCTGCCCGGGGCATCAGAGGAAAGGGCGACTGTGCAGGAACAGAGTAGATGAGGTGGGGGAATCTTTGGGTAAGAAGAGCTGAGTCAGCATTGAGGCAGCGGTTTTCAAACCTCAGAAGCAACAGCAGGGCCAGGCGTGGTGGCTCAGCCTGTAATCCCGGGATTTTGGGAGGCTGAGGCGGGTAGATCACCTGAGGTCGGGGGTTCGAAACCAGCCTGGCCAACATGGTGAGACCCTGTCTCCACCAAAAAATACACAAATTAGCCAGGCATGGTGGCAGACGCCTGTAATCCCAGGTACTCGGGAGCTTGAGGCAGGAGAATCACTTGAACCTGAGATGCAGAGGTTGCAATTAGCCGAGATCACACCACTGCACTCCAGCCTGGATGACAGAGCAAGACTCTGTCTCAAAAAAAAAAAAAAAGGCCAGACGCAGTGGCTCACGCCTGTAATTCCAGCACTTTGGGAGGCCAAGGCAGGAGGATTGCTTGGCCAGGAGACCAGCCTGGGCAACATAGTGAGACCCTGTCTCTACAAAAAATGAAAACATTGAGCCAGTATGGTGGCACACATCCATAGTCTCAGGTACTCGGGAGGCTGAGGAGGGAGGATCGCTTGAGCCCAGGAAGTCAAAGCTGCAGTGAGCTATGATCACACCACTGTACTCTAGCCTGCGAGACAGAATGAGACCTTATCTTTCAAAAAAAAGAAATTCTAGAATTGTTCTTGAATAGCAGTGGTTAACATTTTTTAAAAGCTGTGGAAGGTAGTAAACTCCCTGTCACTGGAGGCATTTAAGCAGAGGTTGAGCTGCCACTCACAGAGAGGCCGCTTCATATAGGGCTTGCTGCAGGAGAAGAGAAAGGGACAGGAGAGCCCTGCCTGTTTGGGAGGGGCTGCGGGGAGGACTAGAACCAAGGAAAGGCCTCTTTACCCACCAAATCCACTTCTCTTTGCTGTCCCGCCGCCAGCTCCCCACAGCTCCTCCCTGCATATGGGCCCAGCCGCCCCTCTCCAGCTCCCTTTTGGGCAAACACAAGGGCTCTCCCCGGACCCAGGCCAGCTTCTGCTCCTTCTAGTTCTCCTCTGACCCTGGGGGTACAGCCGTCCCTGCCAGCTTGAGGGGACTGTGGGAAGGCAGCGCCCCACCTCTCCTTCCCCAGAGCAGGGGCCCCAGACCCCAGGGATGTGGCAGAGCTGCCAACTTCCTGTGTGACTCCAGCAAGTCAGGCTTGCCTACCTGGGCCTCAGTTTCCCTACTTGTAAAATGGGAAGAATTGCCCACGCCACATCTGCCTCCCCTGGGGCCACCCTGGAGTGCATGACCAGGTGAGGAGGAGGGATGGGCTGTCATGAGTGGGAGGTGGTGAGGCAGAGAGACTGGCCAGGATGGAGCGTGGACGGCCTGGGAGGCCTGACTTTGCAGCATGGACTGGGCCCTTCAGGCCTGGCCCTGGTAAGCTCTTCTGCTGACGTCCCCATAGCGGAGGAACCTGTACAGCCCCACTGGTTGGGGCCAAGCTCTTGGCAGGCTCCAGTTTTATCTAGGACATCCCCACATCGTCTCCTCTGTAAACGTTCCACTTTCATCTCAGTTTAAGGAACTATGTCAAATTACATGCTGCTAGCTGGGTGCAGTGGCTCACGCCTGTAATCCCAGCACTTTGGGAGGCCAAGGCAGGAGGGTCTCTTGCATCCAGGAGTTTGAAACCAGCCTGGGAAACATAAAGAGATCCTGTCTCTACAAAAAATAAAAAATTAGCTGGGCATGGTGACGTGTGCCTATAGTCCCAGCTACTCAGGAGGCTGATGTGGGAGGATCGCTTGACCCTGGGAGTTGGAGGCTGTAGTGGGCTATGATTTTGCCACTGTACTCCAGCCTGGGCAACAGAGTGAGACCTTGTCTCAAAAAAAAAAAAAAAAAAAATTACATGTCACCGAGGAAGATCATTCCACTTACAGTCACCTCTCACCCCCACCAGAATTGTTTGAGGCCCATTTCAAGAAGCTCAGCTGTGGGTGAAACGCCTGCCAGGCAGAGGGCTGTGATCCCTTGTCAGGGGGTACAAGTGGAGAAAGGCCAGAAGCCTCAAATACGATAGCACCACTTGTCATTGTCCTCTTTGATCTCCTGCTAAGCCTCTCTCTTCTGTGGGGTCTCCTGTCACCCAGTGGGTGCTGTGGTGGGATGGGCTTCCTGGATAGGATGACCTGAGCCAGGCCCGGATGCTAGTATAGGATTGACCTCTGCAGAGGGTACTGGGGTGGACACAGGGAGGGACTGAACAGCGGCAGGCACAGGAACAGGTCCCTTTTTGCCTTCTCAGGAAGAAGTACCATCACTTCTGAGCTGTGTGATCTTGGATTAAGTTAACCTACTATCTCTGATCTTGGATAAGTTACCTTGCTATCTCTGATCTTGGATAAGTTAACTTGCCACCTGTGATCTTGGATGAGTTAACTTACCATCTCCGATCTAGATAAGTCAACTTACTATCTCTGATCTTGGATAAGTTAACTTGCTTGTCTCTGATTTTAGATAAGTTAACTTACTGTCTCTGATCTTGGATGAGTTAACTGTCTTTGGGCCTCCATTTCTTTGAGGTGATACAGAACAAGGATATCCTCCATGATCCTCCCTTCTGCTGCCCAAGACCTGAGAGTCATTTCCTTGTCCCCAGTCACACACAGGCACACACCCTCTGACCCCTGCCTCCCTCTCTCAGCCTTCCCCACCCCCTCTCCACCCTTCCAACTCTGTCTTGAGCTCTTGAGAGCTCTTTTGCTCTTGAAAACTCAAAATAAAGCCGTCCTTTCTCAAGTTTCTAAAGATATCACAATTCCAGCACCAGCCACATGTTTCTCCACTGAATTATCTCTGCTTGTCTTTGTTAATTAGGGTTCAGTAATGATCTCCCTTCTGCCTTCCCAGGGAGAGCTGGCATCTGTGGGGCGGGGCTTGGAGGCCTTTGTGGGCAGACGAGACGCCCTACTGCCGGGCCCAGAGTTGGCCCGACGCCTCCTTTCTTCTGAAGTGGCAGAGTAGGCCATGAAATGATGGCATGTTAGGGAGACCCTGCCCTTTTCTGGCTGGTGGGGACTTAGCTGAGGTCATTGCAACACCATCCTGCCCCCCAACCTTCCACACGTCGGGGAAGGGAACCCCAAGGTTTTTAGCCTTTATTAGACAGGGGCTTCCAGGCTAGGCACGGTTGCTTACACTTGTCATCCCAGCACTGTGGGAAGTTGAGGCAGGAGGATTGCTTGAGCAGTCCTGGAGTTCGAGACTGGCCTGGGCAACATGGCAAAATCTCATCTTGACAAAAAATGAGCCAGGCATGAGGGCACATGCCTGTAGTCCCACCTACTCAGGAGGCTAAGGCAAGAGGCTCACTTGAGCCCAGGAGGTTGAGGCTGTGGTGAGCCATAATCGTGCCACTGCCCACTAGCCTGGGCAACAGAGCAAGACCTTCTCTCAAAAAAAAAAAAATTAAAATAAAAATAGACAGGGGCTTTCCGGCCCCAAAAGGGGGCAGGGTTGGGGGCGCCTTTAGAGTCTCTTGCAATATCCCAGAAAGCCTCCCAGAAACCCTTTCCCCAGCGGAGACCACCCAAGCTGACAAGAGCAACCAGCACCTTTATTTGGGCTGAAATGAGATCAGCACCGAGGGGTCGCCAGGCACCTTGTGTGGAACAGAAGCTGATGCGTGTGTCTGAGCCACAGAAGTAGAGCAGGGGCCGGGTGGTAACCATGGCTCAGCACATGTGGTTTACTGGGTGTACCGGATCCTTCCAGCCTTGTGGGGAGGGGTGTGGTGACAAAAGAGGAGGGAGGTGGAGGTGGGGGGCCATACAGGCCTAGCCCTCTAAGAACCTTCCCGTCATGGAGAGGGCTCAGCACCACCCACAGAGGACTTCATGCGGTCCCAACAGAGGCCTTGGGGGCGCAGGTGCAGTCACTCATTTGGGCACAGGCACAGGTGTCTCACCGGGGCCAGCACTGTGCCAGATACTGGTCTTTTATTATTATTTCATTATTCTTTTTGGTTGTTTTTGTTTTGTTTTGTTTTTGAGACAGAGTTGCGCTCTAATTGCCCAGGCTGGAGTGCAGCGGTGCAATCTCAGCTCACTGCAACCTCCGCCTCCCGGGTTCAAGTGATTCTCCTGCCTCAGCCTCCTGAGCAGCTAGGATTACAGGCATACACCACTACAACCAGCTAATTTTTTTTTTTTGTATTTTTAGTAGAGACGGGGTTTCACCATGTTGGCCAGGCTGGTCTCGAACTCCTGACCTCAGGTGATCCACCCGCCTTGACCTCCCAAAGTGCTGGGATTACAGGTGTGAGCCACTGAGCCCAGCCTCATTATTCTTTTTTAATATTTTTGTAGGACAGTGTCTTGCTTTATTGCCCAGGCTGGTCTAGAACTCCTGGCTTCAAGGGATCTCACCGCCTTGGTGTCCCAAAGTGCAGGGATTACAGGCGTGAGCGACTACACCCGGCCTAGATACAGGACTTTTTTTTTTTTTTTTAAGGCAGGGTCTCTTTCTGTCACTCAGGCTGGAGTGCAGTAGTACAATCACAGCTCACTGCATCCTCGACCTCCCTAAGCTCAAGTGATCCTCCTGCTTCAGCCTCCCAAGTAGCTGGGACTGGAGGCGTGCACCACCGTGCCAGGCTAATTTTTGTATTTTTTTGTAGAGACGGGGTTTTGCCATGTTTCCCAGGCTGGTCTGGAACTCCTGGGCTCAAGTAATCCACACACCTCTAACTTCCAAAGTACTGGGATTACAGACGTGAGCCACCGTGCCTGGCCTATGCTGGACTTTTAATCAACACTGATTTAAAAAAAAAAAAAAAAAAAAAACCTGGCTGAGTGCGGTGGTTCACGCCTGTAATCCCAGCACTTTGGGAGGCCGAGGCGGGCGGATCACCTAAGGTCAGGAGTTCGAGACCAGCCTGGCTAACATGGTGAAACCTCATTTCTACTAAAAATACAAAAAATTAGCTCGGCGTCATGACACACACCTATAATCCCAGCTACTTGGGAGGCTGAGGCAGGAGAATCGCTTGAACCTGGGAGGCAGAAGTTGCAGTGAGCCACGATTGAGCCATTGCACTCCAGCTTGGGCAACAAGAGCGAAACTCCGTCTCAAAATACAAAAAACAAAAAAACCCAGCCTCATGGAGCTTACATGGTGGGGCAGGGGGGATAAACAGAAAATCTGCAAAGCGTAAACCA
Organism: Symphalangus syndactylus; assembly: GCF_028878055.3. Lineage (NCBI taxonomy): Eukaryota > Metazoa > Chordata > Mammalia > Primates > Hylobatidae > Symphalangus > Symphalangus syndactylus. The sequence goes on along the minus strand of NC_072431.2, from coordinate 62,580,278 downwards.
TGGGAGCAATTGTATTTATTTTTAGGAGATGGCAACATTATTTAGGTGATGACCAGAAGGAGGCCTTAGAGTAAAGGCCTGAAGGGGCAGCAGGGAACAGCATTGCAGGCAGAGAGAACAGCAGCTGCAAAGCCCCTGAGGTCACCTGCTAGGTATTGGAGGAAGGTCAGGGGAGGTGAGAGATGAGATGGAGATGGACAGGGAAGATGGTACGTGGCCAGATAAGGATTTTGACTTTTGCTCAGAGTGAGCTTAGAGTCAGTGCAGTTCTGAGCAGAGGGGAACAGGATCCAGCTTGTTTTAACAGGATCCTTCTGGTTGCTGGCTTGAGGACAGACAAGGGTGGAGAGACATAAGGAGGTTGTAATAATCCAGGCGACGCCTGTGGCGGCAGTGGGGTGGTGAGTCACTGACTCTTAGGTGAGTTGGCTGAAGCCAACAGAATGTGCTGATGTAAGCTGTGAGAAAGTGAGGAGCTGACTTTGACTTCAGAGATTCAGGCTGAACCTGGGGAAGGACGGAGGTGCCGTGGGTGGAGACAGGGAAGATGCAGGAGAAGCTGGTGGGGCGGGAGGTGGCGGATCAGGCGTGTTCAATCTGGGGTCTCATCCAGTCGAAGTTGGAAGCAAGTTGGGGCTCAGGGGAGCAGTCCAGGCTTGAGATATGATTTGGGGAATCATGAATTTATAACTGGTATTTCAAGCCTTAAAACAGTCCAGGTCCAGTGGCTCACGCCTGTAATTCCAGCACTCTGGAAGGCTGAGACAGAAGGGTCACTTGAGCCCAGGAGTTCGAGACAAGCCTGGGCAACATAGCAAGATCCCATCTCTAAAAAAAAAAAATAGCTGCACGTAGTGCACACCTGTGGTCCCAGCTACTAGGGAGGCTGAGGTGGGAGGATGACTTGAGCTCAGGAGGTCAGGCTGCAGTGAGCCATGATTGTGCCACTGAGCTCCAGCGTGGGCAACAGAGTGAGACCCTGTCTCAAAAAAATAAATCAATTACCTAAATGTAGTGGCTTAAAACACACAAATGTTTTAAGTTTTGGAGGTCAGAAGTCTGAAATGAGTCTTCTAAGGCTAATGTCAAGGTGTCAGGGGCCAGGTGCAGTGGCTCACGACTAATCCTAGCACTTCGGGAGGCTGAGGCAGCCGAATCACTTGAGGTCAGGAGTTCAAGACGAGCCTGGCCAACGTGGTAAAACCCCGTCTCTGCTAAAAATACAAAAATTAGCCAGGTGTGGTGGTGCGCACTTGTAATTCCAGCTACTCGGGAGGCTGAGGCAAGAGAATCCCTTGAACCCAGGAGGCGGAGGTTGCAGTGAGCTGAGATCGTGCCATTGCACTCCAGCCTGGGCTACAAGAGTGAGACTCCATCTCAAAAAAAAAAAAAAAAAAGGTGTCGACAGGGCTGATCCTTCTGGAGGCTCTAGGGGAAAATCCATTTCTTTGTCTTTTTTTTTTTTTTTTTTTAGACAGAGTCTTGCTCTGTCCTTCAGGCTGGAGTGCAGTGGCACAATCACTGCAACCTCTGCCTTCCAGGTTCAAGCAATTCTCCTACCTCAGCTTCCTGAGTGGCTGGGATTACAGGCACATACCAACGTGCCCGGCTAATTTTTTGTATTTGTAGTAGAGATGGGGTTTCACCATGTTGCCCAGGCTGGTCTCGAACTCCTGACCTCAAGTGATCTGTCCACTTTGGCCTCCCAAAGTGCTGGGATTACAGGTGTGAGCCACTGAGCACAGCTCCCTGTTTTAAGCATTAAATGAATGAATCCATGCAAAGATCAAAGAGGAGTGCCTGGCACAGAAGAGCTCAGATTCTCTGAGTTACCAAGTGCCCGTGATGGGTCGGGCATTTTTGTTTGTTTGTTTGTTTTGAGATGGAGTCTTGCTCTGTAGCCCAGGCTGGAGTGCAGTGCCACAATCTCGGCTCACTGCAAGCTCCGCCTCCTGAATTCAAGCGATTCTCCTGCCTCAGCCTCCTGAGTAGCTGTGACTACAAGCTCGCACTACCTCGCCCAGCTAATTTTTTGTATTTTTAGTAGAGACGGGGTTTCACCATGTTGACCAGGCTGGTCTTGAACTCCTGGCCTCAAGCGATCCACCCGCCTCAGCCTCCCAAAGTGCTGGGATTACAGGCATGAGCCAATGCGCCCAGCTGGGTTCAGTAATTCTTAGCATATTGCCAATTTTCCCTGCTTTCTCTCTCTCTCTCTCTAACACACATACACACACGCACACACACACACACACACACATAATTTCTCTTTATTTTTCTCCATTTGAAGTAAGGTGCAAACATCTTGACTCTTCATGCCTAAATATTTCAACGCACATCTCCTAAGAAAACACTGTTATCTTACATACTCACAATAGCATCATCGCACTTATACAACTTAATAATTCCCTGTCATCTAATATATGGTCTTTATTCAAATTTCCAAAAATGTCTTCTATGCCTGTTCTCCTCCATGATATAATCATTTTTCACTGGTTGATTTCTTTTTTATTTATTTATTTTTTTTAAAGACAGTCTCCCTCTTGCGCAGGCTGGAGTGCAGTGGCATAGTCATAGCTTACTGCAGCCTGGACCTTCTAGGCTCAAGCCATCCTACCACCTCAGCCCCTTGAGTGGCTAGGACTACAAGCACACGTGCTACCATGCCCAGCTCATATTTTATTTTTTATTTTTGTAGAGAGAGGCTGGAGTGCAGTGACACTATCATAGCTCACTGTAGCCTCCAGCTCCTGGGCTCAAACAATCCTCCCGCATAAGCCTCCCAAGTAGCTGGGACTGCACCCGGGTGCCACTGCACCAGCTACTTTTAAATTTTTGTAGACAGAGCCTCTCTATGTTGCCCAAGGCTGGTCTCCAACTCCTGCCCTCAAGTGATCCTCCTGCCTCGGCCTCCCAAAGTGCTGAGATTATAGGTGTGAGCAACCATGCTGGGCTCACGGGTTAATTTTTTTTTTTTTTTTTTTTTTTTTTTTTTTTTTTTTGAGACGGAATCTCGCTCTGTCACCCAGGCTGGAGTGCAGTGGCGCAATCTCGGCTCACTGCAAGCTCCGCCTCCCGGGTTCACGCCATTCTCCTGCCTCAGCCTCTCCCAGTAGCTGGGACTACAGGCGCCCGCCACCACGCCCGGCTAATTTTTTGTATTTTTTAGTAGAGACGGGGTTTCACCGTGGTCTCGATATCCTGACCTCGTGATCCGCCTGCCTCGGCCTCCCAAAGTGCTGGGATTACAAGCGTGAGCCACCGCGCCCGGCCAATCTTTTTTTAAATTATGTTATTGCGTGTAATGTTTGCCTAAACAAAAATTATTTCATTTTGCTTATAATTTTACTTTCTTTTTTTTTGAGATGGAGTCTCGCTCTGTCGCCCAGGCTGGAGTGAAGTGGTGTGATCTTGGCTCACTGCAACCTCCACCTCCCAGGTTCAAGTGATTCTCCTGCCTGAGCCTTCCGAGTAGCTGGGACTATATGCGCCTGCCACCACGCCAGCTAATTTTTTGTATTTTTAGTAGAGACGGGGTTTCACTGTGTTAGCCAGGATGGTCTCCATCTTCCGACCTCATGATCCGCCCGCCTCGGCCTCCCAAAATGCTGGGATTACAGGTGTGAGCCACCGCGCCCAGCCTATAATTTTACTTTTATGACAAAGGCATGTTATTGAATAGAGTCTGGGACTCGCTGTTTTCCACTTAGCTTTGGTTGACATAATGCTGAAGTGTGTAGCTGTAGCCTCTTAGTTCTCATGGCTCTATAATCTTCCATTGAGTGGAATTTTACCATGACGCAATTCCTCACTCTCCTCTCCTTGGGGATTGGGCTGCTTCCATTGTTTTGCTGTTACTAAGAATGCAATTAACACTTATAGCCGGGCGCGATGGCTCATGTCTGTAAACCCAGTACTGTGGCAGGCCACGACGGGAGGATCCCTTGAACTCAGGAGTTTGAGGCCAGCTTGGGCAACATGGCAAGACCCCATCTCTACTAAAAATACAAAAAAATTAGCCAGGCATGATGGCACGCTTGCTATTCAAAAGGCTGAGGTGGGAGGATCACTTCAGCCCAGGAAACAGAGGTTGCAGTGAGCTGAGATCACACCACTGCACTCCATCCTGGGCAACAGAGCGAGATCCTGTCTCAAAAAAAAAAAAGCAGAGAAAGAGAAGCATAGATCCATTAAAAAGTTTAAGGCCCAGCCTGGTTGCTCACCCCTGTAATCCCAACACTTTGGGAGGCTGAGGCGGAAGGATTGCTTGAAGTCAGGAGTTTGAGATCAACCTGGGCAACGTAGCAAGATCCTGTCTCTACAAAAATTTTAAAATTAGCCAGATGTGGTGTGCACCTGTAGGCCCACGTACTCAGGAGACTGAGGCAGGAGGATGAGGTCAAGGCTGCAGTGAGCTAGGATCGCACCACTGCATGGGTGACAAAATGAGACTACATCTCTAAAAAAAGTTTTTTTTTTGAAAAGCAGAAGAAGAAGGCCAGGCGCAGTGGCTCACGCCTGTCCTCCCAGCACTTTGGGAGGCCGAGGTGGGTGGATCGCTTGAACCCAGGAGTTCAAGACCAGCCTGGGCAACATGGTGAAACCCCATCTCTACTAAAAATACAAAAATTAGCCAGGCATGGTGGTGCACACCTGTAATCCCAGCTACTCGGGAGGCTGAGGCAGGAGAATCACTTGAGCCCAGGAGGCAGAGGTTGCAGTGAGCTGAGATCACGCCACTACACTCCAGCCTGGGCGACACAGCAAGAGTCCATCTGAAAAAAATAAAAATAAAAAGCAGAGGAAAAGAAGTGGAGATTCCCCCATTCCAACAGCCTCCTTCCCACCCCCACTGGAGTTTTGGATTTAGAGATTTGATGGCTCTGGCATGTCTAGGCCCTTAGAGAGGTTCAGAAAGAGGGGTTTTGGGGACCCAGAGAGTACTTCAACAACTCAATCCCACTTTAAGACAGTTCCCTTTGGGCCACCAGCACAGTGGCTCACGCCTGTAATCCCAGCACTTTGGGAGGCCGAGGCGGGCGGATCACCTGAGGTCAGGAGTTCAAGACCAGCCTGACCAACATGATGAAACCCCGCCTCTACTAAAAATACAAAAATTAGCCGGGCGTGGTGGCTCATGCCTGTAGTCTCAGCTACTTGGGAGGCTAAGGCAGGAGAATTGCTGGAACCTGGGAGGCGGAGGTTGCAGTGAGCCCAGATCATGCCACCGCACTCCACCCTGAGTGACAGAGCGAGACTCCATCTTAAGGAAAAAAAAAAAAACTACAGTTCCCTTTGTAAAATGGGTTTTTGGTAGAGACAGCATCTTGCTGTCATTCAGGCTGGAGTACAGTAGCTGGGACTACAGGTGTGGGCCACCATGCCCAGCTAATTTTTCCATTTTTTGTAGAGATGGGATCTTGCTATGTTGCCCAGGCTACATTTTTTAAAATCATGAGTTTTTGAAGGAAATGGGATAGGGCAGGCTCTGGTAGGGGATGGATTGGACGAGCCCCTGCTTGAATGCCTGCATACAGTGGGGAAAAGGGGGATCAAAATGGGTCAAGCCTTAAGGGCCCCTCCTGCACGCAGTGTCCGGGCACAGGTCTGGGATGGCAGAAGAACCACAGGCTCATGAGCGCTGGCCTGGGCACAGGTCCACAGGTCTCTGCCCTGCTGCAGCTTGGCCCTCCTCTCTCCAGGCCTCAGTTATCTCATCCATGAAATGGAGTTGATGGAATTCCTGTTAAACCTGTGCACAGGCCCTACAAGGGGTTAAAAGCTGAACCTGAATGTACCTTTTTTATTTTTTCGAGACTGGGTCTCGCTCTGTCACCCAGGCTGGAATGCAGTGGTGCAATCGCTGCAGCCGTGAACTCTGCCCAGGCCTGGCAGGGAGTTGGGGCTCTGTAAAGTGGTTCAGGAGGGGAGAGAAGGACCATTATCCCATGCTTCTGCTACAGATCACAGTCTCTCCCCTCTAAGCTGCCCTTGCCCTTGCCCTTCACTGGCTGCATCTCCCTGCTGTGAATGGTCATAATTACCAACGTGAGATCGTCAGTCTGAGCTGAAGTCCTCTAACTAGGCGGGGAGAGTCAGGGCTGGCCAGGACTCTTGCACTTTGCCCCGGGAGAGAGCCGTGGAGCCAGCCCAGGCATCACCCGAGCCAGTTGGTTTAAAATTGTGTACATAGCATGGCTGTGATTCAGTGAGCTTGGTTGTCTTTTGTTTCCCCCTTGGCAAAATTCAGTTACTCTTTGGGCTAACAGACAGCAGGTTGGAAAAGATAAGCTGAGAGTTGCCTAGGCAGCATTAAAGAGAGAGAGGAGGCCAAAGAACAGGAGGAGCAGGAGGGGGCAGGAAAAATGTCAAGGGAAGGCCTGTCCACCAAAGGCGTCACTGTCCAGGGGCAGTGGGCAGGAGGTCGCTGCTGCGGGGATGGGTTCTTTCAGCAGGACTTTCTGCACAGCACTGGGGGCAGAAACATGAAGGTGAAACCCCGCACACACTGAGTTCTAACTATGACATTTCCAAACAGAGAACACTCTGAAATGTTTGCAACTGTGGGTGTAATTTACAGCCAGCCTGGGTTCAAGGAAGCTCAGGCAGGTCGTCCCGAGAATAGGTTTGCTGACTTGGCGTTCTGGACAGTAAACTAAACCCCCTTTTTTTGGAGGGGGTTGGGGGTAGACGGAGTTTTGCTCTTGTTGCCCAGGCTGGAGTGCAGTGGTGCCATCTCGGCTCACTGCAACCTCCGCCTCCCGGGTTCAAGTGATTCTCCTGCCTCAGCCTCCCAAGTAGCTGGGATTACAGGCACCCGCCACCACACCCGGCTAATTTTTTTTTATTAGTAGTAGAGATGAGGTTTCACCACGTTGGCCAGGCTGGTCTTGAACTCCTGACCTCAGGTGATCCACCCACCTCAGCCTCTCAAAGTGCTGGGATGAAAGGCATGAGCCACTGCGTGCCTGGCCCATTGCTGCTTTACAGATGAGGACATCTAGTGGTTCAGGGACTTGCCCAGGGTCACGAGCTGAGAGCAGAGCTGGGATTTGAACCCAGGCAATCAGTCTTGGGTAGACCACTGGGCTTGTGGCCCTGGCCTTGCAGGGCCCAGTGTTGCTCCTGCCCCCGCAGTGTCCTCAGCAGCTCTCTGAGGCGGTTCTCTGATCCGTGTTTTGCCCGTGAGCAGATTAGACTCAGAGGTGACCGGGCGTGCTGGAGCTGCCCTGCCCCACCTGAGGCCGAGGCCACCACTGCCCACAGCAGTCCTTGGGGAACTCCCTGGTGGCGACCTGGTGGTGGTGGCAGGCGCCTGGCTCTGTCGGGAAAGGGGAAACATGACCCCACCTGCAGCTCTCCGAGGTGCTCAGCTGGTCTGGGCACGGTGGCTCACGCCTGTATCTCAGCACTTTGGGAGGCCAAGGTGGGTGGATTGCTTGAGCTTAGGAGTTGAAGACCAGCCTGGGCAACATAGTGAGACCTTGTCTCTACAAATAACACAAAAATTAGACAGACATAGTGGCACACACCTGTAGCATCAGCTACTTGGGAGACTGGGGATGGAGGATGGCTTCAGCCCAGGAGGCGGAGGTTACAGTGAGCTGAGATTGCTCCACTGCACTCCAGCCTGGGCAACAGAGCCAGACCATCTCAACTCAAAAAAAAAAAAAAAAAAAAAAAAAAGCTTGGCTGGGCCATCTGGGTTAGCAAGGATCTTAGCATTCTCCCTCGGGGCTAACCAGGGTGCGTGGGTGAGCTGTCTCAGTTGCAGCGGTGGCCACGATTCCTGTCGGGAGAGACTGGCGCCAGCCTGCACACCTCAGAGCCCAACAGGAATATCTGTTCAGATCGAGACGTTGCCCTTTCCCCTTCAGGGTATGGCTACAGCACAGACACAAACCCAGTGTCAGGTCCCCAGACACGGCAGGGGACAGGGGAGTTGGTCTTCACCTGTGGTTCAGGTTCCCTCCCAGATAGTGAGTCACTTTTTTGCCCAAGGAGCTGCCTCTGGTGCACTCACAGTTCCCAGAGGAGCTGGGATGGGACTACAGGTGTGCACCACTATGCCCAGCATTTTTTCTTTTTCTTTTTTTTTTTTTTTTGGTAGAAACAGGGTTTCCCTATGTTGCCCAGGCTGGTCTTGAACTCCTGGCCTCAAGCAATCCTCCCACTTCAGCCTTCCAAAGTGCTGGGATGACAGGCATGAGCCACTGTGCCCAGCCTGTAGTGCTTTTTGATATGTGAGATTAGATCCAGCAGGCCCAGAGTCCCAGTTGAGGAATGTGGAAACAGGCTCAGAGAGGTTGAGTGACTTTCCATACACCACACAGCATTAAGGATTAGAATCAAGATTGCCTTCCAGTCTGATGAGCCAGGGACTTTCCCCATCCCTGGCCCTGGGGATCCCCCTTTTCCCCACTGTATGCAGGCATTCAAGCAGGGGCTTGTCCAATCCAGCTCCCACCAGAGCCTGCCCTATTCCATTTCCTTCAAAAACTCACGATTTAAAAAAATGTAGCCTGGGCAACATAGCAAGATCCCATCTCTACAAAAGATGGAAAAATTAACTGGGTGTGGTGGCCTACACCTGTATTCCCAGCTACTGCACTTCAGCCTGAATGACAGCAAGACCCTGTCTCTACCAAAAAAAATAATTCTCTTTCCTCTAAATTAAATAAAAAGAAAGAGGTAGGAAAATGCTGCAAGAGCAGCTACAGAGAAAAATCAGTGTTCTTCCTGAGTTTGATGTTGACTGAGCTAGAGAATCCCACAGACAAGGTATATTGTGGGCCTTGCAGTGTCTGCACGTAGTATGTGCCAAGCTTGTTTTTTATTTTTTAATTTTTGTTTGATTGTTTGTTTGAGACAGGGTCCAGCTCAGTCGCCCAGGCTAGAGTGCAGTGGTGCAATCATGGCTCACTGCAACATTGACCTTCCAGGCTCAAGCGATCCTCCCACCTCAGCCTCCCGAGTATCTGGGATTACAGGCACACACCACCATGCCCAGCTAATTTTTCTTTTTTTTTTTTTTGTAGAGACAGGGTCTTGCCATGTTGCCCAGGCTGGTTTCAAACTCCTGGCCTCAGTCTCCCAAAGTGCTGGGATTACAGGCGTGAGCCACTACATCCGGCCAGTTCTTGGTGTTATTGACAAAGGCATTTAGCCCCACTCCACCCCTCCCACACTCTGGAGGTGGTCAGGATGCCTCCCCAAACCGCCAGCCCCCTCAGCCAGCCCGGGCGGCCCCACTTTCCTGACACGCACACTCCTACCACTTCTGGTTCACCGCCTGGGACCTGTGCCCCATATAGAACTGCCATAGTGTCCTATCGACTGCCCCGTAGTGTCACTCCTGGTTAGCTGCAGCCTGGTTTAGGGTTGCACTTCTTCCCAGACCAGGCAAGACTTGGAAGGAAGAGGGGAAGTTTCCTGATTGTCTAACGCATGTTGAGCACCTGAAATCACAGGATACTACAAGTTTCCTTGTGTCTTACTCGCCTCTCACAACTGCCTTGGAGGTGTGTGTGATGAGCCCCAGCGTGCAGATGAGCCCACATCGTTGGAGCTTTGGGCCCCGTGTGGTGGTCACCTCCTCTGGGAAGCCCTCCCTGACTCCCAGCTGGGTCAGGATCCCTGCTATAGGCTCCCGTGGGCCATGTAAACCAAAAAGTGCCTGAAACATGTCTCAATCGATTTAAAGATTTATTTTGCCATGGTGGAGGACACAGCCAGGAAAAAGAGACGCAAGCGGCAGTAGGGTCTGTGGCCTGTGCTTTTTTCCAGAGAGAGTTTTGAGGACTTTGGTATTTAAAGGGGAAAGAGGGGCTGGGTACGGTGGCTCACGCTTATAATCCCAGCACTTTGGGAGGCCAAGCCAGGTGGATCACCTGAGGTCAGGAGTTCGAGACCGGCCTGGGCAGCATAACAAAACCCCATCTCTACTAAAAATACAAAAAATTAGCCAGGCGTGGTGGCGGGTGCCTGTAATCCCAGCTACTCTGGAGGCTGAGGCATGAGAATCACTAGAACCCGGTAGGCGGAGGTTGCAGTGAGCCAAAATCATGCCACTGCACTCCAGCCTGGAAAACAGGGAGATTCTGTCTCAAAAAATAAAAAAATAAAGGGGGAAGAGGAATAGTTAATGATACATTCATCCTGTGCTCAGTAAATCTGCCTTTTACATAAGATTAAGTAAACAGAATAGAGGAAGTCAAATAGGCATTTGTCTTGGTTAGACAGGGCAATGATTTCTATTCTTGTCTTTGTCCCCTGCCTGTGAAGATAAGCTGTGAATTTACATGGCCAGGGTGAGGGAGGCCACCAGGGGAGCTAGGTGGCCTTCTATCTTGCAGCCATCTGCTTAGGGACAAAAGGCTATTGTGTGACTCAGTTCCCAAGCTTAACATTTCCCTTTGGCATAGTGAGTTTGGGGTCCCATGTTTTTTGTTTGTTTGGGTTTTTTGTGTGTTGTTGTTGTTGTTTTGAGACAAAGTCTCGCTCTTGTCCCCCAGGCTGGAGTACCATGGCGCGATCTCGGCTCTCTGCAACCTCCGCCTCCCAGGTTCAAGCGATTCTTCTGCCTCGGCCCCCGGAGTAGCTGGGATTACAGGCACCTGCCACCACACCTGGCTAATTTTTGTATTTTTAGTTGACACGGGGTTTCACCACGTTGGACAGGCTGGTCTTGAACTTCTGACCTCAGGTGATCCACCCACCTCGGCCTCCCAAAGTGCTGGGATTACAGACGTGAGCCACCGCGCCCAGCCTGTTTGGTTTGGTTTTTTTTTTTTTTTGAGACAGAGTCTTGCTCTGTTGCCTAGGCTGGAGTGCAGTGGCGCAATCTCAGCTCACTGCAACCTCCACCTCCCAGTTCAAGGGATTCTCCTGCCTCAGCCTCCTGAGTAACTGAGATTACAGGCATGCACCACCACGCCCAGCTAATTTTTTGTATTTTTAGTAGAGACGGGGTTTTACCATGTTGGCCAGGCTGGTCTGGAACTCCTGACCTCAAGTGATCCACCCGCCTCGGCCTCTGAAAGTGCTGGGATTATAGGCATGAGTCACCGTGCCCAGCCTGGGCCTCGTCTTTGAGAGGCCTGCTAAGCTTTTTTCTGTCCTGCAGGTTTCATAGAGCTCTGACTTTGAGTCTCACTCTGTCCTGGCACAGGAGAAGACAGAGGCGTGGCATTGTGGGCTGAGAGCAACAGATTAGAGGAAACTATCTTAAAGATTAAGCCTTCTTTCTACAGCTACTGTAGGGGAGGCTGGGCATGGTGGTTCACGTCTGTAATCCCAGCACTTTGGGAGGCCGAGGTGGGTGAATCACCTGAGGCCAGGAATTGGAGACCAGCCTGAGTAACATGGTGAAACCCCATCTCTACTAAAAATACAAAAATCAGCCAGGCGTGATGGTGGGTGCCTGTAATCCCAGATACTCGGGAGGCTGAGGCAGGAGAATCATTTGAACCCAGCAGGCAGAGGTTGCAGTGAGCCAAGATCGCACCACTGCACTCCAGCCTGGGTGACAGAGCAAGACTCTTCCAAAAAAAAAAAAACTGTAGAGGAATCTGAGACCTCAGGAAACCCAGGACTCATAGTAGAGTGGAAAGACCAGGGCTTTGGGGTCGACACAGTGTACTCCTGGTGCTTAGTGGCTGTGTGACCTTGGGCAAGTTTCTTTACCTCTCTGAGCCTCTGTGTCCTTGGCTGCAGTGTCTAGGAAAGCATCTGCACACAGTGATGTGTGTGATCCAGGCCATCCTTTCTCTGTTCTGTGCACTTACGGCCGTGCCTGCTGAGAATCCTGCCACCAAAGATTCCTCAGTGGCATGGGGACAGATGGAACGTGCTGTTGCTTCCCTGCAGGTTCTAGGAGCTGGTCCTTGGGCCCAGGACTCCATCACTGTTGTCTGCACAGGATTTGGACAAGGGTGGCCTTGATTCTTCCCACATCCTAGTCCTGAAAGGAAGGCCCGTGTTGGGCCACAGGAGAAGATGAGGGTTCTAGGGGATGTGGAGCGTGGGGTCTTGGTGTGGCTGAATTAGAGGCATTACTCCACGAGATAGGGACACGGGAGGAGGAGGTTGTCTGAAATGGCTGATGTTTGCGGTGTCTCTGGGCACCAGGGGGGCTGGAGGGCCATGCCTGAAAACAGATCAGCAACTCAGAGATATGCGGAGATTCCTGAGTGTGGATGTGGACGGACCAGGCCAGGGACCTGCAGGGTTTGGGAGGACCTGAGGTGGTGGGTGTTGGAGCCCTGGGAAAAGGAGGAACCAGGCCAAGCAGGTGCCCAGCCTCTGTCCTGTGGGAAGCTCCCTGCTCTTTGGGGCAGCCTCCACACTGGGAACGGGGCCTCCATTCTGGCAGCTTGTGCATGGGAGGCCAAGCCACCCAGACGGGGTCAGCAGACTCCAAGCAGCACAGAGCACCAGCCCAGGAGATGCAGTTCCCAAGGCAGCCTCCTAAACAGAAGTGAGCTCTTCCCAGAGTTTTCAAGATTAAAAGAGCCAGGCACAGTGACACAACTGTAATCCCAGCACTTTCGGAGGTTGCGGGCAGGAGGATCGCTTGAGCTTAGGAGTTCGAGAACAGCCTGTGCAACAGACAGAGACTCTCTCTACAAAAAAATTTTAAAATCTTAGTCTGGCACAGTGATTCATGCCTGGAGCCCCAGCTACTCGAGAGGCTGAGCAGGGAGGATTGCTTGAGCCAAAGAGTTCAAGGCTGCAGTGAGCCATGATGGCACCACTGTACTCCAACCTGGGAAACAGGGTGAGACCCTGTCTCAAAAAACAGGAGTCAGGCCGGGCACAGTGGCTCATGCCTGTAATCCCAGCACTTTGGGAGACCGAGGCAGGCAGATCGCCTGAGCTCAGGAGTTCGAGACCACCCCAGCCAACATGGAGAAACCCCGTCTCTACTAAAAATACAAAAATTAACCAGACGTGGCGGCAGGCGCCAGTAGTCCCAGCTCTCAGGAGGCTGACTCACGAGAATGGCTTGAACCTGGGAGGCAGAGGTTGCAGCGAACCGAGACCGTGCCACTGCACTCCAGCCTGGGCAACAGAGTGAGACTCTGTCTTGGAAAAACAAAAAGAAAAAAAAACAGGAGTCATTTTGCTCCAAAGACCCATCAGTCTGCTCTGCCCTGAATCATCCGGCCCTGGCTCCCTGCCTGCTTCTAGCTCCACCCCCCCAACATCTCACCCTTACCCAACCCGCCTGCCCCAGAGGCCCAGCCCATGTGACCCCACGCTTCTCAGAGAGATTTCCTGTTGGACATGCAAACCACCCTTCCTGCAATCCCAGCCCCCTCCTCAACCCTGGCACAAGCCCACAGGCTGCTGCAGAGCTCTGCCCCAGACCCCATCTCCAGCCCAACCCCCATCAGCCTTACAGCCCAGCTCAGGCCCCATCTCCAGGGCTAACTGACCCCAGCAGCTCCTCTAGGCTACAGGGAGGGGAGAGCAGCATGCCAGGGCTCAAGCAGCAGATAGGCCGTGACGGTTACCTGGGCAGTGAGCAGGGAGAATGCACGGCCCCCACACTCCCAGACACGGTCTGTTTCCCATTCACAGACCTTGGTCAGCGAGCAGTCAGGGGATTCCCAACAACCCAGCACAGTCACATCGGCCCCTGTGCACGGACCCCACTAGGCCCATCAGTCATCTCCCCTGTACCACCCCAAAGTTCAGCACTTCCAGGACACGGGATCTTTCTCTTTTTTTCTTTTCTTTTTTTTTTTTTTTTTGAGATGGAGTTTCGCTCTTGTCGCCCAGGCTGGATCACAGTGGTGCGATCTCGGCTCACTGCAACCTCCGCTTCCTGGGTTCAAGCAGTTCTCCTGTCTCAACCTCTTGAGTAGTTGGGATTACAGGTGCCCGCCACCACACTCGGCTAATTTTTGTATTTTTAGTAGAGACGGGGTTTCACTATGTTGGCCGGGGTGGTCTCGAACTCCTGACCTCTGGTGATCTGCCCATCTCAGCCTCCCTCAGTGCTGGCATTACAGGCGTGAGCCGCCGCACCCGGCCAACACGAGATCTTTCACGCTTGAGTACCTATGCATGGCTGGTCCTTCTGCCCCGGTGTCTTCTCACTGCCACTTCGTCCTTCACAAACTCCTACCTGCCTTTTCAGAACCTGTTTTTTTTGTTTGTTTTCATTTTTGTTTGAGACAGGTCTCTGTCTGCCAGGCTGAACTGCAGTGATGTGATCTCTGCTCACTGCAACCTCCACCTCCCAGGCTCAAGCGATTCTCCTACCTCACCCTCCTGAGTAGCTGGGACTACAAGTGCCCGCCACCACGCCCAGCTAATCTTTTTGTATTTTTTGTACAGACGGGGTTTTACCATGTTGGCCAGAATGGTCTCGAACTCCTGGCCTCAAGTGATCTGCCTGCCTCTGCCTCCCAAAGTGCTGGGATTATTGGCATGAGCCACCATGTCAGGCCTTGAGAGCCCATTCAAGCATCCTTCTCTCCTGGGGGAGGTCTCCCCAGACTTGCCCAGACAAGGTGGGCACCCTGATTCATGCCCCTTGTCTCCTAAGTGTGTCCTGTTGTACTTTGGTGACAAGATGACACCCCCTCTGGCTGGGAGCCCCTCAGGGAAGCAGCCCTGCCTCTTCTCTTTAGGTTGTTTTGTGCCCAACACAGGGCCTGTGCTGGGGACACTGATAAAAAAATGTGGGATGG